>NC_025688.1:26722459-26753097 GCF_000633955.1 Camelina sativa
ATATGTAACGAAAGAGCTGATTCCAAAACTTTTGTATAATATACTAAGATCTAAAGTAGACCTACCAGTGGTGCAAATTGCTGAGATGACCGAGTTGAGCGAGCGATTTCTCTAGCCTCCTCATAATACCCAGTTCGCAAGCAAAAATATATCTGTAGTTTGAGAGATAAATATTACTCATTTCACGTCCGCAATGTAAATATCTATTTCTCAATCATATGGTTATGAAAAAGTTAATAATTCAAAGCACGAGGGAAATAATCCAAAACCTGTTGCCAAGTAGTATCAACAGGAGGCTGCCTACGAGCATCAGCTGAATCGAAATCTAAAATACCATAGTCTCTCAAACGAATCTGCACAGTATAGTAAACAAAAAATGAGAAAGCTAAACAGCCCTATGAACGTTTTCTATGTGTTAAGCACTTTTATGTCTGGGAGACTTACCCGAAGAAATGCACGAATTCTTTGCAAATTTCCAACAGATCCACCAAGAGCAGCCTAGACAGGATTAAAAAAAAAACAAGAGACATGTTAGAATGATTACCAACACTCTTGAAATAGGATTGAAAAATCATGGAACTTTTTAGACAGCATCCAACCATTTCAAGAAGATGGTAATCAAAATATGCATTGACATATTCGTACACAAACAAAAACAACTAAAGAAAAAACGAGAGAGAAATGAATACTTGTGTCGGATGACTCTGAATTGTGTCCATTATATATTTCTCATGCCCACGTTGTAAATGATGTCTTGCACCTATCGCGAGGGACATCCTCTTCGAAACACCCTGGCGAACTGCTGAATCTTCACCTGTTATTGCCTGGAAATTTTTTGTCAACAATCAGAAATCATTTGTATAAATTTAGAAAGCTAGGCAGAAGATAACGATCAGTCAAATATCCTTAAAGAGTGGTTGGCTGAAAGATATAGTTTCCGGTCAAAAGATTACCTGAACAAGCTGCCAGATTTTCTGCATGTTGACTGATTTCCCGCGAGTTACCTCAGCACCAAGAGTATCATAAGCGTCCTTAAAACACATAGCAGGCTATACAAAAGTAACAACTGGGATCAGTAGAATGCACACCCAAACAATCAATATGAGGGTAGCCAGTTTTAATGGCTGCTGCATAAGAGGTAGAGTGCATACCGAACAAAAAGGTATAACAATTTTAGCTTGACTTCTTAAAGTAGTTAGGAAAATGAATATTTTTCAGCTAAAGTGAACCAGTACTAAGTTTTAAGTCAAGGTATAGGAAATCCTTACTCTAAATGGCAAGCCTCGTTCTCTTGAAGTGTTAAGTTTCTTCACAACCTCTCCATAGATGTATGCCTTTATCTCATGAATGGGTATGTTAGCCAGAGCCACAAGTTCTTTGCCTGGTGTTGAGGACACTCGAGGACTTGAAGCCACCGGCACTAGTTGACCAGCATGAACCTCTCTGCTTGTATCAGTCAAATTCGTTTTAGGTAGCATTGATATTCTGCTGAGGCTCTGAAGGAAGTCGCGTTTTTCTTTTCTCCAATCCTCCTGCCAAGTCAAATTCACATTCAATATTTAGCATCCAAACCCTCTACTATATCTTGTCACTAAGCAAATCATCCATAACCATGAAAAGTCTCTTTAAAGATTATTGATTGCATAGTACAAATGTACAATTGACAACTTTTAAGTAGGAAACAACAAAATATGCGCCTCTGTAATGAGTTATCAATCTTTCTATGCAAAAGCATAACGAGAAGAAACCAAATACTAGGAGGAAAAAGAAGTAACGAATAAAGTTAAAGTGGAAATACGGATAGCAAGAATACAAACCTCCAGCACTTTCATCATGTAGTCATTAAAGCTTCGAACATTATCCTTTTGGGCTTCCTGTATAGCTGATACCATAGCCATTTCATGAACCTAAAACAAAACAATAAACAACACACATCATAATGGCCATGCATCGCCAAGACAATCAATCTATATTATAATATATGTAGTAAACATCCGAGAAACAGAAGTACCNCTATATCTTGTCACTAAGCAAATCATCCATAACCATGAAAAGTCTCTTTAAAGATTATTGATTGCATAGTACAAATGTACAATTGACAACTTTTAAGTAGGAAACAACAAAATATGCGCCTCTGTAATGAGTTATCAATCTTTCTATGCAAAAGCATAACGAGAAGAAACCAAATACTAGGAGGAAAAAGAAGTAACGAATAAAGTTAAAGTGGAAATATGGATAGCAAGAATACAAACCTCCAGCACTTTCATCATGTAGTTGATAAGAATGAATACGTAATCTTTATTTCTTATCTGAAGGATACAATGTTTATAACGGAATGAGCCTCCGGGACATCACCGGATCAATAACTCGATTCCAGAGCAACACATACGTCGCTAACAATCACCAAACAATGCATAAAACTGAATAACGAACAGAGTAAAGTCTTATATACAATCTTAGTCACGTGCTCCTTCCTCTCCTACGCTTCAGTCGCACGTGTCTTCTTCCTTGTGTACACTATGTATGGCTTATCAGTAGTCATTAAAGCTTCGAACATTATCCTTTTGGGCTTCCTGTATAGCTGATACCATAGCCATTTCATGAACCTAAAACAAAACAATAAACAACACACATCATAATGGCCATGCATCGCCAACCAAGACAATCAATCTATATTATAATATATGTAGTAAACATCCGAGAAACAAAAGTACCTGTTGCAGGTATTCTTCAACGCTCGTCGCCTCAGCAGGAAACACATCCTCAAATGTTGTCTTTGAAGAGTATTTAAAAACGGAAAAAAAAAAATTAAAAAAAACATCACATAATGGCCGAAGAAATTAATCACATTTGAAACGCAGACGGCGAGCTGACAGATGTGTAAGCAAGAAAGCAAGAGATGATGAATTCGTTTGCAAAAAACAAAACTACTTATTCTTATCTCAAGGCAAAAAACACAAAGTAATCCTTCAAGCACATGATAAGCAGAATCAGCTAAGATGGAAAGATAGAATAAGACAAATATTCACCTTGAGCTCAAAAGATTTAAGATCACGAGCTAGTTGCTCTGCATTAATTCCCTCCCGTGCGAGTAGTCTGCATTTACCAACAACAAAAACCAAAAAATACAACAGAATCAACACTTGGTTGTAGACACTAGCTACTCCCATTTGAAAAGTTGAGCAATGAAGGAACGTTTCAATTGTTTTGAAATCTCCCACCCAAATTAGCACTCGGCTTTTAACATATTCAAAACAAAACAACAACTGATTGAAAATATAAAACTGAAGGTGAAGGGGATTTACCTAGTGGCAGCAATAGACTGAGAAGGAGCTTCGTTCCTTAGGGTTTTAGCTTTTAGCTTCTTCGATAATGCTTCCAACTGATCTAAATTTCTCTGATAGCGACACAGACACATATCAATCTTCCTAATCTTAACTGTTGAAACATCTTAACTTCTGGAGAAACCAGTCGGTCGGAGGAGAAAGGGAAAAAAAAAACAGCGGAAAGAACCTGAAGAGGAGGAAATTGAGAAGAAGGAGCAGCTTGCTCCAGAAGCTTCGACGAAGAATGGAGAAGATCAGTCCAACCACTCATCTCTTGGTCGTTCGCCATTGATTTTGGATTCGAGGCTTCCAACTAAACTACGCAGTCGGAGAAGAGACAAAGAGAGAGGGTTTTCGAGATTTAAAACCTTTTTCGCTTTAATTTTATTTTAATTTGTTTTTATGTTTTTACTCTTTCATGACGAAATATATTACCAGTTTACCACTAGTGTGATTTTACTTTTTACCCACACCAGTAAACTGAATTTTGAGCCATTGCCTTTCAATTTCTGGGGTTTTTTTTTTTTCTATTCAATTTGCTTTGTAAACTTCACCGATTAAATTTTTGTGGTTTAGCTATTTTAGCTTGTATTTTTAAGTTAAGCAGCCAATGAAATAAGACAATTTCTAATTTAAAAGCGACACAAAGAATGCTCTTTGTTTGGTCTAGAGGCTTAACAAGTCAAAACGTAGCATTGGCGTTTAAAGAGGCAACATGAGTAAAATGATACACTTGTATGGCGGCGACTCAACAATTCGTGGCTTTACTCGCCGTTATACGACGATATGGAACTAAGAGTGAGAACAAAATATTTCTTACCATAAAAATAGTAATATTCTTTTTTTTCCATGGTTCTTTAAACGCATTACAAGAATCTTATAGCAAAAGGGACTCCAAATCGATTTGAAAAAGACCAATAGCCTCTCTACTAGAGAGGGACAATTGCTTTTGCATCTTCCTCAATATATGGATTTAATATAAGATAGGTTCTCTCTATTGCATGCATAATAGAAGAATAAAAAGAAAGATCTTCAAGGACTTGAGAGGTTTTTGAGATCCTCTTCCTTGGCATACCAGCTTGGTGCTATCTTTGACAGATGTGGATACAAGTCTTTGTATGAATTCCTTATTGTCCCTTCTGCTACTCCTGTCGCTGTCGATATGTCTGCATCATCCCATGTAATTTAATCAGTCTAAAGGTTTTTGATGATTTCAACTCTATACTCGAATAGATGCGCCAAGAAAAAGAAAGAAAACTAACAAACCTTTGAGAGTCTTCTTGTCATCAGAAAGCTGGGTTATGATATAAATGACCACTGCCGCTATTGATATAGGGCTCCTCCTGCAAAGATCCCACATAAAGATATTTCAGTTCTGCTATGTCCATATTGGTCACGAATATTTGGGGAGAAATAATTGAAATGTACCTTATGTCAAATTCCTCAGATTTTTGCACAGCTTCCTGAGCAGCTTTAACCGCATGGTTGGACATCCCGAGGTTAGAGCAGAACCTTCTCTGCAATATCAGCAAGTAGAGAGCTATGAAACCACAAATTCAATGCAGCCAACAAAATCAAGAGTGCCATATTTGAATTAAAGAATACACTAGAATATTCTATACAGGTTCAGACAAACTTACCATGAAATCACCAGCGTGAATAGTGCCTAGTTCCACAGACTGGCCAGTCTCCAGTCCCAATGTTTTAACAATGTAGTCTTTGGCTCGGCCAATTTCCTTCTTTGTTGCCCCATTGGCAATAACGCATATTTCTATACACAAGGTACAGGAGTTTGATTGACTTATGGCAAAGCTATATCATATCAAGAGGTAACCAGACTCTCACTCAAATGAGAAATCTTTGAAATGTACCCTTAATAGTTCGAGGCTTGTCCTCCTGTCGACAGGCAATGTACAGGCAGGCTGCATAAAGTGCATCCTGATTTCTTCCCCTGCTTGACTTTTGATCCTCCAACCTCTTATATATCTCATTAGCCCGATCCTACACATAGCAAACGGTCAACAAAGCTGTCAATGAATACGCTGCGATACCACATATTGACAAGTACGTTCCACTAACATATACACAGACGAACAAGCTTACCTTGATAGTCGCAACAAGTCCCAACCTGGAAAAAACAAATATCAACAAGTGAGTATTCTCACACGGAACAATATAGTGTAAATACACAGCAAAACATGAATCGGGTAATGCACAAACAAACACTCTAAACCAACAGCAGCAACAACACCTCTTCAAATACAGACAAACACAACATAAAAGTGCAAGGGAAGACAAAACTCTCTCAATGAAACATTAAAAAGGAACCTCCTTTTGTTCTGTAACTGACAATGTGGTTTCTCAAACTTGTAAGAATAACGCAAGAGGTGGATTCGTTAACAAGATCCCCAAATAACGAAAGCTGCGTGATATAAATCAAAGAAAACTCATACAAAAACCAATCTCCAAGCGGAAACAACTTTGCATAAACCATGTAATCTCATTAGAAACCAAGTGATCTAAACGTTCCAAATCCAATATCTCAGAAGGGGGATCTCAAAAGGGGAGGGGGATAAACCGAAAAAATCAGAAATGGGACTACCTTTCAGACATAGTGGCGATAGTTTTAAAGGCTTGAATCAAACCACGATCGGAGTTGGAGTTACGGTTCTGCCACCTCCCGAGAGAAGAAGACAAGAAATCACCGGAGGAACCATTGGGCTTGGCGATGACAGTGGTGAGAGCACTATCGGCGAGAAGAGGGTTGGTTGGACCACCGACACGGTTGGGATCGCTGTTGGAAGACTCATTAGCGAAGGTACGCCACTCAGAGGTCTCATCGATGGAGTGAGATTCCAAAACCAAACCACACTCGGAGCAAAGGGTGTCTCCCGCTGAGTGATCGAACACCAACTCCGTCTCCTTCTTACAATCCGTACAATACGCATCCGACATGATTACACAAGAACCCTAATTTTTTTCTTAACCCAGAAAAAAATTAAAATTAAAATCAACAACCCTAAAAAAAATCGAGATCTTAATCGGTTGGTTTACAAGGGTTCCTTTCGATTTCTTCTTCTCTCTTCTTCTTCTTCTTCTACGCGAGTGAGAAAAAAAAAAGGGGGAGACAAAGAAACTAAAACACGAGATGCAACTTTGTGGAGAGAAGGAGAGAAACCGTAGGTTTGTGTCCTAATTTATAGACAAAGAGATAGGGACATGTTTCCCTGCGGTGAGGTGCACCGTGTAGAGTTGATCTAAATCGTTGGTTTTAGTGGGACCTACTAATAATCAATCGGACGGTTTATTGATTTTCTCCAGCGATTGACGTTTGTTTTATTTTTATTTTTTGATATTTGTAATACAATATAGCTTTGCTTGTCCGTTTTAGGAGGACAGAGGAAAAAGAAATAAGTGACTTGTTAGGGAAGTCATACCGGTCGCATGTGTTGGATTTAGTTGGAAGAGTTTTGGAGTGTTTGGATATGTAAATTAAAAAAAAAACTTGGTAGTTGTTTGGATATTGGAAGATTTAATAAAACTGGCATTGAGCTTATGTACAATCTGATTATGACTTATGAGATTATTTGCATGGGTCACACTAATGGACCCTTTTGAACTTGGTTCAATACATAACTAAAATACATAAACCAAATTTTTGGGTAATTTTATACCTGAAATAGCTAAACATTAGTACGTGAGACAAAAAAACTGATAAATTCACTTTTGAAGGTGACACGTTATATATCTATCACCCCTTTTTGTTTTGTACGTGTCTCACCATTGCCGTGCCAAGGTCTGTAGAAGCCTAAAGGTAAAAGATGCTTCACGTATTTTATTTTTAAGAGTGATTTTTTTTGGTTATAAAAGAAAGAAATATTATTATTTTTTAAAAAAACTTTAAAGAGTAAGATATAATAGTTTATGTAAAGTAAAAAAAAAAAAAAAATTTATGTGAATGCTGAGTTTTGTTTCCAAAAATTTCCTAAAACACTACATAAAAAATGCTCAATCTAATTTACAAATAAAAATGTGGCATGTATTTACTTATTTTTTTGGTGTGACTTAAAGCAAATGTCTTTTTTGCAAAGCATAAGGCACGGTTCTGTGTCTCACTGTCACAAAATTTACGGAAATTAATTGTTTGAAATGGAATATGAATGCTTTGGATTTATCATATTTTAAAAGGTTTTTATATTATGACTATAATCTTTTATATTTAAGATATTGCTTTGTAAATCAGAGTAAAATCAAAATGATAATCCTATCAAATGTTATTAACTCAGCTGATCGCCGATGAAAACAACCACAGCTGAGTTAATATACTCAACGTACAACCATTGTTCGTCCTTGAATACTTGAAGTCCAGGAACCTCATTAGGGACGAGGAGTGCGAGTGCCCCTATATCAGTGTGCGCCGGGCCTCCTAAGGCTAATTCCGATTTTGGAGACGGCGGATAGTAATTGATCCTAATCAAATACTCTGCCGTTTCGCCACCTAAACTTTGCGTCAACGCCACGGCTGGTAACCCTAGTCCCTCTGATAACCAACCAAGAATTTTTTCAGCTAGCTTCTTCATATGCCTTGTGTACTCCTCATTCACCTCCCTGTATATATAATCGCCACGTCCCAAATATCAACGAAGATCCAACTTTTGAATTTGACAATTTCTTAAGGAAGCGAAGTTTAACAAAAAAAAAAAAAAATGGAGTCATCTACTTATTATGTTGCCAATTGGTTTTGAAAATTCTAACTCATATTACTATTTTATTAGGAAAGCGTACGTTACCTGTATTGGGGAGGATTCTTCAGCCAATATTTATAGTTGATGATTGAGGGTGGGGAGAGTCTGTGAAACAGATGTTCGTCCCAAGCGTCAATGCCTTCTAGATAGTTCCTCTTGTATCCTTCGAAGTCTTCCTCTTTCGCCACGGCTTTCTTTTCTGCCTCGGGAAGGTCGAAAAACTGCTTACCAACCACTTGCAGCTGCTGCATCAGCTCTGTTGGAATTCCGTGGTTGACCACCTGAAAAACTCCCCATTCTTGGCTCGCTTCCGTCACCTCACGCACCAAAAGCTCTTCATCAGAAATGTTTAGATCAACCACGGGAACGTCGGCGCTTCCTCCGAGAGTTGAGCTCGCCAACTGCTTGCTCAAATATGGGAAAGACGAAGGAGATGTGTTGTAGTTTCTCTCGTCCTCCATTGCTTCACTCTAGTGCCCAAGTTGGTTTTCCTTATAGTGGTAGGTGTGAGAAGGATAAGCGAAGGCTAGAAAGGGCTTAAATAGGGTAAGTACGAGCATCTCAATTAATATTATAAATGGGACCATTATTCGGATGTAACATTTTAGAATTACGAATATCAACAAAAGTAAAGACAACTAGTTGTTGGCAAACGCTGCCACACTCTAATAATTAATTGTTCTCTGAGTTCATCGTATAATTGAAATAACTAGGGCTGGGCATTCGGATAACCCGTTCGGGTTCGGGTATTACCTATTCGGGTTCGGCTAAACGGTTTTAGAAAAATAGAACTCATTGGGTATTTTTAGATATATGGGTTTGGTTCGGTTTGGGTACTATCGAGTTCATGTCGGTTTGGGTTACAAATTTTAGAACCCGATTAGTACCCGAACTACTGGATACCCGAAAAAATATAATTAAAATTAATTAAATTTAAATAAATTTAGACTTATGTGACAAAATATTTTAGATTTTTTGATTATTTTTTGATATTTAGATATAAAACTAAATGAAATATTCAAAATTATAATCATAATTTTGGGATAATTGCATTAATATAATGATAAATATTATAAATATGTTTATATGTTCAGGTTTAATGGGTACCCAAAAGGGTACCGGGTATTACCCGACCCTAACCCGAACCTACGGTATTAGAAAATAGAACCCAATAGGATTTTATAGGCAAACTCGTACTTAACCCGAACCTGGTTTTTCGGGTCGGGTTCTGGATTGGGTATTTGGATACGGTTTTTATGTCCAGACCTAACCTAAATACTAAATGTCACAGATTTTATTTTTATTAGTTGTACATTGCCATATTATATAGATACTTTTGTGAAGTCTGCAGCAATTTTAATATTCCATCAGTGACCAAAATAAAAATATTGCATTGTAGTCTTGTAGATTATTAAAATTGTTGACATCGTATCATACTATCATTTTTCTATCTCCGATGATTTCCATTTACCAAAAATTGAGACATCTGGGCATAAGTGCATAACAACAAGCTAGGTAAACAATCTACGACAAGAAGATGGACTTGTATCCTTCCGGAGTAAAAAGGTAATATGCGCCACCATTCACAAAACTTATAGGGTTTATTTGGTGATTGCGAAAAGGTTAGCTTAAGTAGCGAAGTACGTAGGGATGTGACTTAAACGAGAGAAAAATAAAACAGAAGTAAATCTGAAAAAAATGATATGTTACATTATTACTATGTGTTTGGATAGTAATTGGACAAAAAATCTTTGCACTCTGTATAGTGTAAGATAAAAAAGGCTTTTAACACAAAACCACCGGAGAGAAACAATTACTACGTTAGCTATATAATATGATTATAATCACAATTCAGAGTCAGATCAGCGAGATTCAATATATATGTTTTTTTAGTATATACTGCTTTAGAACAGGTGATGGATTTGCCTGGTGCAAGACTATATATGTCTAAATTGTTTGGACTTTGCATACCATTGATTTTGTAGATATAAATATGATGCGATGATACATGGGTATGAATACATTACAAGAGTCAAGAGTTCCAAATCGCAATGTTTTGGACTTTGGTCTTCGCTACATTTAATTTCTGTAGTGGATTAAAAGCAATTCGATGATACATGTCTAGAATTATATATTGTTGAAAAGGTATATACATATCGATCGTGTTGTGTGGGCAGCATTGGATATCGTTTATATATATAACAAGTGCTGCCGCGATATAACATTACCATGTCCAAAAAACAATAATATATGTCATTATGTCAAGAAACATATGCAATTGCAATTAGAGAAAACAATATACATGCTAGAAAATTTTCTCTTAAGAAACCATAATCAAGAACAAACACATTACACATGGGATTATCGAAACAAAACAAAAAGTTACTTATTCTATCAAATCTATATAGAACCCCTGTTTTATTAAATAAAGGTTGTAAATTCTTCGAAGGATCCAGCCTTAGGATTCAATTCTATCAAATCTGGTTTGATTTAATGGAAAATAAAGTGAAACGGTGATATATAAAGGTTTTGCTTCCAAAGGCAGATTCGTTTTGTGAGCAAGTTTTTGGCGGGGATTAAACTTTGAACACGTCAAGATTCGATCTCTCCATTTAAAACTAAAAAAAAAAACCTAAAAAATTATAATTTATTTTAAATGTTCATGATATTTATGCTGCAAAGTCACATTGTGAATCTTTTCATTTAAGGATCATCCAACTAGATCATTATTTTGTTTTTCTTAATTTTCAAAAGAATATTATATATGTATCCTTGGTTTTTATTAATCTAGACAAGTTTACCAAACTAATTATTTGGTCTACAAATAGTTGGGGTCGGCTCAATAATGGTGGCGGTCATGTGCCAACGCGGGAAGAATAAACAAAATTTATCAAATAGTCGTTGTAAAGATGATAAATTGTAGTTCTAAAAGTTATACCACATTTCTAATTTTATTTCACTCGGACGTAATTCAAGATTCCACCATTGACAGTGTTATCAATCAAAATATAAGATAACAAGTCATTATATTTCCAACCCATGCACCATTCAAAAAAGTAATTATCCGACAGTTTCTGACAGTAAATTGGAGCAGAAGAAGAGAAATACAAATCTAACAATTAATCTATCGTCTGAATTTTGTGTAAATCTTTGGAACTTGGAAGGGATGAGATCTCATTGTAATCTAAGTTAAATATTCATTTTAATAATGTTGCAATATTTATGAATAAATAATTGATAAATATACAAAATTCGTTGCATTTGGTAAATAAAATTGGTATAGAGCAAAGCGAATAGCTAGCTCATAAGTCATAATCATATTATGCGAAATCCGTTGTCAAAGCGGTTGTTCTGCGTCATGCACATGCACCACCAAAAAAAGAGAACATATGAACCTTTTTAAAACTTCACGCCGTTTTAGGCCCACGAAACCAAATGCTACGCCGTTTACTAGTTAAACTCGCTTTGACTTTTGACCAAACCCTTGAGTTGACAGCCGTCTCCTCTCTGTTGTTTCCGTGTTCTTACCCGAAACGAGAGGAAAGTCCACTAAACCCCAAATATTAATTAAAAAATGGAATCTAATCGAGATGCTACCTTTCATCATTGTTTCACTCGGTTCCATATATAGTCTGTGTATGTATGCGTATGTATTAAAAAGTCTCTTTGTATCCTCAGAGTCACTCATCTTATCTCTCTTTCTTTCTCTCTGCTTCGTCCCCAAGAAAAGTGAAAAACTAATCTCTATTTTTGTGCTTGAAACGTAACCCCAATCACCAAGATCGATCAGACCAAACCCTTCATCAACATAGAAGATGGTGCAGTACCAGAGATTAATCATCCACCATGGAAGAAAAGAGGAAAGTGGTGGAAGCAGTTGCTGCTACTCCAAGAGAGCTAAACAAAAGTTTCGTTGTCTTCTCGTTTTTTCTCTTCTCTCTTGCTGTTTCGTCTTGTCTCCTTACTACCTCTTCGGCTTCTCCACTCTCTCCCTCCTAGGTACTTACTATATCTCTCTCGCACACAACCTCACACTTTTCTTGATTTTTCTATTTGATTTATTACTTATCTCTCTGTTTTTTACTCTTCTCCAGATTCGTTTCGCAGAGAAATCGAAGGTCTTAGTTCTAACGAGCCATTCACTACTCCTCTGTGCTCAGAAATCTCCAATGGTTAGTCTTTTTCTTGCTTTCTTTTTGAAATATCTTATCCTAATTCATTCTTTTACCAAACCCTGAAAAAAAAAACAGAGTTTTGATGTGCTCATCTTAATATTAGAAACAGAGTTTGTGTAAAACTTATTGTTTTTTCTGTTTGTACGCAGGAACCATTTGTTGTGACAGAACCGGTTTGAGATCTGATATATGTGTTATGAAAGGTGATGTCCGAACAAACTCTGCTTCTTCCTCAGTCTTCCTCTTCACCGCCTCCACCAAGAACAACACAAAACCGGAAAAGATCAAACCTTACACGAGAAAATGGGAGACTAGTGTGATGGACACAGTTCAAGAACTCAACCTCATCACCAAAGATTCGAACAAATCTTCAGATAGTATATGCGATGTGTACCACGACGTTCCTGCTGTGTTCTTCTCCACTGGTGGATACACCGGAAACGTATACCACGAGTTTAACGACGGGATCATCCCTTTGTTTATAACTTCGCAGCATTACAAGAAAAAAGTTGTGTTTGTGATCGTCGAGTATCATGATTGGTGGGAGATGAAGTACGGAGATATCGTTTCGCAGCTCTCGGATTATCCACTGGTTGATTTCAGTGGAGATGCGAGAACTCATTGTTTCAAGGAAGCTACCGTTGGATTGCGTATTCACGACGAGTTAACTGTGAATTCTTCACTGGTCAATGGGAATCAAACCATTGTTGACTTCAGAAACGTTTTGGATCGGGGATATACTCATCGTATCCAAAGCTTGATCCAGGAGGAAACAGAGGCCAACGTGACCGCACTCGATTTCAAGAAGAAGCCAAAACTGGTGATTCTATCAAGAAACGGATCATCTAGGGCGATACTTAACGAGAAACTTCTCGTGGAGCTAGCAGAAGAAATCGGGTTCAATGTCGAGGTTCTAAGACCACAAAAAACAACGGAAATGGCTAAGATTTATCGTTCGATGAATACGAGCGATGTAATGATCGGTGTGCATGGAGCAGCAATGACTCATTTCCTATTCTTGAAACCGAAAACAGTCTTCATTCAGATCATCCCGTTAGGGATGGATTGGGCAGCAGAGACATATTACGGAGAACCGGCGAAGAAGCTAGGATTGAAGTACATTGGTTACAAGATTGCCCCGAGAGAGAGCTCTTTATATGAAGAATATGGTAAAGATGATCCTATAATCCGAGATCCGGATAGTCTCAACGAGAAAGGATGGGAATATACTAAGAAAATATATCTACAAGGACAGAACGTGAAGCTTGACTTGAGAAGATTTAGAGAAACGTTAACTCGTTCATATGATTTCACCATCAGAAGGAGATTTAGAGATGAAGTTCCTCGTTTACTTGTTACATAGAGAGATATTATAGAGAAGAAGAAACAGAAGGAAGTGTTTCATTTTGATTTTTTTGTAAAGTTTGAATGACAATTAAATTCATTTTTTCATTAAGATAATACGGTAATTAAATCAATATGTTTGACCACGTTAAGATAATACGGTAAATAAATCAATACATTTGACCAAAAAACAAAATCAATTTATTTTTATAAAATTTTGAAGCTCCGAAATAATAGATTTTGTACGCTTTGTTTCTTTTTTACCTAGATAAATAAAATAATGACTATAAAAAATACAGTATTTGCAGTGGGAAATTTATGAGTACAATTTTGACGAACAAGTGTTCTGTTTTCTAAGGTTTAGGTGATTTATGGAAGCCATCGCAAAATCTGAAGCCCAAGATAGAGAGGCCGAGCGGCCCAGTAATGATGAACAAAAAAAATACTCCACTCTCTCGTTTAGAGCTCCTCCGTGTCTCTCTCACTCTGTCTGAACCCTACTAGTTTCCGATTTCAATCCAAACAACTGAGAGCATGTGCGTGCCAAGGAGGTAACAAGATAAAAATTTCGATTTCAAACCCTATAAAATTGATCTATTTTTTCGTTTTTCTAACCTTTTTAGGGCTGTGAATTTTTTATATATTTTTTGGTAGTATGGTTGCATCTGGGAAGGAGGCAACGATAGCTGTGGAAAGGCTTCTTGAGAGTATGGCTGCAGTGAATGCAAATCTCAGGCAAATGAGTGATGAAGAATTGGTGGCCTGGGAGAGGGTGCTTCAGAATCTTCAGAATCATCTGAATAGAGTGATTGCAGCGCGACAGGAACCTGAGCAGATGTGATCTGTTTTACTGCTTTTTTAACTAGTCAGTTGTGTTCGTGGGTCGAAATTTAAAATTATGCCTTTAGTTTAGTTAGTGGATTCTGAGCTCGAGCTCTTGTAATAATACTATGACTTGAACCTATTTCTTTCTGTAGTAAAAACATATAATTCAATATAATCCTGCGTCTAATTTACATATTTTGTTTTCTCTGAATTTTTTATCGTTATTCGTTAAGATAATAAATCAATTTCTTCTTAATTAATTATTAGGAAACTTTTAAGCACAAAAAGATACTAATATATATATATATATTAATAAATAAACTCAATCGCCGCCCCTATCTCAGCCTTTTCCTTAAAAGTTAAAACTCTTTTCTTTTGGGGTTTCTGGGTTTAGTTTGATCCGGATTACACAGAGATATGGGGAGAGAGAGGGTTAAGATGAAGCTGAAGCTGAAGAGGAGGCCAAAAGAGTTGCCCAGGAAGGTTAGAGTGCTCTGCCATTTCTGCGGAGTTTCTGGGTTTAGTTTGACGAATAAGTGTTCTGTTTTCTAGTGTTTAGGTAATTGTTGAACTAGCTCTTAGGTTATTGATATGGAACCCTAGCCATCGCAAAATCTGATCCTGGAGTTTCTTTTGATTGGTTAGCTATTAGCCTATTACTATAGGGATCCCTATAGCTCTAGGTTCTAAGTTTTGGTCTGTTTAGGTTCATGATTCTACTCTTCAACATAAGTACTATGCTTGTAATCATCAAACCAACCGTTTAAAACCTAAACCCTGACTTCTTCTGGGTTTGCAATCTCTTTCCAGATACGAACAAAGGCCACACAAACAAGAACATGAAGCACTGGTATGTACACAAAATATCCGCAACTCTTGTCAAGTCATGAACTTTTTTTATCTTTCTCTCTGTTTTGATTGGTTCTTACACCACTTGCCTAGTCTATGGAGAGGGAACTCAAGAGATTTAAGGCTTTTGACCAGGTATATATAACTCATTTAACATTTTCCCGTTTCTTATTCTCACGTTTGTCTATTTCTTTCTTTCCACTGCTGTTCATATGAGCTGTCGTTTATATTCCCAGGAGAATGACTGGTAAGGATCTCGACGGTTTGAGTTTCGAGGAGCTGCTAGTACTTAGAAACCATCTAAACGAAGTCATGCTCATTGTGACCAACCAAAAGGTTGTTTAATACACAAATTTATAGGCAGGAAACTGATGAGACGACTTCTTTCTCCTATTAATGAAAATGTAGTTTTAAACATCTTGTTTGAATTTATTACAGGACAAAATAAGGCTCGAAAAGGCAGAAAGGCTGCGCCAACAGGTAAAGCTTTTAAACAGTACATTACCTAACAAAACAAGATTTGTTTGTGAAGTTTTGAATTGATGTGGAAGAAGGCAATGCTGATATTGCGTCTTCTTTGTTTTCTTCTTTTTTCCTTATAGATCCACCATGTTTGATCTTGCAGTATTCTTCTTTCATTTTTTGCAGAAGAAGGAAGCAGGGGATGAGAATGAAGGTACGAGGAGAAGGGTTTTGGTTCCTTGCAGGTAATCTTGTTGTTGCTAAAAAGGATTTTTTTTTTTTCTTGGTTGGGTTTGTCCAAAGGTTTAGGTTTCTTTTGTTGAATCAGTACTTGGGGTAAAAAAGTAGATATGGAATCAGTTGTTTTATTGCTGAATCCGATCCTTTCGGTAGAGATCACTTAGGTTCCAAGTTGGTGCAGAAAAACATTGTCTTTCTTTTTTATTCATTGGACCAATTGTGCAAAGGTAAAGCCTGACTTGTTCTGGGTATATATAACAGATCTAGAGAGAGACAAGAGAAACAAGATGATGAAGCAGCACCACCACCACTGGTACCTGTCTATATAATATATGTATATTCACTTGCGGTCATGTCACTTCTTTTTTTGCCTCTCATTGCTTCTGTTATTGCAGTCTCGAAGTCAGATAGAATACGAGAGACGAAAAGCTGAATCCATGCACAGCGAATTCGAGAGATTATGGCTGTTGAAGGAGGAATGACATTTTACACTCTTATTGCTCTGCATAATAATAATGTTTTTTTTAACACTTTGGTTCTTATCGGGTTTTTTTTGAATCCTCCTCACAGGAGAATGAATGGTAGAGAGCTGACAGGTATGACACTCATTGAGCATTACTTACTTCTAGATCAGCTACACCAAGGACTTCGAGGTCTGACTGAGCATCAAAGATGATCAAGAATGGAACAATTTGCAATGCTATGCAAGACTCATGTACAGTGATATGAATGACATGTTTGCATTTTGGTTTGCATATAAGAATAATTTAATATTCTGAATCCATAATGTCATTACAGTTTGACCAAAGTAAAACATTTGGTCTAGTCTTGAATCGATGGTTCAACAAAACAAACACCCAAGAAGAGCAGTTTTGGAAAAATATTCTAAAAATACCAAAATCAATCAATATAGACAAGAGAAAAGAAAAGAAGGGAAAGATAAGTAACATCAATGTGTCTCATTCGCAGTCACATCTCTATAAACTAGTGGATGGGTAAAGACAAGTGCTTTGACATTGAAGGTGAATCTCATCTGCTTCTTAGGTTTCTTGATTAGCTATTTACTCGGGTTAGTTGGAGGATATGATTGAATCATTGAATATACTTAAACCTAAAGCCTTGAACCTTTTCCAGATATGGATGCAGTTCTGAAGATAAGCTGCAGGAGCAAGATAATGAAGCAGGGGTATGTATATATATGTACTTACTTTCTCCTGTCCTGTTTTCAACTATTATCATCAAATGAATTTCTATCTATCTTTGTATTTTATACCTATGTTCTTGCTTACCTTCAATGTTCTCTTTCTTGCAGCTGCGGGAAGAAGTCGAGAGATTACGGTTTTTGATCAAGTATGCCTGCCTGCCTGCCTGCGTTTCCCAACCTTCTTGTTCATTTATCCCTTTTGGTTCATCTGTTTTATTCTTTCACAATTCCAGGAGAATGACTGGTAGGGACGATGGTGTCAGTTTCGCCGAGCTGCTAGCTCTTGAAAGTCACCTTAACGATGTTCGGCGCATTGTCCTGGACCAAAAGGTGAAATACTTTACTTGCTCTCCTTTTATTGAAGATGCCGTAACTCTCAAGAATCTTTTTTTGTTTTTTTAACTATTGGCTATTGCAGGAGAAGATAAAGCTGGAAGAAGATGAAAGGGTAAAGATTCTATTTCATTATTTTGCTGTCTTCTCTTTTAATTGCCTTGTATCAAAACTATGTTTGTGAATCTTTGAGGAGCCTCCGGTTTACCCTTTCCAATTTAAAATCTCTCACATCTTTTTTTTTCCTTCTTAAAGTTCCTTGTTGACGGTTATAAGCTTTCTCATTTTGACATATATCAAAAACCCTACGATTTTGCAGAAGAAGGAAGCAGAGCATGAGGCTAATGGTACGAGAAGAGGTGTTTTGGTTCCCCCTACCAGCAGGTAATCTCTCTGCTAAAGAAATGATTTGCTTTTTGTTCATTAAACCAACCAATTGTGTAAAAATGAAGGCTGACTTGTTCTGCATATATGGATATCTAATACAGGTTGGTAGAAAGACAGAAGAAACCAAATGGTCTAGCACCACTGGTGCGTGTATATTCTCTGATGTTCCTATCACTTTTCTTGTCTCAGTTTGAGTCTTTAAAAATGCTCTTCTTCTTGCAGCTGAACATGAAGAGGGAATTTGAGAGACGAATCTCTGAACCCTTGCAGAGCGAGTTCGAGAGATTATGGCTTTTTAACGAGTAATAACTTAGTTACCATTTCCCTCTTCTTGCTCTGCAAAAGTCTCTGTTTTCTTTTGTTGTCCCCATTTAATTGTGGTTTTTTTTTTCATCTCACAGGAGAATGAATGGTAGAGAGCTCGAGGGTATGACATCCTTAGACCTGACCTTACTTCACAGTCAGATATTAGGAGCTTTGAAAGCTTTGAATGACCAAACGTTTGGACCAAGAGTAGAACAAAGGGCAAGGCAGCGAGGAGAGGTATAAAGTTATCAATGTATATTATAAGTTTTTAGTAGCTAGTATATCCGAATCGCTTTTTCTATTCACACATTTTCTTAGCATGTTTGCCTCACCAACAAGGAGTCAGTCTCTAGGTTAGCTGAGCCCGAGAGATGTTCATTGGACAATGGCAAGGATGCTGACACTTCCTTGCAATTTAGACTTCTTCTCGTTTCAAGGAAGCTCAGAAGGATCCATAATTGTTATCACCGCAAGAGCATGCCAGAGACCTACCTTAAGTAGATTCCTAGACAATGAGCAAAAGTGATGGTGGAGTACTTTAAATGGCTTCTTTGGCACAACACGTTGCGTGGTTCTAGAAGAGAGGAATTCGTTACTCAAAATATACAATAAACAATGATAGATACACATCATACACTAGTATTCGTAGATAGATAAAATTCATGTTTAAAATCTTTTGTCATTAGACTTTCTACTTTTCGTTTATTTTCTTCCATCTCAAATGAAATAGGTTCAAAAACTTATAAAAGTAGAAGTAAAACGACGTGTCAAACGAGTCGATCAAAGAAACCACATGTGTCATGAGATAGTTTGCGGTTTGTTACGTATAGTTAGGTAAACACCATCTTACATCATGAACGAGGAACGATATATTCTCATGTTTGGAACCGCCCAGATATTATCCTAGTTAATCTCTCTTTACAATTTTGTCTTTTCTAATCTGCCTCAACCATAATACTTGTAGCTTAATTAGGATGGTTATGGTGATACGTGCGTATTTATGGGTACTTTGTGGCCTCGCACTTAATCTTTAAACGTATAAACAAAACAAACATGCTTCTATTAAAAAACCAACAACGAAACAGGAAACATGCGTACATATATTTTTACGAACATATATTATTGTTCTTAAAATTTTGTGGTTGGCTAGTTGCTTAACAATCGGACACATACACTTTTCATGTATGATACCTTCTTTTTCTCGATATTCTTTTATTATTCTTATTGATAAACATAGATTCCAGTGTACCTGGGGAGATATTGATGTATATATTAACGTGCTTTTAAATTTCATTATCATCATCACAGTAGTAGTAGCTAGTACTGTCCAATTTTTTTGTAAACATGGATATGTATGTTGTCTGTTTATTTGAAACGTATCCCCATAACACGAATTTATCATGTTCATATTCTTTTACGAGAGTTCAAAATTTCATTAGAGAAATTAAACACAGAAATTTACCAAAAAAATGTTATCAATATATTCAAGGTATACTATAATATATTTGAAATAACAACTATCTTGTGATACGAGGGGTATAGTTAGGTGTCTATATACGCACATATCACTAGCCTTGATTTCCATCCACAAACATATACTATCAAAGTATAATCACGCGCGCACTTAATTAACTTAACTACATATATTATGTTATATACAGTTTAAAATTTAACCTGCAGGAAAACAACTTTAAGCTGCATGGATTATGCATATCGGTAACATTAGACACATGCATGTTGCCTAACATTTGCTAATGTCATTACTTGCCTAAACTTTTGACACATGTGTTTCTTTGTGGTGTTAGTTTACCATTACCATAAAGAAGTGATATTGTTAAAAAACAATGTTATCCCAATTACTTTAGGCAACAATCGTTTTCTTGCATTTATGAACCACGTCACACCGGGACAATATGGAAATCTCTACGACACACCGTTTAAAGCCAACGAATGTTCAACGACTCCAGTTGCGTTGTCCCTTGCCAAATCCGAATGTCAACATATTAAAATTCCAGAAAAAAAAAAAAAAANGAGAGCGTCAAACGTAAAATCAAATTCCAAAAAATAAAATCAAAATTTACAATTTGTCGTTAGCCGGGTCCATCGTGGACCTACCCTAATGGACGGTTGAGATAAGAGGATGGAGGCGAGGTTTTGATGATAATGAAAGTAAACAATTTTTTAAGACAAAGAAGACATAGTCGTAGTCGTCTTATCATATTTTTACTTAAAGAAAAAAAAAACCTAAACATTTACATATCGTATATATGTTATTTGTCAACAACTACAAATATAACACATTAGAAAAATAGATAATTTCGATACACATGCCAATCGATGTGTATTGGTAAAAACTAGCTAGTAGTAATATTCTTTTATTACTAGTACTGATATTGTCAAACTAACTCTGTGTTCTCTAATAATGTACGTTAAACTAACAATACATTTTTAATTTTATTGGGACCTCTCAAATGATAGGCAATAAATAACATAATCGCACATCTATATGCTTTAAAAAAAATATTCATGTAAAATGTGTATATAAATACACACACAAATCGGCCACACCTCTTTGAACACTCATCATCACTTTGGTCGGCCGCTTTCTTCATTACTCCTTCCTCAAATATCTCGACACACTTACCAAAATATAACATCCCTCTTAATTATTAAGTGGATCGATTTATCGAGACATAAGAATGGTGCAGTACCAAGAACTCGCTCTTCAGAGAAGCTTCAGCTGCGACACAAGAAAGATCAATCCCGCAACTTCTCCGGCGCGTGGTTTACACGGACGTTCACCGTCCTCTTCCTCTTTGATACCAACCATCCCTGAACACGAACTCTTCCTCGTCCCTTGCCGGAGATGCTCTTCCGTCTCCCTTTCCTCTTCTTCCTCCTCGTCATCCTCTAGGAATATCGGGAAACTCCAGTTGAAGCTTTCTTCGTTCTTGCGTTCTCTCATCAACGTCATTAACATCCCTGCTTGCAAATTCCTCTCTCTTCCTTCTCCGCCGTCTTCTTCTTCCGGCGTTTCTAACCAACTCATCTCACTCGTAACCGGTGGATCCTCTTCTCTCGGGAGAAGAGTCACCGGGACTCTGTATGGACATAGAAGAGGCCATGTCACGTTTTCCGTCCAGTACGATCCGAGGTCTGACCCGGTCTTGCTTCTTGACCTGGCCATGTCAACGGCGACTCTCGTGAAAGAGATGTCGTCTGGACTCGTCAGGATCGCTCTGGAGTGCGAGAAGCGTCATCGACCGGGGACAAAGCTTTTCCAAGAGCCCAAATGGACGATGTATTGCAACGGGAGGAAGTGTGGATACGCGGTGTCCCGTGGTGGCGCGTGTACTGATTCGGATTGGCGCGTGCTGAACACGGTCTCTAGGGTAACAGTTGGAGCAGGAGTGATTCCCACGGCGAAGAGTATTGATGACGTGTCCGGTGTTGGAAGTGGAACGGATCTTGGGGAGTTGTTGTATATGAGAGGCAGGTTTGAAAGAGTCGTGGGGAGCCGTGACTCGGAGGCGTTCTACATGATGAACCCGGACAAAAACGGAGGTCCAGAACTCAGTATTTTTCTTCTTAGAATATAATAATACGAAAATGTCTTCTTAAAAATAATTTGTTGACTTTTTAAAAAAAATTGAAAATGTCTTTAAGTGACGTATTATTATATAGTGAGTGAATGCAATGTTGTGTCATGAAATATATGTAATCGATAGTGATATAAAACTATATAAAAGGAAGAGAGAGGCCCTACGAGAGGGTATCATAGTTTTTTTCTTCTAATTATTTTATATGGTATGTGGTACTTTTTAATTTTTGTATTATAAGGATGTGATTATTAGTTTGTGGTTGCTTATATGCAAGGCATGAAGATCCCCACATGGTCCGTCATGATTAATGCCAATTTAAGATTCTTATTGTCTATACTATAAATTTTTAGTACTCCCTACAATTCAATCAAAATATAAGATGTTTTAGAAAAGTTTTTTGTTTCATATAATATAGGATGTTTTCAAGTTTTTATGCGACTTTTAGATTATTTTAGTATTTTATATTATGCAGCAATTTTGTTTAACAACTAAACAATAAATTATCTAGAAAGTGGGACTGCTTTTGAGTTGTAACAATCAATTCATAACCAAACACCGTTTATAGTTTAGCATATGATACCATCAAATTGACGAGTTACACTTGTAACATAATAAGTATAGAATATAGGTAGTTAAGTACTCTTCCGTTTCAAAATATAAGATGTTTTGAATGAAAGCACGCATATTAAGATATAACCACTTTAAAAAAGTTTAACTAATTATAAACACGACTCTAAAACATCCTATATTATAAAACAGAGGGAGTATCTTTTAACGAATCAAATGTATATGAATAATATTTAAGAGAAATTATCAGATGGAAAAGGAATTTAATGTGTAGAAACATAAGAAGTTATAATTATCAGTTTTTGCCAATACTTTGATCTAAAGTGGAAGTAATAAAAGAAGGATTGAAAACGCCTGACAAATGAAACTCTGGTCAAATTTTAAAAGATGAGGAGAAATATAAAGAAATGGAAAATGCAGAGGTGGATGATCGTGAGAAAAAAAAGTGGGTGGGAAAGAGCGTAAAAACCCACAGGCCTTGCCTTTTAGTGGACATAGTCTGAAAAAACTCATCAAAGCCGCAAAGCCAAAAATTCCCTTTTAGGAACTTTCCCTGCATTTTTGGACCACACCTTTTTCATGCATCTCAAGGTTAATTTGTGAGTCTATTCAGTTTCCTAATTTTGTGTGTGTATTTTTGTTGCGGTTAAAGTGAATTATTCAAAAGTTAAGACTACACAAGATAATTAGTTTATTGGTGATTAATCGTGGTTTCTTCTGTTAATCATGGATTTCCAAACTTTTGATCTATTCTCTTTTAAGTTTGAGATAGTATTAATTTTGGCGTATTCACAATCACAAATACTTTTATCTATCCAAGATTCAAACGTGGATATAATAACAGTGTAACATTGTTCTTTTAACCGGGTTGAACCAACCGCATATATAAGAAAACAGGTTAAATTATTTTTACTTTTTTGTTGGTTTACAAAAATGATCAAAATTTTGTGAATGAATCTCTTATTTTTAGATTGTATATGATGATCTGTTATAAAAATCAGAATTGACTTACCCTTCCAAAATAGCTAGTAATTCTAGTAATTCCCTCTAAATCTCAAGAACTTTTTATTATAAAATCGATAATATTAGTGGACAGGGGGCTACGTATACATAAGCATGCATATACATATGAAATAGTAAAATACATAGTTGATTATTCAGATTGCGTATGCCAAAAGAAAAAGATTATTGATTACGAAGACATGTAACCTATACCGCTATACGTACATACATGCGTCATAGCTATATAGAGACAAAAATGTATATGATAAAGTAAAGGTTTTCCCATTAGAAAAGAGAGAAAAATTTCCACAACAATTGTGAAGGAAATGCATGTGCTAGCTTTCTGAATTAACAAAAATAATTAAAAATAATCAACATCATTAAGTAACTGTTTGACATACTTTAAAAAAACTTATCACTAACTCGTACTTAAATAGTTAAATTTGGTAACGGACGGCAAAATTATCGTAAGAGATGTGGCTAGCTATAGCTAGTGCTAAAAAATATTTTTTTTCGTATATACAAATAATTAATAAGGTGTTGCATTATTGAATAAGCTTTGCATGCATATACCTGATTAGCATTACAATACAACAACACATCATGAACACATGCCTTGCCTTAACCATTTTAATATTGACGCTTTTCTCCGGGCAAATCTAATCTGCATCGATCGTGTACACTTTTTCTGCCTTCATAAGTTTCAATGGTCCGATCGATCCTCTCTCCCTATTTTTCTTATACATAACGGATGTATCTCTTCCTCCACTTTTCTTTGGTTGTAATATAAAATGACTTGCGGAAAAAACTAATGTATATTCGAAAAATATATTTCTCAAATCTAACATTTTCTTNTTTACTTTTTTGTTGGTTTACAAAAATGATCAAAATTTTGTGAATGAATCTCTTATTTTTAGATTGTATATGATGATCTGTTATAAAAATCAGAATTGACTTACCCTTCCAAAATAGCTAGTAATTCTAGTAATTCCCTCTAAATCTCAAGAACTTTTTATTATAAAATCGATAATATTAGTGGACAGGGGGCTACGTATACATAAGCATGCATATACATATGAAATAGTAAAATACATAGTTGATTATTCAGATTGCGTATGCCAAAAGAAAAAGATTATTGATTACGAAGACATGTAACCTATACCGCTATACGTACATACATGCGTCATAGCTATATAGAGACAAAAATGTATATGATAAAGTAAAGGTTTTCCCATTAGAAAAGAGAGAAAAATTTCCACAACAATTGTGAAGGAAATGCATGTGCTAGCTTTCTGAATTAACAAAAATAATTAAAAATAATCAACATCATTAAGTAACTGTTTGACATACTTTAAAAAAACTTATCACTAACTCGTACTTAAATAGTTAAATTTGGTAACGGACGGCAAAATTATCGTAAGAGATGTGGCTAGCTATAGCTAGTGCTAAAAAATATTTTTTTTCGTATATACAAATAATTAATAAGGTGTTGCATTATTGAATAAGCTTTGCATGCATATACCTGATTAGCATTACAATACAACAACACATCATGAACACATGCCTTGCCTTAACCATTTTAATATTGACGCTTTTCTCCGGGCAAATCTAATCTGCATCGATCGTGTACACTTTTTCTGCCTTCATAAGTTTCAATGGTCCGATCGATCCTCTCTCCCTATTTTTCTTATACATAACGGATGTATCTCTTCCTCCACTTTTCTTTGGTTGTAATATAAAATGACTTGCGGAAAAAACTAATGTATATTCGAAAAATATATTTCTCAAATCTAACATTTTCTTATGTCAATGTTTTTAATGATTTTTGGTTCTTTAAATCTAAACCAATAAGCAAAATAATGAATCCAAAATATACAGGATATACTGATTCTTATATATATTTTTGAATGAAAAATGCCAACTATAATTAATGCATACTCTTCTTCGTCTTCTACTTTAAAAAAAAAAAAATTATTTAATGGTTCAATATTATCGTGTAAACATAAATATGCATACTTTCATTTCTGATTAAATATCATATGCTGCAACGGATCGGATTAAATATCATAGAGCAATGCGCTTTTTTGGTTGGCAATCTGAAATCTCTCGTCAAGGCATATAGTATTATAGTATACATTGTTTATGAATTATGAATTTATGATTAGTTAGTGTTTATGTAATCTCTAAGTAGATAACTGATAATCGTTATAGTTATAGTGATCGATCAATAATGGAAATTTTTAGGACGGCGTATTGACTGACTGAGTTGAATATATAAAAAAAAAAAATTCCAGTCTTAATTAAAAACTTGAAGTCTTATTGTCCTAATTTTTTTTTATTTTGGATATTTAATGTTATCTACCCCAAAAGCTTCTGTAGCTAGCTTCGATTTAAGAAACGCTAAAATATAATACAAAAAATGTAAGTATATAACGATGGTCTCATATGGTGCCTCAAGAGTCAAGTCCAACCAACCATATATATACATATAGGTGATCGTTGAATCTTAGTGGTAACATGCCTTTGGTCACATAGATCAATCATCATATAGATGCCAACGTGCTCAACACCATATTATAATTCTATAATATCATATATTACAAACACACACACACACACACATATATATATATATATATATATATATATATATATATTTCTTTTTGGTTCAATATTATTATTATGTAATGTTTTAAAAAACTGTATATATAATATTGCGCTTACTAATTAAATTTTGTAAAAGGTTAAAGATTATTGCATGCGGCTGACTTTTATAGCGACTGGCTTTTACTTGATATCAAATAAAATTTATTGATGACCCGTTCATTCACTAGTAGTCGTTCTAGGCTAGTTAGTCATATCGATTTTAGCCATCATTGATTGTTTTTCCATTCACACATTAAACTATACTAATAGAAACGATGGTTGAGTTTCTCACGGCATAGAGTGGTAGATCCTTCAAGTCAAAATATGTCTCATGCATATGCATTAGTGCAATACTAGCTAGTAAACATTCATGAATGTAAAGATTACGAAATACAAATTAAATGATATAGTTCAAAGAACCGAGCTATAAATTAGCCTTTAACACCTAATATTAGAAGAGGCCGACGTGGCTATTGAGATGTTCTCTAGATGTCGTCGAGACTAAATAAAGTGCAAATCAAACAATTTATTAATTGTATTTTGTTATGTCCAATCCAATCCCCCAGTGGTTAATTATATATCATTACAGGTAAGAGAAAATCAAACACCAGACTACCAGAGATCTGAAATATATATCCTCTAAACGTTACCGAACAAACTAATACTTTTTCTTGACAAATTGATCAACTATCTCTATTATTGGTCTTGTAGAGCATATATATTCGTATAAGCACACGTCCACGTATTTGTAACCAGTGATTTAATATTTTTATAAGAAAATAAAACATTATCCTTAATTAGGTCCAGAGTCAACGGTAAAGAAAGGACAACGTAAAAGATATTTTCCATGCATGAGATGAGATATTTTCAAGAGAATATATTATACTCAAGCTTGAGAAACAAATATTTGTGTTGGATCATAAACCGACAAAAACAAGTAGTGATTTTTTCAACCCTAATAATACAGATACTTATTTAACAAATCATAATGCCTGAAACTTATTGATAGAAAGAAAGATACGATCTTTGTATCGTACCCATCATGTTATCACTATAAACAATTAGTGTGTTCCTAAAAAGTGCTCATCGAACCAAGATGCAACTTGATGATAATTACGCTAATTAAACACGTGTATTAACTGTCAAGATAGAAATATCTTCAAGCTGTAAGTACAGATATTTTGATCATTTCTCAATTATCAACTAATTAAGTATGTATAGCTAGCCATAGGTGTGCTAATTAATGGTTTCTTACATTTTTTTATTAAATTCTTTTGGTAAGAAAAATATTGTAATAAGCCCAAAAGTAAATAAAATCAAGCCCATACTGAGCCCAAATCTTATAATCCTTTTCGTTTATTTTTATTTTTTGTGAAGAGCTGAAAAACCTCAGAAAAACCCCTCTTGCTCCTCTGAAGCTGTTTGTTGCCGGAGAAAATGGTGATAATGTTGAAGAAGACGGTGAAGAAAGGTTTAATAGGCGGAATGAGCTTCGCTAAAGACGCCGGAAAAATCAATTGGTTTCCCGGTCATATGGCTGCCGCAACTCGCGCCATCCGCAGCCGCCTTAAGCTCTCCGATCTCGTTATCGAAGTTCGCGATGCTCGTGTCCGTAATCATACCCAAACTATCTATGCTTATTTCGATTCCTTTTTTTATCATCGTGGAAGGATTAATTTGGATTTTGTTTTTGTGTATTTTGCAGATTCCTCTGTCATCGGCGAACGAGGATCTACAATCCCAAATGTCAGCTAAGATACGTATCATTGCTCTGAATAAGAAAGATTTAGCAAACCCTAATGTTCTCAATGTAATTTTGTGTGTGTGTGTGTGGCCCTTGTGTTTTCTCCTCGTTAGTCACTGTGAGGTCGAGTTACTGAGTTTTTTTTTCTTTCTGCAATTTTGTAGAAATGGACTCATCATTTCGAATCCAACCAGCAAGATTGTATTGCCATTAATGCTCATAGCAGAAGCTCTGTCATGAAGGTTAGATCTTTACATCTATTTTGGTGTGTTAAATCAGCAATAGTTTCTGTCACACACATGATTTGATATCCCCAATGTTGCATCGAAAAGTTACCTTCTTTGTATGATTTCGTGTAGCTGCTTGATCTCGTGGAGTTGAAGCTGAAGGAAGTGATTGCTAGGCAGCCTACTTTACTTGTAATGGTGGTTGGTGTCCCCAATGTTGGAAAATCTGCACTCATTAATTCAGTCCATCAAATCGCAGCATCTCGCTTTCCTGGTAGGATATCAGCGTCTCATATGATAGGCAGTAGTAGTATTAACTAGACATTTCATTAGATATTTTCTGAAAAATTTGAATCCCATTTCTCCAAGCATATCTCGTTAGAAGTTCATTTTATTGCATGAACACAATGATGAATGAAATGTAACATGACTGATTTCATTATATGCATTACGTGCATAGTGCAGCAGAGATTAAAGAGAGCTACGGTTGGTCCATTGCCTGGTGTAACACAAGATATTGCTGGTTTCAAGGTAATATTTTTCTTTCTTACTTCTCTTTTTCCTTGTGGATTTAGTTCTTCTGCTCTATGCTGAGAAAGTCCTGTGGTACAGATTGCTCATCGACCAAGCATATATGTTCTAGACTCCCCTGGTGTGTTGGTCCCAAGTATCCCTGATATCGAAACGGGTTTGAAGCTTGCTCTTTCAGGTTCTTATCTATATCTTTATCTTCCTTCTCTTCCTTCTTCCTGTTGCTAGATGGAGTATACTTGGCTCTTAGTTCAGTCAAATATGATACAGTTTAGGTCTTAGAATCTCAGTTCTTAGTAATTAGCTACTCCAGGAGTGTATTCTCTTACTGCATATGATTTCCTCAGCTGAAAGTTATGTTTGCTAAGAACTTTTAAATATAAAATTCCGACATTCAAGGGTCCGTCAAAGATTCAGTAGTGGGAGAAGAGCGGATTGCGCAATACTTCCTAGCCATTCTAAACATTCGAGGGACTCCTCTTCATTGGAAGTACTTAGTTGAGGGAAGAAACGAAGGGTCTCATGCAGACTGCATCAATAAACCAAGCTATAACTTAAAGGATCTTCGACACCAGAGAGCCAAACAACCAGATTCATCTGCTCTGCACTATGTCGGGGTTAGCATAATAACCTTATATCTCGAGCTAGCTGTCCTCCTGATATTGTTCTAATCAATTGAGGTTTCCTGTCATCTACAGGATATGATTTCAGAAGTACAACGTTCACTGTACACAACGCTCTCTGAATTTGATGGGGACATAGTGGATGAGAATGATTTGGAGTGTTTGATAGAGCAACAATTTGAAGTTCTACAAAAGGCATTGAAGATTTCTAACAAAGCATCCGAAGCAAGGTTAATGGTGTCCAAGAAATTTCTCACTTTGTTTAGGACAGGTAGACTTGGTCCCTTCATCCTTGACGATGTCCCTGAAACTGTAATTGACCCGCCCAAGTCAAGACGGGTAGTAGTATTGTAAAATCATTAAGCAAATTGTAACACATTATGCGTGCAGCTTAATATGATGATTCTATTTGTTTTCATTTGAGATTCAATGGCGTTGCAGCAGTAACTCCAATGTATTTGAATGAACAAAATTGAATCATGATAAGATTTGGCATCTGCCAGAAACAATCAAATCTATCTGGTGTCCTCATTTATTGGCCTCAATGAATTCTCGGTACTCTTTCTTCATCTTCACACCCGATATTGTCCTGCATAGACTCGGAAAGTTTAGCCAACGCTTTAACACAACAATAATTTTTACAGTCGTTAAACTGAAAGAACATTTCCCAACCTGAGCATTTCCTTGTTCTTGAAGAATTGTACACATGGAGTTCCCATGATTCCAGCTGCTTCAGCAATTTCTTGATCTTCCTCAATGTCAATCTCAACAAAGTGCACCTCACTGTGATACTCATCGACCACCTGAAAAAAGATGAAGGAGAAATGAACAAATGGTTAGTAAATCAGCCAGCAAGATGTCTTCCAATAAGTTTCATTTCGACTACTGAAGGATTACCTTGTTCAAAATAGGCTTCAGAGTTCTACAGGGGCCACATGTTGGTGAAGTGTATAGTACCAATATAACTCTTGGACTCTCATGGTATAATTTTCTAAGAGCATACTGAGCGCAGGGGAAAAATCACAAGGAAAAAGATGTGAGGCAGAGATAGTGTTCGTAAATAATACGTTAAGGTTAGTATCTTAACAAACCTGTCCCTTATGCTTTGTAAGAGTGACGTCAAACTTTTCTTGGACATCGCGTTGTGTGAATTCTTTCTTGGCCTCTTCAGTTTGAGGCTGTCATATGGTAGAACGTGAAAGGGAGTAAGCCTTGTGAAGTGTGCATAAGATTTAAGATATTTCTAAAAATTTTCTACCTGGTGAAATTCAACAAGAAGATTGTTACTTGTGAGGTATCTCTCGGCCGATAAAGCAGCTATGCATCCTGATCCAGCAGCAGTTACAGCTTGTCTCCATTCATGGTCCTAGAGTGACAAATGGGAGAAAAGCTAACACAATTATCGAACCAGTATGACTTCACAGAGTTAATACCTACATTGAAAGATGGGTAAAAGTTCCAAAGCATAACCTGCACATCTCCTGCAGCAAATACACCTTC
>NC_025688.1:26753814-26755874 GCF_000633955.1 Camelina sativa
TTCTACCTGGTGAAATTCAACAAGAAGATTGTTACTTGTGAGGTATCTCTCGGCTGATAAAGCAGCTATGCATCCTGATCCAGCAGCAGTTACAGCTTGTCTCCATTCATGGTCCTAGAGTGACAAATGGGAGAATAGCTAACACAATTATCGAACCAGTATGACTTCACAGAGTTAATACCTACATTGAAAGATGGGTAAAAGTTCCAAAGCATAACCTGCACATCTCCTGCAGCAAATACACCTTCAACTGATGTATTTGATGTTCCTTCCCGAACTAACACGTACCCCGAGCTATCGAGTTCGACTTGGCCTTCCAATAACTGACTGTTTGGTGAATGTCCTATTCCATAAAACAATCCTTTTGCCTCCAGCTCGGTTTCTTCACCCGTATCAAGTCTTCTGAGTAGAATGCCAGACATCTGTCCCTTTGTATTGCTCAATACGTCCACGGTTTCCGTGTTGTAATGAACTGTGATGTTTGGATTGTTGATCACTCTGAAACATTCGCCATAACCAACCTGTTAAAAAAACACTCAGGGTGTTGAAAAGACTCAACTTACGTTGTGGTCATTAGTCTATAATTCCAAAAGCCAACAAAGGGGATAAACACTATACTGGTTGGTCTCATATCCAAAGAAGTCAAATACATGCAACAGAGAAGACTCAATATAGATATAAAAGTTCTGCCGCAGACTATTCTGATTTGATTTCTTAACTCTAAAGCCTGACAATACACATTTTCTTGATTCAGACATAACACTTTTCAATTGTTTTTCATCAGAAGTCAAAGAAGAGGAGTAGAGCATATATATAAACCCAGAAGCTATTGACAATATAAGAAACTGTAAAAACTCACCTATCTTGCATAGCCTTGGAGGCTCTCAACTGGTCTCTACGAACTAGCAAATGAACATGACGAGCATATTTTGTGAGGTACAAAGCTTCCTCTGTGGCCGTATCTCCTCCTCCAACCACGGCAAGTACTTGGCCCTTAAACAAAGGCGAAGCTCCATCACAGATTGCACAAGCACTTATCCCCCTACTCCAGAATTCTTCCTCTCGAGGTAGCCTCAGCCTCTTTGCTGTAGCTCCAGTGGCATAAATAATACTATGGCACTTGACCTATAAAAATTAAACCCAAATGGGCAACACCGGATGAGAGCTCAAGCCAACAAAAAACCATTCACCATAGTGGCCGCCAGTTCTAAAAGACTATCGAATAGTAAGAGTGTATGTTCATCAAAGCAATAAAAGCATCTGACACTACATTTAAATGCAACACCAAACCAGCAATCTCCAGCTAATTGGAATCGAAAAAAAAGAGTGATAAACCAAGAAAGATAATCACCTTACGTTCACTACTTTGGACAGTAAAAGGAGCCGTTTTGACACTAAGATATTCAACATCTTCGGGATACAACTCTGCTCCCCACCGCTCAGCTTGCTTCCTCATTCTAAACCATTTAAACACACAAATTGCATCAGAAACTACTAAGAGAATTGAAAATATGTTATTGCCTAATGTCCAAAAAAAAAACTCACCTTTCCATTAAATCCGGACCCGTAATACCGTCAGGGAATCCCGGGAAATTCTCAACTTCAGTGGTCGTCATCAACTGTCCACCGGGAACTCCGCCCATCTGATACCCTTCAAAAACCACCGGCTTCAAATTGGCGCGAGCGGCGTATATCGCAGCTGTATAACCGGCAGGACCGGAGCCTATAATCACTACATTCTCGATAATCTCGCCTGCAATTACACAGAGCTCGACTAACTCGTACAAGAACACTGCCAAAACCTTGAAAGAAACAAGCGAAGAGTAAAGTACCTGAAGAAGAAGGAGAACTGGTGGCGGAGACTCTGAGGCGGAGGGAATCGGAGGAGCGAGTTCTGTTTGGTTGTTGACGGAGGAGGAAGGAGCTGCCGCGACGTGTAGTAGTGAGGACGAAGAGATGAGATGGAGGAGAAAGAGCGGATGATGCGGCGGAGACACGGTGAGTCGAAGACACGGAGGCAATTCCGATGCCTATCTTGGGAGACGCAGCCATGTTTTTTT
>NC_025688.1:26756422-26781990 GCF_000633955.1 Camelina sativa
AAAAAAAAAAAAAAAAAAAAAAAGAAGAAGACCAAAATGTCTGTTGGCGACGGTGCCTCACGCGCCCTCAGCATTATCTCTTCGCTCTCTTAGTCCACAGGCTTAGGTGAGTATATGCCGTTGGATTGAACTGATGAAACGTATGAACGGTGGAGATGTGTGTTGACTGATTTTAGTCTCCCGGCTATTCAAGTGAGGGATAAGCCAATCGCAATTTTTTTGAAGTGGGGGAAGCTGACACTTTTTGAGCCTTTTTCTTTCTCTATTGGGCCATTAATGGGCTCGATTTGGTCTCAACTCTCAAAATTTTTGTGTGTGTGTGTGTTTTTTTTAATAAACTGTTTAAATGATCTCTCGAATTTCGATAATACCCCAAAGGCCCAAACGTCGTCACAAAATTTCCATTCTCTTTAGAATCATTATATTAAAAAAAAAAACATAATCCGACAACAACATTTTTTTTTTTTTTTGTCACTCAAACAACAACATTCGTAAGTCGCTATTTAGGTTAGGACTTAGAAATAAAATAAACTACATATATAGGAAGAATATATTCTACTTACTTCGATGTGAATAGGGTTGAAGTGAAAATCAAACTAAGAGTTGGTGAGGGAAGTGACAAACTATTTTTTTATAAGTCAAGAAAGTTAAGCTGACCAAAAAGAGCAGCCACACACACATACATATATCATATATGAAAGCAAAGCAAAGAGCCTTTATCTTTTTAGTCAGACTAGTGTCTAAATTCCATGCATTTCCTAATGTTTTAGTCAACAATTGTACTTTCATTTGATTTTGTGTTGTATATATTTGTTTTGACGCCACGCCACCACTAAACGTTATTTTCTTACTTTATGGTAAACAAAAAAAAAGACAAATAAGAGAGAAGCGCACCGTTCCTACTTGTCATCCAAACCCGATGGTTTTGTTGCCTTTGCTTTCTAAACTGTTCTTGACTATATAACAACTGTTGCATTCACCTTTCTCATGTAGCTTACTTACCATCTTTACTAGTAAAATTCTCGCATTCAACATTTCAACATTCAATGAGGCTGCTAGAGTTTTAATGTGAGCCCTAAAAGAGCTACATGTCCAAGTAGAGTATATGATGGAGTTTTGTGATCCCTTATACGGTTAAACAAATAATTTCTCGAGGACCTATATGAGTCACTTTTGTTTTACTAAATCATTATAATGTTGAAACGATATCATAGAGCTTGACAAGTGGTGAGGATTTGTAATTTAGTTCTCTTGCTTTCTTTTGTTCTTTTCCTATATATGCGTGGATGGTACGCGCCGTCGAAGGAAAATTGTCGGTAATCCCTTCGATTCGAAACACCAATAGATGACTTGAAATGTGGCATCACTGCTTCTTTGACCAATAGAGAGATCTGAAAAAGGTGATGGATGATTCCTTCATTTTCATGCATTATTTTTTTTTACTAAAGCCGACATTAACTTAAAATTATTTGATTATGTCATGGAAAGAAAAAGAAGAGAATTAGCTTTGGAAACTTTAATCCAACTGAAACTTCGAAAAACTATTTTAATTTGGAATTTCTTCTATTATTTTACTTGCTTTTACGATACGTAAACTTAATTACATGATCAAATTCGTACGACTCTGATGAATCTTACCTTTCACTCAGATCCGTTGAGCCCCAGCTTACTTTTTTTTTTTTTGGTTAAAAGAAATAATATATATATATAAGTTAAGGTGTCGAAAAGTAACGTACAAAGCATGAAAAAGTCAAAAAGATAGTCATCAATTTTGAAAAAATGAACAATTTACATGCTCCTACAAAACAAGAAAGCTAAATTATAACGCAGCAAGACCATAATTATTCTTTATATACGAAATACCAAATTTCCTATCACATTAAAAAACATTTCCTTCAGAATACAACTTCTTCTATGTGGTAATTTTTGCCATGTAATGATCTATATTTTAATATTCTAGAAATTTGTTTTTATTATTGGTACTTGATTACTCATGAGCATAAACACAATTTTACAAATATAGGTAAACATGATGAAGAATATGCATGATTTGCGTTCATCGTTTTTGTAAATTGATAGTACCAGCACACCTAAAAGGGGTCCAAACTAGTTGCTTCATATCACAATATCCTATTTTACCAACATACATAAATATATGTGTATATATTCACACTATAACTCGTGATTTATTTTTTATTTTTTTATTTGTTTCCTATGTCTAATCAAACATACACGTTACTACTAAACATATATTGACAATATTATAACTCGGTTGGTAAATGCAATGACTAATGCAGTTTCCCTGTAAAAAATTAACAAATCACGTATTAAATATTAACTATATATACAAAAATCAAATGCAAATATTGTGTTAGCCTAAACCTGTTAGAGACAAGCGTTTTGTGTTTAAGAAAACAAATTTCGTGGATCCAACGTAAATATGATCAAAATATCAATGGTTGGTTTCAAACCTGAACAAATTACATCACATCAAACATCGTTTTTCTTATAATTTTAACAAAATATTTACAATACAGTTGTGTGTAAGTATATGCATCATGATTATATGCATGTTAGAAACGTATGTTCCTTGAAAAAGGTTCAAAGTATTTATATTCTTGTCTCAACCACCTTATTAAATTTAAGTAACGTCTCTATCTCTTTCTGTGGAGTCGTGTTACGTCTTTCTAGTTTGAGATCTTCTACTATTTGTTCTGTTCAAGAATAGTACTTGTCGACTATGGAAGATGCTGGTTATCATTTACGGTGTAACGATAATATTTATAACGACGACGAGGAGCGTTTGGCATTGCCCATTATGATCGGAAAGCCAACATCCACAGCGGAACCACAGCCGCCGCCTCCGCCATCACCACCGCCACCGTTCTTGGTAAAGACCTATCAAGTGGTGGAGGATCCGACAACAGACGAGGTTATATCTTGGAACGAAGACGGAACTGGCTTCGTCGTGTGGCAGCCGGCGGAGTTCGCTAGAGATCTTTTACCAACACTTTTCAAGCATTGCAACTTCTCTAGCTTCGTTCGCCAGCTCAATACTTACGTACGTATATGCTCCACTCTTTCAATTAAGCAGTTATAACAGTATTTGTGTTGGTTTGAGTTTACTAGCCCTAAATTATTTTCTTCGGTAATTGATCCATATATGAACATTTATTAACTTGGGTGAATGATAAAATGACTACACCTTTTTCCTCTGCTATAAAGTAAAAACACATAGCGAGTGTTATTTTTCTAAATAATAACGTTAAAAACAAAAAAAGGCTGAATAGCATAATATATCTATAATTAACATGCTAGTAAATATATAAAGTAATATTTTTATAGAGGAATAACACTTTTATAGGGGTTTGTACGTGGATTTCCATAATGACATTAATCAGTATGGTTACAAAAATCTTATAGGGGTTCCGAAAAGTAACGACGATAAGATGGGAATTTAGTAATGAGATGTTCCAAAAGGGGCAAAGAGAGCTTATGAGCAATATCCGAAGAAGGAAGAGCCAACATTGGTCACGCAACAAGTCTCATCATCAGGTTGTACCAACAACGACGGTGAATCAAGAAGATCATCAACCGCTTGGGATTGAGCATCACCACGAGGATCAACGGTCTTCCTCCACTTCCTCGTCTTTTGTATACACTGCATTACTCGACGAAAACAAATGCTTGAAGAATGAAAACGAGTTATTAAGCTCCGAACTCGGGAAAACCAAGAAGAAATGCAAGCAGCTTATGGAGTTGGTGGAGAGATATAGAGGAGAAGACGAAGATGAAACCGATGAGGATGCTAATGAAGAAGATGATGGGCTTAAGTTGTTCGGAGTAAAACTTGAATGAAAAAAATCGCTAGATGAAACCAGTTTCTTCAGATTGTTACAAGTTTTGCATCACTATATATTGTACTCTTTTAAGACATGCAAGACCAGAATTACATATGTCCGAAAAATCTCGGATTCTGACTGTGTTGTATATTGATTAAGCTTCGTGTTCAAAACATGGTATATCGTGTGTATTAGTGTATAGGTAGACATAAATTAAGAGCACATTTTCTCATATACTTACTAGTTACTGCGAGTTAGGTATCCCGAAAACCCTAACTTCTTTTACACTGCTTATCTTTCGAGAGAATCCTTATTTAGGGTTAATCTATTTGTTGTTTTTGGGTTCACTTGGCAGGTTCTTGGAGATAAATTTTTCATGGGAAGATAAATAATCAATGCATTTGATTATGTTGTCTGGTTACTGATTTCTCCAAATCTAACTTGAATCATCTAACAATGTGTGGCTTGCATACGATTCATCATTTGACTATGCTATCGGGTAATTCTAACGATTACTGGATCAATCATTATTACATAGTTGAGTTTATAAAACCATCTAACAATGTGTGGGGTGGTAGTAAGATTCAAATTTCCATATAAAAATCTACTTTAATTGTCTTACTAAGTTTGAACAATACGTTTATATAGTCATCAAATTAGTTTGAGATCTTCCTAGCCCTTATTCCCTTTAATAATGATTGATACAGTTATTCTCTCAGATTCTTACAAGTCTGCATATATATAATCGTTTAAGACATGCAAGATCAAAGCATGTCGGACAAATTTCGGATTTTGTGCTGTATATTGATAAAGTTTCATCATGGTCAAAATATGAACATCGTGTATATATATAAACATGAAGAGCACAGTTTTCTCATCTATATGCCATATTTACAACCATGTTGAGTAAATGAGATTATGACTTTGATTAGATATCTCTTTGGGCTGTGGCCAGGGTTTTGGTTATACAAGCCGCAATAATGGCATCAGTATCACTGGTTATGAGTTAGCTGCAAAATGATTGAATATGGTCTCAAGTGTGGATTGACTTATGCTGTATTCAGCTACTCCCAACCGATTCCTGCCATAGAAAGAAGCAAATTTCTTTCCTCAGACTTACAAAGACTGATTTATGTGGATCATGGAGTAGAAACAGTTAAGAGAAGAATGTCTTACCGGTTTCTTTCAAGGTGTCCAAATGCATCCGCAAGTGACAATCCTCCTTCTCCAAATGGCAACTGCAAGATAACCCACAGAGAAACATTGAGCACAAATCCAAGAGCGATCTTAGAGCCAATGGGATTTTGTGTTTAATTACCTGGTACTTAATACTCAGTCCATTGCAGCTTTTGAATGTTGCACCGGGGAACGAAGATTGTATGAAAGAATCCAAGGCTGAAAACTTTTCTTTGGTTAGCCACCACTCGGCAAATATTGGAAGTGGAATACCACCTGTGCAGTATTAAACGGATAAAACATATTTTATGCTACAATTCATGAAACAAGGCAAAATCTAAAAATGTATGTAACATGTGTGCTCGTACCATCTCGAAACAGCTGCTCTGAAAACTGGTCATCGAATCGCACATTTTCCTCAGGCATGGGAGGTACTAGAGTACTCACTCTCTGCTCATTACCAAGAGACTTGGCAATGCTTTGTACCATTTCTGGAGACAAACTGATTTCTGATGCTGAAGCCGTATCAGGAGTAATAGAGTCAGAGACGCCTATACAAATTTCGAGATCACCCAGAAAACTTCTAGGCTGCGTAGGAACGTTAAAAAGCCACTGCTGAATCATTTGGCAAAAGTTCTCCAGTTCCACATTGCTGACTTCGTTGGGTTTGACCTAATTTGTAAGACAGCTAACATTATGCAAAAGCTTTGAAAAATGATCCTTCCCACCATTGAAACAAAACAGCATTGTAAAAAGTACCTCTAACTCAAGGTGGTTTCCGTAGCGTGTCTTTAAGTGTTGTGGACTACCTATGCATCTTAGGCGGCCTCCTACCTGTAATTTGAGGAGTATGGTTCTGTGAGGTTGAAAGATTTAAAATCTAACGCCCTAAAGAGTTCAAAAGGAGTTACTAAAATACCATGATCCCGATCCTAGTGCAAAGTGCTTGAGCTTCATTCATGCTATGAGTAGTCAGAATGACCGCTGTCTTTCCACTCCTTGTCGACAAGCGGGATATCACATCCCACATGAATCTTTTAGCAACAGGATCCATACCTTAAGCATTTAACAAAAAACACCAAAAACTTGAGTAGCTAAGAATAGAACAGAAAGGAAGTCCTCGTTAGTGACTCCAAATTCCAACTGGTCAGGCAAGTCAGCCAAAATTTTGATTTGGTTATACCTGTAGATGGTTCATCGAGGATGACAATAGGAGGATCTCCAATCATTGCAATAGCAACGGATAGTTTGCGCTTGTTTCCGCCGCTAAGCGTGAAGGATGGCTTGTGCGAATGTTTTAACAAGTCAAACTCGACTAACTTTTCCATAACCACCTGTTATTAGATAATACATATCAGAATTATACAATTAGGAACTTCCACTAGTTAGATATATAATATACCTAATAGTATAATTGTGGTTTTGGATACATTTTTGAATCTTATCCTAGACGGTAGAGAAAGATGATTTTATTTCAATGTTGTGTTGGTATTTAACTTGGCCAAAACCTACACTACTATTGGGGAATCACAGAACTCATCAAGGCGTGTAAGCAAGCATCAAAAGTCAAATCTGAATATGTACCACTTACATTATCAATTCTATGATCAACTACTCCTTTGATCCTTGCATATAGTTCAAGGTGCTCCTTCACAGTCAAATACTCGAATAACGCATCAAACTGGGGGCAGTAGCCAATCTGAGTAGGAGAGACAAAACAGATTTTAACATTTAATGTTAATTCTACGGACTCAGTGAGATTGTTAAAGTAAATGAATTGACATACATGCTGACGGATAGATTTCGGACTCGCTACTATGTCTTTGCCAAAGACGAAGGCAGTTCCACCAGTTGGGGTTTCTTCTCCTGTTGCACCCAAAGAAGTGAGAATAGTCAATGCTATTGCTTCAGAAATTGCAGTTGTTTATTTAGCTGTCATTAAGTATTTAAGATAACAGCTCCACGAATAGTTTCCAAACACCAAGGAATCACAATATACCAGATAACATAGACAAGGTAGTAGTCTTCCCAGCTCCATTCGTCCCTAAAAAGCCAAAACATTCTCCTGCTTGGACCGAGAAAGTCAAAGACTGTACAGCTACTTTTGGGCTCTGATGTTTGCCACCAGGATATACCTGAAACAGTAGTACTTCAAGAAAAAAGAGAGGAGAATATCTGTTAACTCTTGGCTAAAAAGAGTAGGCTTTAATACCTTCCTCAGGTTCTGTAAGTAGAGCATGGGATTGTCTGTCAACCCCGACATCACCCTGTCTCTTTCCTCTTGCACGTCTATGTCATCCTCCATATCAGCGGAAACGGCTCCAGTCGAATCCTTGAGAAGTGGCTCTGTATAACTAGAACCAGCACCTTGCTTGAAAGCTTTGAAATTCTGCCACCACTCCCCAATTGAGAACGACATCACCTTTTGGACAGGCACGAGCTCAAGCGCAAGCGTCACAAGGAAGTAGAATATACTCTGTCAAATATAATTTCAGTTATACTTCATGTCGCTATAATATAAATCAACTATAATTTTGTGTTTATCCCATGAAAAAAAAATAACAACAGTAGCATATGATGGATCCATTTTCTCAGGTTTTCAAAGAAGTAGGGACAAAATTGTTGAAGAACATGGACGACTCTAACCTCCAAACCAAGGTAACAGATGGACGCTCCAGTGACATTCCATTCGAACACCCCATGACTAGATTTGTCTTTCATTCCCTGCCTTAGAAGTGCTAATGAAGCCAATCCATCAGAGAAGCAAAATCCTGGCGATAATCTGAAGAAGTTCTGTAGAAGCATACGAAAAAGAATCAGTTCCTAGTCTTTTCAAGGCTCACCGAGGTCAAGAAATTAGAAGATTCCACACCTTCAGATATAAATTTGCACTAGCAGTTGCTGGAATAAGGCCCATAACAAATGAGACAACCATAAGGATAAGACCAGAGAAGAAGTGGACCATAAGAATAACATTCTGCGATTACAGCAAAAACATCTATCCATCAGTAAAAAACCTCTAACAGTATGAAGTAACTGAGGAAAAAGAAAAAACAAAAACAATATGGGTAAGAGCATAGGGTAGCTAGAAGTTGCCTGAGCCATGCTATGCTCGGTGAAGAAAAACGTAAGACAGTATGTTGATGATGCAATTGCCAAGCCATACTCCAGGAGCATAATGATAGTCGGAAGAAACCGACCTATTCCAATAAATTGTTCCAGACCTAAGGAAAGAAATCAATCATTTCAGTAAGTTTATAGCAAAGTAGTACAATGAAATAGAAGTTCAAATGCAAATGAAAATCAAAAACCAACTTACCAAAAGCATAGAAGAGGATCATTGCAAATGTTGACGGAAATAAGAAACTGATGAAATCCCATATGTATGTTGATAACCAGTATGAAAGAACAGAAACCTGCAAGCCATAAATGATCATGAGGCCAATTTTAGGATTAAAAGTAAGAACCTGGGACTGATAACATGCTTATATTTGGTATTCCAGAGAAAATTTTACCCCACTAATAAGCTGTTGATGCTTTGCTTTCACCTCCCGCTCCTGAATAAAATAAAATACTTATAGAGAGATTCAGAACAAAATATTGGTAAAAGTAGCACTAAAGAAAAACCTTATGCCAAAACTTCTTGACATTTGACCTTACCTTAACAATGGGAACAGCAAAGGAAGCCGGGATAAATGAGAACACAATGTTAACAATAATTGCAGCGGAAAAGGCATCCAAATCCTGCATTGAACAGAAAATAAGATCAAAACTACTGGTTCGTGACATTTTGTTGATACGAAGAAAACAATTTTCAGAGAAGACAGGGACATTAGAATCTGATATTTTGTGTCCGAGGAAAAATAAGGTAGAAGCCTGTCGATTTTTCTACAGACTTTTACATTGGTTCCCTCTTACTGACAATCAGTTTGAGAGATCCAATCAACTCTAACCTATCGCTCAAACTGAACATAATTTCAAAAAAATAATAATATTGATACCACAGAGAGGGAACTACTATAAAAAGAAAGACATACATGACGCTGTATGTGCTGAGTTTTTGTTGGGGGCAAAGGATGGTTTCGGGTTTGAATTGTCATATTCTTGTTACCCGTAACAAGTCGGAGAATCGCAGCATGCATAACATTGATGTAGATTGGACCAGCATGCTGACAAGTACCATTGTGTAACACGGTGTATCCTAAACTTCCATCTGGATGCTGGCCATCCATTAAAATTGCCCCATACCTAAAGACACTCACACGTAGCATTTAGCAAAGTCAGTACATAAAACAGTACTCTGTAACATTCCCAAAGAGGTCACCAACGTAGGAAAGTTAAATGTAAAGAAAATAATGTTTTGTCTAAAACAATGTTAACTCTTTGATTAATAACAGTGTAAGGCATGTCTCGCAGAATAAAACAAAATGTTCATTTAGATATTACGAAACAAGAAAATCATACATAACTTTAAAAGCAGAAATTTATATGACCAATGCATCTTTCAGATTGGCACAAATGGATGAGACAAAGGGCCCTCCCAACTTTTAATGCATACGTTAAATCATGAGAACCCTCACTTCTAGCAAAAAAACAGGGGAACAGAATACTAGAAGGCAGCAATATCTGGAGCAAATGGGTTATCTAGCTTAAATTTCACAAAATACAACAAAACACGAATCTGTTAGTGACCTATACATACCTTGACTGGTAGGACTGATCAAAACTAGACATCAGATATTCGCTCATTGAAAGCAGAGTGGGCCCCAACGTGGGACCTACTGCATCAATTGCATCAGCCAATGCCTCTTTTGGATTAGGAAATTTATATGAAGTATTCCTCAAGGGCTGAATCCAGCCTCCTTCGATATATTGTGCAATCTGCATGCATCGAAGAAAAAAATTGAACACAAACAATATTTAGTAATATGGACTCAACCATAGGGCACTGTGATCAAATCATGTAATAAATTTAACAATTGAATGTGTAACAGAACTAGTGCTTGCTGTACTACTTGTAACAAAACCTAAGGTAAATTGTTGACAGCTGCGTAAGAGCAAACCCTCTACATCCAGTAACTCAAATAGTGAAACGAATACGTCAGCAAGCAATTAGTTTTCTTATGCCTGTGTAGAAGTTAAGAGAGTGAAAATGAATTTTGATTTACCAAGATCACGGTGATAGTTACTAGAGCGAGTAAAATAACATGCCACCTAATTTTATTCAAAATGCGAGAACGTGCCATTCAGAGATATCACAAAATATAAATGGGACTCAACAGACCTCTTTGGCAATTGGCTCAGACAGATCAAAAGGAATCGGACCACCACCACCGTTGCCGCTCAGGAGAGGATTAAAATATGCAGTTGTCAAAGTTATGGATTTCTGATCAGGATGTGGCTTGAGCTGAAGAAAAAGAAGGCCAAAAAGCAAGAAAACTGCTGGGATGATGAACTGGAATGCCACTGTTTTGCGGTCTCTGTAAGCAGATCTTGCTCTTTTTATAAACAATGCTTTGCAATGCCGCCAAAACATTGACCTAGATATAATGGAACAACCACAACATTGCATGCTGATGAATCCAATGAAAGTCCAAACTGCAGCAACTATTAATCTGCAAGCTTTTGCAACTGAGGTAATTATAACTCCAGCGCCCTCATTACAACTTGATAGCAACTTAGGTTGCATAATACTTTTCTGATCAGATCCAATGCATAACAGAGAAGCCTTGGTATCAGGAGAGACAAATATCTCCTCCTGCTTCTCCTCGATATCTAAGTTACAACCAGCAACTCTCAGAAACACCTCTTCAAGTGTCGTGACAGATATACCATAACTCTGAATACCAGGATAATCTGAGTCATCAATCTCACTAATCTTAGATCTGTCAACAGAATTCTTCATGCAACTTTCGATTTCTCTGAACATGTTTTCAAAACAAGGCAAGGAAGCCAAAGGAAGCTTGAAAGAAATTTCGTTTCCCACCTGGACAATCATCACTTACAAAGATTACGCAAGAAACGGGCTTTAAACATATATAAAAGTAGTAACAAAGTACTCTAGGGGAAATATCTGCAGCCATTAATATGCTATGATATCCATTTTTTAGGAACTCAGGTCACAATTGGAAGATATTAACTAAAAGATGCTCTATTCTAGAAGTTTTGGACCTTTGCAAAGTATCACAGCATGCAGCATGCAGCATGCAGCAAGGTAGACTCATTCTTTCATGTAATGTATTAGTTGTTCAGATGCTCTCAATCTCCTTAGAGAATGTAAGTAATATACCTCACTCACACAGGTTGCTGATGGGATGTGACGATGAACTATACGTGCGGCAACAGAGACAGCAGGAGAAGTCTAAAACATAGATTACCACCGGTTAAAGATGTCCTAAATATAAATATTAACAACATTGACGAAAATGAACAGAATTCAAACAAACCTTTACAAGCGTAAGAGTGTACCCAACCCCATAGTGATGCTTCAGGAAAATCGAACTGCTTAGCCATAAAAAGCCCCAAAAAAAATTGGTTAAGTGCTTAATGGTTAACTAGAAATTCAGAAAACTATACCTGAATAATTCAGTTTATTTTTTGAACAACATGAATAATTCATATGGATCAGAAAAAGAGACAAGTTTTCTTTACTTCTGAAGCACTTTATATGTCTAGTTAAATAGCATAAGCTTGGGGAATCTTTTCTTTAAAAAAAAAATGTCGAACCATCAACACCAAATCAAAACACCTTCTACGACTCATGANAGTAACAAATTACTCTAGGGGAAATATCTGCAGCTATAAATATGCTATAATATCCATTTTTTAGGAACTCAGGTCACAATTGGAAGATATTAACTAAAAGATGCTCTATTCTAGAAGTTTTGGACCTTTGCAAAGTATCACAGCATGCAGCAAGGCAGACTCATTCTTTCATGTAATGTATTAGTTGTTCAGATGCTCTCAATCTCCTTAGAGAATGTAAGTAATATACCTCACTCACACAGGTTGCTGATGGAATGTGACGATGAACTATACGTGCGGCAACAGAGACAGCAGGAGAAGTCTAAAACATAGATTACCACCGGTTAAAGATGTCCTAAATATAAATATTAACAACATTGACGAAAATGAAAAGAATTCAAACAAACCTTTACAAGCGTAAGAGTGTACCCAACCCCATAGTGATGCTTCAGGAAAATCGAACTGCTTAGCCATAAAAAGCCCCCAAAAATAATTGGTTAAGTGCTTAATGGTTAACTAGAAATTCAGAAAACTATACATGAATAATTCAGTTTATTTTTTGAACAACATGAATAATTCATATGGATCAGAAAAAGAGACAAGTTTTCTTTACTTCTGAAGCACTTTATATGTCTAGTTAAATAGCATAAGCTTGGGGAATCTTTTCTTTAAAAAAAAAATGTCGAACCATCAACACCAAATCAAAACACCTTCTACGACTCATGAGCAACCATTTGAAAAAACCGACTCAATCATATCACTTCATAGTAACCAACTCAAATTAAGCAATCCTATGGTGTGAATGCTTGGTATAATTTGTGTTATTAGCATGCCTTAAAAAAATGCATCGTTGTTCTTCCTAACTTTAAATGAAATAAATTAAATAAAAAACGAAAAGAAGGACAAGCTACAGAAAAAGTCAAGAATAGTTTAGAAACACTTAACCTGCCACAACACTTAAGAGACCCGTTAGCCATGATTCCTATCCGATCTCCAAGTTCTTCAGCTTCATCCATGGAATGTGTTGTCAACAATATTATTCTACCCTTTTTAATTTTCTTAATTAACTGCCATGTAAGACGCATTGAGTACGGATCCATTCCACTGGTTGGTTCATCGAGAATGATCACCTGAAAGATGAAGCATATTCAACGACAACTAACTAGAAGAAACATACGAAATAAGATGTCTTTGTGTTTCCTTCTCACCTTACTGTTACCTATCAATGCGATTCCAAGTGACAATTTCCTCTTCATGCCTCCGGAAAGTGCCCGTACAAGTGTACTAATTTTATCAGACAATCCCACCTGGAAGAAATCAATACCCAAGATCAGACAGCTGTGACTTATACCCAAAATTGAATTCATCTGTCGTCCTCCATAACTATATTACAGAATCAAACTTAGGCAGTCTGAAATTTTAATGCTTGTAGGCCACACTAGCATTAGCAACTAGATTCTATCAAAACGAAATTCAGAAATCCAAGTTTGTGAATGTGGTTTGTTGGAGAGGGAAAATCCACAAAGCTTGTATTTCATTACATACTTACTTCCTCCGCCATATCAACAACTGTGCTCTTCAAGGAACCTTCTTCAACACCTTTAAGAACCGCAAACATCTCCAAGTGTTCTCTAACCTACAGTAGATATAAACCATTCAGATATCATATTCGGATGGAAAAACATCTAATCTGTCATAAGCCTGAAACTTTTGCATAGAATGAAACGATTCAACAAACAAGAGAGGCAGATAAATGTTTCATCTTACAATACATGTTCCTACGTGATATTTAGCAAGTACTCTCGATTAAAGAAGATACAAAAAATGAGAGAAGGATATTAAACGCAACGCACACAACTGGTAGTTGGTTTGTCCCTATGCTAAAAAAAAGTGGCATGATCGAGGAATAGCCACCACAAGCCAGTCACATCACTGAATATACCTGAACATTTTCTCTAACGCTTATGTCTATATCAGATCATCAGGGTTGAATCCACTACAACAAGCTTGAGCCTAGCAGTGGTTTACGTAATTGACAGTTCTGAACAATTTTCTGATCCCTTTCCTTGATCATATTATAAACTAAAGATAATATTATCATGTTGATTCGAATAGCAAGCATCACATCCTTCACTTAGAATAAGACCAGAGAAAAAGAAGGGATTTTCTTTCACTTACTGTCAGTTCTGGAAAGAGGATGTCATGCTGAGGGCAAACACCTAGTTCTTTCCGTATCTCATCCTACCGAAAGAGATTCATATAGTCAGAAACAAGAATGCAAGAATTAGCAGCATACAAAAAGTATTAAAGTGATGCTAGAAAAAAGAAGGCCTATCTAACTATCTTACTAGCTTATAAATCAGAGGTTTTTGGTTATGCAAGAAGATTAGAGATTCAAGTAAGAACAGCAGAAAAAAATTACCATGTTTGTTATAATACTGTTTCCAAATATCAGGGCATCTCCAGACGTTGGGGGAAGAAGGCCAACAAGCATTGATATTGTTGTGCTTTTACCAGCTCCATTATGCCCTTCAAGCAAATGAAGCAAGCTTTAAAGAGAATATCAAAATTCGCAATAGCTTTTCTTCACGTGATTTTCATGCATGGTGTTCATGAAGGAGACCAATATTCATCAGAGACAACATTGAGACGATAAAGCCCGGGAACAGAAAATATCAAAATTGAAACTTTCTTAATATGTTAGCCTCACTATGCACAAGAGCTCGTAAACAATGAATACAAATATCAAACTGACTAAATTAGCCTCACTATGCACAAGAGCTCGTAAACAAAACTAGATCTTTTGTTTGCGAAATCATATAATTTATGGAAATTGTAATGTACCAGGTCCAAATTGTGATGTTTCAGAAAAAAACCAAAAGAATAAATTCAAACTACAATTTCTGAAACATTACAATTTGGACCTGGTACTTTAGTAAGCAAATACAAGTGAGGTTAGAGGAGATGAGAATGTCTAATACACAGGAAAGACATACCCAGAAGTGAAAGTATCTGGTTCTCGTATAATGTAAGTTGCAATGAATTAACTGCACAACAATTTCCCCTTCTTGAGGCATAGACCTTATGCAGATTTCTAACTTGTATGCACCTACAGAGCAAACACTAAAGGTGAATTTAATGTCCAGCTATGTAAAACATTAATTGGATTTTTTGGGTTGGGATAGGAATCAACCTCCCGTCAAGCTCTTGTTGCCTCATTTCCAGGCTTATTGATTCAATAACAGGATCAAAAGGCTCTCCCTGAGTAACCTCTATATTCTCCGCAAACATATTAGCATCGGGATCTGGAATGGGATTTTGGAAGTCTTTTTTCTTTCTCCCAAAACACTTGCTGAAGATGAAGTTCCATGGGTACCGCACACCATTTTCCCTGGGGAGGACCTGAGGAAATAAACTCTTGGATTAGGCCCAAAAATAAACCTCCTGATTACAGTTATTTTTTAACAAGAAACAATATCAAGAACAAAAAATCAGCTCACAAAATACCTTGTCCAGATAAAAACCAAGTGCACAGTAAAGAATAGAGTCGAGTAACATCATTAAGAGGCAGACAAAAAAACTTACTCCAGACGATGCCTACATGAAGATTGACCAAAACAAAGGTTAAGAATAAAAGCAGAATCAACCTTGGCATGTAGCCACAAACATAACTACCATACCCGCCATATATTGCTCCAACGTAGTCCAACATGCGCACGCTCATAATCAGCAAAGTTGATTGACCCGAGAGCAAATGCAGTAGGCGAAAGCAAAGAAGCAACTACCTTCAATACCCTACAAGACCGACACTTAATTTTACATTAATGTATTCTAGAAAAAATGTTTGTGACAAAGATGAGCATAATTTTTGTCTATCCATAATACAGCTGTCACGGAAAAAAAGAAAAGAAAAAAAGCCTAAACATACATGGAGACAGATTCATCGTTTACAGTGTAGTAAGGGAAGAAGGCTCCGAGAAAGGCTAGGGTCCCAACTGCCACAGCTGTCTTTGCTCGAGTGAAAAATGTTGATATCATAAATGAGAGCATGATTGCGCTGACCCCAAATAAAAAGAAGTATGTGAAGACTAGTGTCGTATCACTATACTTAAAGAGACTTCCCATCGTACAAGCTGTGATAATCCCAGAGCACAATGCGAACTGCAGAAGAAAGTCTAGTTAGAAAAGAAAAAGAATACCTCGAACTAAAAGTTATTACATATATCGAAAGAAGTAAAGCGTCTGCTTTTTCCAGCTGAAGTCAATATTGTTGACAACTTGTGGTTTGATCATAGCCATGGGACGAGGCAAACAAAAGTTCACAAGTCAAATTTCAAGCAGAAAAACTTGCCTGCAATGCATAAGTGATAAACCAAGACAAATGAAATATCTCATCCTTCAAGCCCATCATGTAAAGTCCTTCTCTTATTTTTTGTTCCTGCAAGCTCAGAAAGAAAAAAAGCCTCAGTGAAACAAATATTGGTAGAAAACAAAAACTATTTGTAAACGCATAATATCTATCAGCTGTTTTCCAAAGTAAGCAAAGTACATAAACCCAAACCAACCTTCTCGAAGACAGAGTAGCTGATAAGCCGGGAGATAGGAAACAGAAATCCCAGAAGGTACCTGCTCAACAATTATATAATCATCCAAACCATACAAAGACTCAAATACCATACATATATGTACGGGAAACCGAAAGAAAACATAAAGCAGCTGATACATACAACAATCCCATTACGCTTTTGACAATAGACTGAAACTCATCATCAGTATATTCGCGGGTTGGAAATGGAACCATTCGTATCACTGAGGGGCTAAACAGAGTCCATGGCAGCTCAAAGCGTATAGCTGAACCAAAATTTGAATGTGATAATGGCAAGTCGAGATTTTGCTGAGAAGCAAATATAATGAAAGAGTCTACCACCTGCTGAAGCTGCAAAAGGGTATAAGACCAATCAAAACCGGGGGAAAAGCAAGATAAAACCTCCTATTTCAAGAATTTCAATTCAAATCTGATGAGTTGATCTAGTTTACTAAATAGTAACTACTGGTTTACTGTGTGATAATCTACCACCAGATTTGGAGTTTCTTTGAATAACTCTAAATTCCCTATAATAGCATAGTATATATATAGTCTACAGACAAGAATTATTTGACTACTGTACTGCCAAGTAGCTTAATGGGGAGAGCTAAGAAGATAATAGAAAAATTACGGGCGCAGATTAAATGAACTTTCAATGAAAATAAGTAAATGACCATACAGTCAAGAATCCGCTGAAGCTGTATTGCATTGTTGGTATGGAATTAATCCCCATTTCCAGATCATTGATATAAGGTCCATTAGTGTCCATGATCGACTTGACATTAGGGAACCCTGCGAATGCCCATGTGTGGTTCAAGCGGATGCTATAATCAAACGAATGAGGTCCTTGTTCATGGAATACNTCAAATACCATACATATATGTACGGAAAACCGAAAGAAAACATAAAGCAGCTGATACATACAACAATCCCATTACGCTTTTGACAATAGACTGAAACTCATCATCAGTATATTCGCGGGTTGGAAATGGAACCATTCGTATCACTGAGGGGATAAACAGAGTCCATGGCAGCTCAAAGCGTATAGCTGAACCAAAATTTGAATGTGATAATGGCAAGTCGAGATTTTGCTGAGAAGCAAATATAATGAAAGAGTCTACCACCTGCTGAAGCTGCAAAAGGGTATAAGACCAATCAAAACCGGGGGAAAAGCAAGATAAAACCTCCTATTTCAAGAATTTCAATTCAAATCTGATGAGTTGATCTAGTTTACTAAATAGTAACTACTGGTTTACTGTGTGATAATCTACCACCAGATTTGGAATTTCTTTGAATAACTCTAAATTCCCTATAATAGCATGGTATATATATAGTCTACAGACAAGAATTATTTGACTACTGTACTGCCAAGTAGCTTAATGGGGAGAGCTAAGAAGATAATAGAAAAATTACGGGCGCAGATTAAATGAACTTTCAATGAAAATAAGTAAATGACCATACAGTCAAGAATCCGCTGAAGCTGTATTGCATTGTTGGTATGGAATTAATCCCCATTTCCAGATCATTGATATAAGGTCCATTAGTGTCCATGATCGACTTGACATTAGGGAACCCTGCGAATGCCCATGTGTGGTTCAAGCGGATGCTATAATCAAACGAATGAGGTCCTTGTTCATGGAATACCACTGCTCCTTTTATTTTTGGATTCGAACAGTTCCTAAGAAATCATGATGAGGCTTTATTAGTTTAACATTAAAAAACGAAAAAAGCATAGACAGCTAGTTATAAGACTACGTTACTCGTGAAGATAAAATGCAGACACACTGGACATGTGAAGTCAAAATATTTCCCTTATACCAGTTTTGTTAGTACTATCATCAAAGTTGTAGCATATTGTAACAATTAACCCAAGGAGATACTGCCATTATTCAAGAAATGCTAACCAATTCACAGAATCAACAGAAAGAAAAAATTGAAGGCGAAGAGAAACCAGAGATGAAATTGCCTTCTTATCAGCTCAAACAAAGAACAAAACATACCTCACTTGGCTGCAGATACCATAATCCACAGAGGTTATATAATTTTCAAGCTCTAAGTCATCTTTAAAAATTTTAGTAACAAGCTGCAAACAGAAAACGCAAGGCTCGGTTAACCGTATGACATATGAAGAGTAAACTGAGCCAAAAGATTTTTAAATGGAGCATAAAAAGAAGAAGTGATAGTACCCGCAGTTCCGGGAACTTAAGAGACAAAATGTCGATCATGTTCTTTGTTTCATCAGTGTCAGGTGCAAAAGCTAGATATTGCCCCTCAGCAACCAAAAGCTTCAAAATTTCAGGGAAACTAGGAGAGATGCCTTTGCCCACTTGGACGACCGTATCTTTCTCCAAGTTCCTGCAGTAATCAACAGAAGAAAACGAAATCAAAAATCCAATTTTAGTAATAAAATTTACAAAGAGAGACACAAGTGACAATGTAAGCTTACGAGCGAGCAGGGTGAATTCTGGTGTCAACTTGTGTCCTCACGGCTATCAACAACAACATTACAACAGTCGGAAGCAAAATCTGCCCCAAACAAAATTAAAGAAAAGAATCAAAAATTACGCTGGTTGGTGATCAACAACAACATTACCCAATTCGAACACAAAATTTTCACAAACAGACACAGCAAATTCAATTCAGCGCCTCCAAAATGAGAACAAACAAGACCCAGAAGGAAAGCTCAGACGGACGATCAGTGAAACAAGAGAGAGAGAGAGAGAGAGAGAGAGAGAGAAACCTCAGCTGAAGTAACGAAGGGATGACGAGTTTTGAGGAGCCAATTCTTACGGAGCATGGCCTTCAATTGTATCCTCCAAGTACCCATTTCGTTCCGAGTTGCCCAAATTCCTTAGTAAGTCAGCGCTGAGAACCCAGAACCCTAGAGCAGAGAGATTGAGATGAAGAGATTCTAATGTAATCGAGAAACAAAGGGGAAAAAAGATTGGCTTCCTTCAAGAAGAAACCTTTACAAACTTGGGAAAGCAAAACAATGAAAAAGCAGAGAGAGAGGTGGCGAAGGCTTGGGGCTCACCTCACTGACATTTGTTTCTGCTTCCTTTTTTTCTCTTTTTGCTAATTTTTTTTTTTATCTATGGATTGAAAATTTAATTTATTACTATTATAGTATTATCTATCTCAAAAATCCAAATAACACAAGTGGTGGTCGGCATAAAAAAAAAAACAGTAAAAAATCAAAAAAAAAAAAAAAATTAGGAAACTTGTTTAGTATAAGAGCGACTGACTAAAACAAACAAAAGAGAATTGATAAATTATACCAACCCAAACGAGGTAAGGAAAGATTCGATTAGATTAATGTCACTTAAAGATAATCTTAATAACAGTCGTTGATAAATTAATAATCTTTAGCGTCAATGCCAAGTAGGGGATGGTTCTCATGGGCTCTACATGGTACGTGGAGCATTCTGATTCGTTTATCATTGCTTTGTTTGACTCAATCACGCCAACTAGATTACCAGAAAACGACGACGTTCCTAATTTTGACGATAATTAATTTCAGAAGTTCTTTCAAAGGTTGCCAAGACTAAATAAGAGCAGCCATTAAAATATTCTTTCATTTCTACTACCCAACTCGATCGTCATTATTTTTTCAAATCTTCTAAAAGGTGAATCTACCTTCACTTCCCATGATTAATTGTTGGCATTATGATTAATTGTTGGCATTATAATTGTGCAAAAGAACGCAGGTAGAAGAATTATCGAAAAGCAGACGCACTTCGCAACATGATCAACGACTGTGATTACGAGTTTGTTCATATTCAAGGTAATGAAACACTTGTTCGGAGGCACCGAATAAGACTCAAGTAACTCTTTTTCCCATTAAAATAAACTCTCTTCAAATATCAACGATTGATCTATATTGTGAAGAGGTTTTTGTTCAGGTAAAATTACAATTACTTTACTTTCTTTCCATCTGATAAAAGCTGTTAAAACCGATTTTTTTGTTGTTTCTTTATAGGAAGAAATGTTGAAAGGAGGTTTTGCTTGGCATTACATACATCATTACCATAAAACGATGACGTTCCTAATTTGACAATTAATTAATTTCAGAGGTTTTTCAAAGGTTGTCAAGACTGAATAAGAGCCGTCATTAGAATATTCTTTCATTCCCACTACCCAACTCGATCGTTATTATTTTTATTACAAATCTTCTAAAAGTTAAAGCTACCTTCACTTCACATGATTAATTGTTGGCATTATAGTTGTGCATTTGGTTGTTGGTGTTTGGATTCAGTTTGGTGGCTTTTTTATTTTTAAAAACATAACTATTTGATTTTAATTTTGGCTAACAATAATTTATATTTTTGATTAATATCAAAATGATTCATTTGAGATGATATTTTGACAAGGACATTTTTGATCACATAAGCTATTAAAGACAAATATGAAACTTAGAAATACAAAACCATAATTTATAATTGCTACATGAGCTATGCATTGAGCAAATTGATTAGTTTGTCTTTGAAGAAAACTAGAAAAGCATTGATTTAATTGTCAAATGGATGGTTATAGTTGGTATGCTTTTGATTTTATTTCATTCAGAGAGAAATGATCGAGAACGCGAAAAAAAGGAAGTAAAATAGTGTTTGATTGGCTGAAATTTTTTCGTACATACTCTTTGTTCCTTTATAGCAGATTTATTGAAAAACTATAAAATATAAGGTTATATTTACAATTTTAACATACTAGAAAGTGCAAATAAACTGTCAAACATTAGCAATGTCACATTAAAACAAAACATATTTGGTTAACAAATCTGTTAAGTATTTTTGAGACAAATCCTTAAATACTAGTTTATTATTTAAATGTAAATTTATATACTCAAATATCCAATCCATAAAAAGAAAAAAGAAAAAAAATCCGGTTAAAATGATTGATTATACCACATTTTGTTTTCTCAAATCGATAATATCATTGAATACTTCGAATTTAACAAAACAACGACATCTCATTTGTTTTCAAAGAAATTTTAGATGTTATCAGTTATCACATCTTCAAAATTAAATGAAAAAAAAAAAAAAAAAAAAAAACCCTTCGTATTCAGTTCAAAAATTCTGTTTTTAACTAATTTTTTTAATCAAAAAAACTAAACGTGAATCAAATGTAAATGACAAATTAGAAGCGGGGGCTATTGGGCCGGAAGCTCTTTTGTGGCCCAGAATCAGATTTGATTTTTTTTTGTTATTATTATTATTTTAAATAGCAATCAACTACTGTCTGAAGTCTGAACGTGTGTTTCATAAATAACCTCCGATTAAAAATTGGAAACGATAAAACCTTTTCATTCGTGCAGCTGTGCTTCGTTGTCTACTTGTCTTGTTCGTCCCCAGTTTCCTCAATCGAACATTATCAACTTGCCTTTTTAATTTCCAGAGAATAATCCTTTACGGTTTTCGATTTTCTCCACAGTTTGGAATCTCTGATTGTTGTTAGCTCGAATTTCTCCGCCGGCGACTTTTCCCGATCAAGTTTGATTCTGAGAATTCGCCAATAGGTAAAATAAGCTGCTGAATATGCACAAAAACCAAACCCCCATCTATTTATATCACTCACCCACATAAAATCTATCAAAAGTATTCGTCTTTCTCTATTGGTTGTTGGTGGGGTATATTCAATACAAGTGATCATTATTTTAGTCTTACTCTTACTTTTTCTTCGATTTCCACTTTTCCAATTTGTTTAGTAAACTTTTTTTTATCTTTTGTTTTTTTAGAGATAGTGGAAGACAAATCTTGACAAACTTGTTTTTGGATCCCTTTCTTGTGAAAACTCGTTTTATGCTTCTGTAGAGAAACTAATAAACTAAAGTCATTGTCATGAATTATGTGACTGCATTTAATGTTTACTTGTCACATTGTTTGATTATGTCTTGTTGTCTCTCTTTCTTGAACTTTCCTTAATGTCTTTTCTTTTTGCGTCTGTCTGTGTCTGTGGATTTAAATATATGTGCAGGTGGAGGGAGCAACATTTTCACCACCAGCACCTTCTAAACAAGTCATTGTGTTTTGGTTACAAATCCTATGGCTACGGGTCAAAGCCGCATAGAGCCCTATCGAACTAAGTCTTTTAGTAGGGAGAGCAGTCTGAGCTCTTCTTTAAGCTTATCACGTAGTTTGCCTCACCTGATTGACAATGACGTCGATGGTGAGAGTGTCTCTGAGGCAGGGGATATTGGGGATCGCTCACTTCGGAGAAGGCATAGTGCTGGTAGAAGCAGCCGTTTGTCTGCTGATGATTTGATTGAACAAGGGACCCTTGATACTTCTCGTCAAGAACAAGATGTATTACATGATCTTCGAGCTTTTAACACAGATTTTGTAGTCAAACCTTTGCCTGAGAACATAACACCATCTCCTTTACCTACCAAGTCTCTCTTGTCCCCTCCTGAGGAAATCGACCGGGTAAGGACAACCTCTAATTTCGTGTAGTTACATTAAAACTGTTATGTGTTCTGGTTTCTTAGTTCCATATTTTGATCTATGATAGCTCGTGGTTTGTACAGGGAAAGGAGGAAGAGTACGTGTTACCAAAGTCCTTGGAATACATTTCATGCCTAATTCACTTGGCTGTTTTTGGGATTTTTGGGGTAAATTCCAGTGGCTTTATTCTTGGGATAGGCTTTATTCTCTGTTGTGCTTTGTTTTGGTTTTAACCATTGTGAATCCCCTCGCTGTCTCCAAATCAACAGGCCATTACGAGATATCTGCTGCAGAAGTTGTTTGGACCAACTGGTGCTCGAGTAACAAGTGATGGGAGCATCTTGTACCTTGATCTTCCCTCCAACATGGTAAAAGCCGCAATCCACTCATCTCATCTTTAATCATAAACCTATCTTTCTTAAGATAAATTCTCTAGATGATATCTTTTAGGTAGGTTCATTCTTGATGGGTTGGTTTGGCGTCGTATTCAAAGCAGATATAGCAAGAGTTTCTGAATTTGTGGCGATAGGATTATCGACTGGTTATTTGGGTAGCCTGACAACATTCAGCGGTTGGAACCAGAAAATGCTGGATCTTAGTGCTGATGGTCAATGGGTATTTGCCGTGCTTGGCTTTCTTTTAGGTAAAAAAAACAAAAAATTCCTTTCTCAAAATCTCCAATCACCTCCAAAGTTGGATGTTACATATTTGCTTACAGCATAAACAACTTTACAGGATTGTTTCTCACGTCATACTCTATAATTCTGGGAGTGGAAACGGCCAAAGGGTTTAAATGGCTTCTTCATAGAAGAGCTTCTTCTGAGGAAAAAAACCCTTGCCTTAAGGTTAACACCTTCCAGAGCCATATCGTGTCCCTGACTCTTATGCTTGTGTTGCTTGTGGCTTTACTCACAGCAAGTTCCATTCTGCTTGTGAAAGAATTTGACAAAGGAACAAGCGAGGCTCAGCTATGGTTAGGTTGCTTAGTTGCAGCCCCTGGTGTCTGGCTCAGATGGTTCTTAGCCCGGCTCAATGGACGTGGACTGGGAAAAGATGGACAACACTTGAGGTGGGTCCCATTTGGCACCCTCATTGCAAATGTAGCTGCAGCTTGCGTTATGGCAGCATTGGCCACTTTAAAGAAATCGGTAATAAACTCTCTCCCTCCCTCTCTATCTCTACCAAACAGATAACAGAAGATAACATTCTTTGTATATATTTTCGGAAACAGGTGAACACGAGAACATGTAACACAGTTGCTTCGAGCATACAGTTTGGTCTGTTGGGATGTCTGAGCACAGTTTCGACCTTAATGGCTGAGTTCAATGCGATGAGAGAAAGTGATTACCCATGGAGAGCCTATGCGTATGCATCTTTTACCATTGCAGTTTCTTTTGCGATTGGAACTGTTATATACTCAGTCCCTGTCTGGACAGTAGGATTCAGTTAGTTGTATCAAAGTCTTTTGCAGATGATGTGTAGATACATAATTGTAACAATTGGTAGAGATGTATGATTAAATCGGTCACAATCAAATTATACCTTGTGCTGAAGTATTAAGAGCAAACTTTTTATACTATAATGGTAACTTTTTTCTGTTTAACACAAAATAAGATGATTCTATATTACACACTGAAAAGTAGTACTGCTGAAAAGAAAGAAAAAAAAAAACACAATCACTAACAAAACCTGTACATTCCAGCTTAAGACCACTGTCGTTACACTTCTCCCAACTTTTTCTCCATAAAAGAGACAAACAGAGATGTCAAGTCGACGAATTCATCACACAAAGGAGAACCAGACATACATAAGTCAAAAGGGAACGGCTCATTTCTCTTGTGGGATGTAGCTGTAAGTGGAACAGCTGGTCTCTGTCTTTGTCACCTGCAGAAGAAAGAGAGACAAAATAAAAATGACGTAAGGAAGATGTCTTGTAATCAACCTCTGAAGTCTGTGGTTTCCATCACAAATATAAATAACTACGAACCTCTGAAGTATGAGAGGATCCTGAAGGAAGAAATGGTGTCCAGAGAATAGGGTCCCCAAGAGGATCCAATGAATTGTAGTTGGTGAGCAATGGAGCAGTTAAGAGAGAGGTAAGTGGGTACATGCTTTTCTGAAGAGACAAAGCAGCTGCAGTAGCAGCACCGCCTAAAGGAACTCCATGACTCACAACTGGTTTCTCTATTGCCTTGCCGTGATTTTTTTCCATATTGATGATGTTACGATTTACATTCTCATCGTTTTCATTAGTGCTGCTTTCTTGGATCTTCAGTACTTTCTCTTCTAGGCTCTTGTAGGCAGGCGACTGAGACAAGATGCTTAAAGCAGAAGAGCTTGATGGTGATGATATTTCTTTTTCTTTTCTCTGAGTGCCACGAAGGACGCTAAGGTTTGGCACCTTGTATGGTTCTGTTGCCTGGGATGTGTGTTCCAGTGTTTTAAGCTCAGTACCAGCATCTTCCACTTTTGCATCCTCTGATGCTTTTGATGAAGATTCTGGTTGACGGGTTTTGTTGACTCCCCACCATTTTATGTATCCTGTTAGATCGATCTTTCTTTCCAGACAAAAACTACCTAGAAAGTCACCTTCTGTTCCTCGATCATCACCTGCCCCTGTTATTATTAATGATCATGAGTTTTACATGGTATGATGCAATGCAAGCACACATTTGTTCCAATCACGTCAATGTTGTTAGTAACTCACCGTAATGAATGTTACTGAAGTATTCAGGTCCAGGCATACGACTGGCTGATGCATCCCATCGGCTGGTTGGGAAT
>NC_025688.1:26782778-26797999 GCF_000633955.1 Camelina sativa
CAATCACGTCAATGTTGTTAGTAACTCACCGTAATGAATGTTACTGAAGTATTCAGGTCCAGGCATACGACTGGCTGATGCATCCCATCGGCTGGTTGGGAATTGCAAAATAATTGGAAAGACAGCAGAAATGTATATCAGGCATGAATGGTAATTGTGACAAAGAAAGGTTAAAAAGACAAAACGAAAGAGTGCTACATCCAAAACAGTGAAGATAGCTTTTCCATATCCCTATACCTAAGAGTAGCATGTAGACTTTTTATATGAAATCAACTAGTGAGATAGTCCACCATGTGTCAATTAATCAAACAGTGATGATCCACAATGTGTAACTAAAGAATTTTCCGTATAGGCATTCACACAAACATAATCACTCTTAAAACCACAGTTCTCGGACAAAACAAAGAAATGGGAACTTAAGCCAATTGTTTTACCTTTGAAGTCCACGATATTTCGCGATTCCCCTTGAGAAACCGCTGCTTTTTCTGCCAAAGGGATATCTAAAGAGTATTAGCAATAAATGGTTCTTAGAAGAAAAATATATTACTTTTAAGTACATACGCACCTACGTAGAGATGCAAGGTATTCTTCTCTCGAGAGACTTTGCATTTCTTCTAAATCCCTGGTATAATCAGTCACCTACGAAAATGAAATATGTAAATGCATGTAGCTAAAAACAATGAAAATTGAAAAGCATGACCCAGAAACGCGTGTAAACATTCTTCTTCCAATTATGCATATATATAGATCATAAAAATTACTAAGGAATCCATATGGTTGAAGAGTATAAACCGCAACTTATAAAGCATACTAGCGTTGCAATCTCACCGGAAAATTTATAAGTGTCCCAGGGCCCCAGTATTTCAAGGCAGCAAGGTCATAAGCTCTAGCAGCAGCCTCTTCATCATCATATGCTCCTGTAAAGTAAGAGTTGGATACTTCAGTCAAAGATAATCAAATTTGATATGCAAAAAACATAATCAACACCTATATAAAGCCTTTAGCTTACCTAGATAAACTGGTGTAGCGATGTTTGCGTCAACCATGAAAGAAGATACAAAGGAAACAGAAAAGATCAGCTTTGATGCTCCAAACAAGAGAAAACTCATTGCAAATGACGAAAGTAATTTAATTAATCGGATGCGTAGAAAAGAAAGGAAGAGAAACCTTGTTTTCCTTTCTTGTTCTGGTTTTGGTTCCAGGTACTCTTATCCCAAAGGTGAGCTTCATAACGACCTGTCCATCTATGTCTGTACTCAACAAATTAAACAAACAAAACGCATCAATCAACCATCTCCTACTGCTAAGATGATACGATTAGAGGAAGCAATTTGATTGATTTCGGATCTACAAGGATCTATCATAAGAACACCCAACTCATTTCTTCTGATTTATGCCTAGTAAATTCCAACTATAAATTTATTACCAAACTTTGTAAAACTCTTGTATTATTGTCTAGGAACCATTCTACCTCCACTACAGAATGATGTCTGGTATTCTTAAAAAAAATCTGATAATAGGTGAATAAAGTTCAGAACAATTAAACCGATTTCTAGATAACTCATCTCTAACCAAAGGCCATATGCATATCCACTTAATCTAAACACTCGCAATTCAAAATCAAACCTATACTCCAATCTCCTAAACCGACAATCCCGATTTGAAGGTAAATTAAAAAAAACCGACAATCCCGATTTGAAGGTAAATTAAAAACCGACAGTACCTGGTGACTCCGCGGTATATAGAACTCCTTTTACCAGCGGTACACGGCGGCATTTTACTAATACGCTCCTTAGCAGTACAACCTCTCTCCTTCTTCGCCTTCTTAAATCCTCTATACAACAACATCTGATCACTCGCCGCCACTGTCTCCGAGCTCTCTCCTCCTCCTCCTCCTCCTCCTCCGCTACATCCAGCCTCTGTCTTAGGTCCGTGATCTGACGACGACACCGACGCCATGATCGGAGAACCTTTTTCCCCCAAAACCAAACCCTAGGCGCACTACGGTTAAGCAAAACGGAGCTTGTTACAGTAGAAGCAAAGAGAGAGAGAGTGAGAGAAATGCGAAAAATTCAACTTTGACTCTTCCTTTTTCACCGAATACAATGATTTTGATTTTTTGTTGAGTCTTTCTTCTTCTTTGGGCAAATCTAAACAACGGCAAAATAAAATAAAACTTACGGAGGTCAAATTTACCATTACGTCCCGATTTTGTTTACCCCTTTTTAACGAAGCGAAAGATAACAAGTGCAACGGCTATGAACGGGGACGAGGGTGTTTAGGTCATTTAGCTGAATAGGTTTTTTTGAGCTGACGTGTAATAATGATGTCTACGTGTACGTGATCTGTTTTTTTTTGGGTTTTTGAGACTGACATTTTTAGAGGCTGTTATGGGAGATGTGATTTCTAAATCCATAAAAAATTGTAAATTCTAGAAATCAAAACACATGAATTTTGAAATAACATGTTTTATCTTTGGATTTGAATCCTTCTATTTTACACTTTCAAATCCATTCAAATTTATTTAAAACATTATGTAGATTTTGAAATCCAAAAACAAATCATTAAATGAATAACATAGGATTTTAACAAGTATTTGTAAATCATAGAACCAATAACACATTATTTTGATAAGTATTTTAAAATCAATGATTGAATAACACATGATTTTTGTCTGGATTTCCAAATCTATTAAAATCATAGAACCAATAACCCCCTCTTAGGCAGTGAATGGTGACTCTCTAATAAGCGGTATTCAAACTTTTTTAGGAAAAAGTAGTTCAGGTCACCAATCACAAAATAATAGGTTATTTGCGTTTTTCTAAAAAAAAAAAACACTGTTGCGGTTTTTGAGGATGAGTATTTATCAAATGACCGCAGTTGTTTTTTAAAAGTGGGTATTATCCAGCGGTTTTAGCAATTACGCACTGGACAAAATAAATTCTGATTATTTTTATTTTTATTTTTTTTACAGCAAAGAGTAATAGTTAACATAGATTTTAATAAACTACTTTATGCCAAATGAGTTTTTTTTTTTTTTAATTTACATAGTTAAAGATTCTCATAAATAATTAACTTTTCAAATGTGTCTTTTTTGGAAAAAATAATAATTTACTTCATTATTTCTTCACAAATTATAAAATAATCAGTTTTTAATATGAAACAAAAGATTTATTAAAAAAACAAAAAAATATAGTCAACTTTTTGACAAAAAAAATTTGATTAAATTATAGCATATATATTAACTAAAATTAACAACTTTAAAAGGAAATTATAGTTTCCATATAAAGTAAATATGAAATAATATTATTTTAAATGTTGCTTAATTTTATAAAAAATATTACTTCATTATTCTTCACAAATTACAAAATAATCACTTATAATATAGAAAAACATATCCAAAAAACTTAAGTCAGTTTTAATCAAAATATAAATTAAAGTTATATCATTTAAAATGTATCATATCTATGTTAACTAGATTTAACAGTTTTACAAGTAAACTATAGTTTCTTCTATAATGAAATTATTTCTAAAATATGTATTTCTTCATTATTTAATAAACAAAATTTTACATGATTAAAACTTTGGTTTTTAAAGTTCATAAATTATAAATAAAAATGAAAATACTATTTCACTAACAATAAAAAGTAAATTTACATTTATAATTATATTAATATAATATATTTGTTTATAATATGTAACTATAATATGTATTATGCACCGCTTATTGTTTTTTCACCAATCAAACATTATTTTGTACCAGTTATTTTAAAATAATTGCACTTGTCCCACAAATATATTTGTTCCGCAGTTGAACTGTACTACACTAGTAAATTTTGTTTGTCTCGCACTACTAAATCCACGGTTACCATTGGGACGGTTAACGTGGAGTGTTTCCTGGTACACTCACATTGTTGTTTTTTTCCTTTGTTTATCAATTCTTAGCTTACAGTGTTTTCTGAATTTTCCTTTTTCTTATTCGTTTGATTCTTCATATTTGCTACCGTTGTAATGACTTACACATCGAATCATTCCATTTTAAAATTCATAATTCAAATTTTTTGAAATGATTGGTTGAATTGAATTTAATGTCTTGTTTCATTGTTCCAATTTGCAATTCAATATGTAACTTTAGCCAAACAATTTTCAGTACTCCAAAACCCAAAATTATTTCCTTTTTCTGAATCGAATTATCATATTATTTGTAGGAGAGAGTACAAGTTTACAAACGATAACATCATATATATATATATACAGTGGAAACTACAACATTATTGTGCCTTCGTGTCTATGAAGTGGACTCGTATCTTCTCCTTTGTTTCTCAGCGATTCTATGTAATAAGAATAACCAACAAAAACATGAAATGTGAGACACCAAATGCAAAATTGAAAAATCATGTGACGGAGTAATTGCTTTCGTATTATTGCTCTCTCATCTCACCCAATTTTTGGCGTATTAGAGGTTCGAACTCGGTCCCAGCACTTCTTTCACCGAAGGAGATAATGTCACGGTACATTTGGTTCGAGGGTTGAATGCCAGCATCACTCATCCATTCTAAAACCTGCAAAACATTCAAAAGCCAGCCCTACTTTTATCTCTGAAACAGCTCGGTATTGATCATTGTTTATCAATTGAAAATAATTTTGCAGGAGATAGAGAAATCACTATTACCTCGATGTATTTCCTCCAGTTTCCAACAGCTAAAACGTGTTCCAATAGTATTGCATAAGTCTTGAGATTGATTTCAACACCAGAGGCTATAATCTTATAGAACAGCTGCGTGTAAAACATTTGGTTTGGTTAAAATACTTGTTTCAATTCTGTAAACAACTTGGCAGAAAGGAAAAAGTCTAATTAGCAGATAAACTAAAAGTTTGTTGCACCTTCATCATTGCTTCCACTTTACCACTCTTCCCGAGAAGATGCAGCATCTGATTTGTTAACCCGATAGAAAGCGATGGCAGGTACGTATCCATCATTTGGATGAGGTCTATTGCTCTTTTCCATTCCTGCAAGCTGCAATGGTGAAAGAAGAAGGAATGATATATTGCTCTTTCTGTCTTCCGAGAAGGTTACTGTAATCTTTAATTAAACATACAACAACAACATACGTGTTACAAGCCGAAAAAATCTCAAAGAAAACCGCGCCAGTGAAGGGGACTTCTTTTTCCTGCATCAAATCCATCAGGACAAAGACATTTGACGGTTGACCTCCCTTATTGAAAGCTCTCATCAAAGCTGAACATGCGATAGAATCTGGTTCTATTCCATTTGCTTCCATTTCCAGGAAGAGATCACAAGCATTTCCCCACTTTTCTGGCGACACAAAACCATCCAAGAGAATTCAGATCCATGGAACACATTTTGTTACAGTTTTTTTAAACAGTCTTGCACTCATGGTATATACCTGAAGCATTGTAAGCATGGAGCATTGAAGTGTACGCGATCACATCAGGTTCGCACCCAGCCAATTTCATCTCGTTAAATATGGTTTCTGCTTCTGTAACTTGACCCTGGAAATTATCACAAAGAATGTGACAGTGTCAAACCATACGAAAATCAGAATTCTATCGAATACATGTCTTCTGCTGAACTCAAACTCTAAGCACTTGCCTGTTTGCTGTAAGCACATAGAACAGAAGAGTACACCTCCTTAGTCAATGGAATACTGAGATCTTTCATCTCCTTCAAGTAACTAATTGCTTCAGGGTATTTTGACATCCTACATGAACCACTTATAAGGATAGTGAAAGTAACAGAATCAGCTTTGACTTTCTTCTTTCTCATAGTCTGATACAATGCAATGGCCTTCTCAAGTTCTGCAGCATTTATATAGCTTCCAATGGCCGAGTTATAGGCTGCTGTATTGAGATTGATACCTCTCGACTGTGCTGCGGAAAGTACAGTTTCAACATTCACTTTTTTCTTAGACCTACTACAAGCAGCCAAAAGAGTGCACACTGAAACAACATTTGGCTTTATGCCGTCTTGTTCCATCTGCCGGAAAATTTCCACAGCTTCAGCTAGAAACCCATTAGACCCATAAGCATCAATCAATGCATTGTAGGTAACAACATTAGGCTTTCTCCTTTCCTTCCTCATCATGAGGAATACCTCCTTTGCCTTTCCAGGTTGACGTGATCTTCCATAAGAATTGAGCAAGCTTGTATAAGAGACCACATCTGGGATAATACCATTCCGCTTAATTACTTCAAAAACTGAGAGAGCATTTTCACTCATTCCATGAACGGCATAGGCACCCATTAAGGCATTGTAGGAAACAATATTAGGTTTCAGACCTTCTGCAAGCATTGCTTCGAACACGGCCCTGCAGTTTTCTATCTCTCCCGTGACAGAGTATAAATGCATAATGCTCGTAAATGTCACGACATCAGGTCGGCATTCAGATCTCTTTTCCCTCATGGAATTGAATACATCAAGGGCTTGGCTACTTTGACCAAGCTTTGAGAGGCAATATATAATGATGTTAAACGTGGTGGTATCCGGACGAACTTTAGCTCCCTTCATAAGCTCAAAATAAGATAGCGCTTTTGAATACTGACGACCACTCTTGTATGCTGACAACACAATGTTGTGAGTGACCAAATCCGGTCCAACTCCGTTATCTGTCATTTTCTTGCATACTTCCAAAGCCTCTCTCCAGTTTCCACTAGAACCACAAGCATTTATCAGATTATTGTAGGTTGAACGACTAGGAGCAATCTGCAAAACCAGAAAAGGATCAAAACCGTATTTAAGCAACACTAACAAGGTAAACTGTGAGAAAAAATAAGAATCAGAGGTTGAAGAGGTTATTCTTAATTGTTGGGCATCAACCAAAAGCCAAAAAAAAAAATTTTTTAAGAGATTGATCAATTTTACTTGCAAGATGAAGACGCAGTATATGCACAAAACCAAAGTTACCAGGCCAATTATCTAATGATCAAACTTCTTTAACACTGTGAGTAAAGAAAAGTTACACACAGCTGCTCGTAACATGTCATCCATAAGATTCATAGCCCAGCGCCACTGACCAGCTCGACCATGGGCATTGATAAGAGCATCATACGTCTCAGCATCCGGTTTGCAGCTACACACATAGCATAACGTTCCCACTAAATTAATCTCCAATAAGAACAATTTCAATAAGAACAATTTCAGATGAAAACTTGAATAAACAAACCTCCATTTCTGCATTTCAAAGAAGAGACCACGAGCCTGATCAACCCAATTATGTCTAGCATGAAGCCTAATCATCATATTGTATATATCATTCCTTGCAGAGTAGTTCTTCTGAATCTTCATCCACTTGAAGACATTCACACAAAGCTCGATACACCCTCTTCTACTAAGCTCCTGCAAAAGTTACAAAATTAAAACTCCACTAAGCTCAATTTCAAAAACATCAATCACTGAAAGACCAATCAAAATCGAGACATACCCTGATAAGAACCGGGAAATTCTTCCTAGCAAACCGGCCGACCCAGGAATTGAGAACGCCGTCAACTTCTTCCCAACGATTGAGAGCCATAAGCCGGTCCAAAACCTCCGATACACTCCAATCTTTCTGAAACCGGTCGTTCTCAACCCGAAGTCGGTAACGTCTCGGAATATCAGCTTTCCTGACCCCGCCGACGCGGACCGAGACCTCATGCTCACCTCGGTCGTAGTTCACAGACACAGATTTCTTCTCCTGGAACGCGTCGGAGGCCTTCGTAGCTCCCGGCTTATCGGCGCGGGAAGATTCCGGCGGAGTGACGAGCTTGAAATTGGTAACGGTAGCCATTAACAACCAAACTAGGAAGCTAGAGAGAGAGAGAGAGAGAGAGCCTTCGGTGGATAAAAGGGATAACATTACACTCACGGCTACGGACCTTAAAAGCCCATCTCCGATGTTTTTCGGCCCATTCATATTCACGGCTACGAGATTTGTGATTTTTGTAGAATTGTTTGGATGTTAATGGTAGCCATATTGATCTTGTTTGAATGTCTCTCTCTCTCGTTAATCCGAACCAACAACAAATTGACTGATCGGTGCACATAAAACCAAGAGCACATGCACGTTCGATCGCTAGAATAAATCGAATTTTGATATCGCTAGAATATAAAACCATATATATATTTAGCTGTATGTACTTCTTTTATTAATGTATTGTTAAATCAGTGTTTTTAACCAAAAAGATTGGTTAAAAGAGTTTTATTCCGCTGATTTCTTTTCCCTTTACGAAGTTTTACTCATTGGGTCAATGTTCTCCCCATATCAACTACTAAAAGATTTTTTGTTTTTTTTTGTTTTTTTTGTTTTTTTTTAATTTAGGGATGTTCAGATTTGCTTGGACATCACGAGAAAAACGAAACCCTAAAAATAAATTATTAAAGTAGGACATATCTGATTTAAAAAAAAAAAACTAACAGAAATCAGGATAACAAGAAAATACAGAGAGATTAGGGAGGGAAGGGATTTGTGCATTCTTTCTTTTTTGTCTTTCCTTCCATATCTCTCTGTAATTTTCACTTTTAAACTTTCTAAAAAAATTTAAACTTTCTTCAAATTTGAAGAACAACAAGAACCTTTTGATATTTCGTCTTCTCTGATTCCAAGTCAAAGATCCTTTGATTCCATTTCTCCTACTTGCTTTACCTAGATTTCTTTTCCCGCTCTCCTAGGGTTCCTGTTCCTTCTTTCACAATCTCAAGAAGGTTTTTATCGGTTCGTTAATTGATTGGTATTAATGGGGAATTGTTGTGGAACAGCAGGATCGTTGATTCTAAACGATAAACAAAAGAAAGGTTTTAAATTGACAAATCCATTCTCAAACGATTACGGTAACCACCACGATGGCCTTAAGCTTACCGTGTTGAAAGAACCAACGGGTAACGAGATCAAACATAAATACAAATTAGGTCGTGAGCTAGGTCGAGGAGAGTTTGGGGTCACGTATCTATGTACCGAGATCGAGACCGGTGAGGTTTTCGCATGCAAATCGATCTTAAAGAAGAAGCTGAAGACGTCTATTGATATAGAAGATGTCAAGAGAGAAGTTGAGATCATGAGGCATATGCCTGAACATCCTAATATTGTTGCCTTGAAAGAGACGTATGAGGATGATAAAGCTGTTCACTTGGTTATGGAGCTTTGTGAAGGTGGTGAGCTTTTCGATAGGATTGTGGCTAGAGGGCATTACACGGAGAGAGCTGCAGCTTCGGTTATTAAGACAATCATGGAGGTCGTTCAGGTTCGTATAGGGTTTTGTTGTATGAATCTTGTTTGGACATTATTGATCTGTAACATTGCTTGAAATGCACGTTTTGCTGGCCAAGTGACTCAAATTGCATATTTTGGAGTTTTTGGGATTTTTGTGTTTATATGAGGGGGGTAATGTTGGCTTATTAAATGTGTGTTGCAGATGTGTCATAAGCATGGAGTAATGCACAGAGACCTAAAACCTGAGAACTTCTTGTTTGCAAACAAAAAGGAATCCGCATCTTTGAAGACGATTGATTTTGGTCTCTCTGTTTTCTTTAAACCAGGTGATGTATTATTATCATTAGTGGCTTGGGATCAATCTTTAACGGTGTTGGAAGCAATCTTTAACCATTAGTGTTTTGTTTACAGGCGAGAGATTTAACGAAATCGTTGGGAGTCCTTACTACATGGCTCCCGAGGTATTAAGGAGGAGTTATGGACAAGAAATTGACATTTGGAGCGCAGGCGTGATTCTTTATATATTGCTCTGTGGTGTTCCCCCTTTTTGGGCAGGTTTAGTTTGTCAAATCACTTGTTTTTTTTTTTTTTTTAGTTTTTATAGAATTCTTACAAAGGTAATGACACCTTTTTGCTATCTTGTTTGTTTTAAGAAACCGAACATGGAGTCGCAAAAGCTATTCTTAAATCTGTAGTTGATTTCAGAAGAGACCCCTGGCCCAAAGTTTCTGAAAATGCAAAAGATCTGATAAAGAAGATGCTTCATCCTGATCCAAGGCGTCGTCTTACAGCTCAACAAGTTCTTGGTATCATCTCTGCTTTCATATGCAAATAATATTATTTCTTCCTCATTTGTAATCATTGTTAAGATACTCAATCATCTTTTGTTTACAGATCATCCGTGGATACAGAATGGTAAGAATGCTCCTAATGTATCATTGGGTGAAACCGTAAGAGCGAGGCTTCAACAGTTCTCTGTTATGAACAAGCTCAAGAAAAGGGCACTCAGGGTATGTGTACTAATTTCTTATATATAGTCTAAATTTGTATTTGGCGGTTGGAAGGAGCTTGAAATTTATTACTTTTCCTTCCATAGGTTATTGCTGAGCATCTATCAGTAGAAGAAACATCTTGCATAAAAGAAAGATTCCAAGTAATGGACACAAGCAATAGAGGAAAAATCACCATCAGCGAGCTAGGAATCGGATTGAAGAAACTCGGGATTGTAGTTCCTCAAGATGACATTCAAATCTTGATGGACGCGGTAAGCTATTAAGCAGTTACTGAATCAAAGTTTCACATGAAAAAAAAAATGCATTGACTCTAGCTGGTTTGTTATAACAGGGAGATGTTGATAAAGATGGTTACTTAGATGTCAATGAATTTGTAGCCATATCGGTACACATCAGGAAGTTAGGCAATGACAAGCACTTAAAGACAGCCTTTACGTTTTTTGATCAAAACAAGAGTGGTTATATTGAAATAGAGGAGTTAAGAGATGCTTTGGCAGATAATGTTGATACTACTAGTGAAGAAGTTGTTGAGGCCATTATCCTTGATGTTGATACCAATAAGGTTAGTAGACACTTCTCTATAAAAAAATGAGTTAAAACGCTAAAAGTTTGAATGTACTTGAACCGGAAATTTCTACAGGATGGAAAAATAAGTTATGAAGAGTTTGCAACCATGATGAAAACGGGAACAGATTGGAGAAAAGCTTCAAGGCAGTACTCAAGGGACCAATTTAAGTGTCTTAGTATTAAGTTGATGAAAGATGGTTCCTTGCAGTCTAATGGAGATACAAAGTAGAGCTTGGAATCTGCGACAAAGATACTTATCCATCAGTCGCAGAAGATTGAATTGAATCTGAATCAAAGGGAAGATATATATATTTGTTCTTTCTTTTTGGTGTTTTTTCTTCACTTACAAGTTACAACTTCTTGTTAGTTTCAACGGGTACCAACTAAGCTTTAGGCCTTTATATTGTTGAATGATCGATCATGTGATCAGGAGAAGCCCATTTGTGTATATTAACTTAATTGTATGTGAGGAAAATGAAGATCATTAATTATTTTTTGTTTCATTTGAATTGTGTTATTTTCATTATTTTCTATTACTATTTAGCATATTATATGATCTGCCTTCTGATCGAAACAGAACTAATTCTAATTGTATGTAGATAACATGAAGATCATCACTTATGTATGTTTTGTTTCTAGTGATTTTTTTTTTTTTTTGAGAAAAGGATAGGTGGTTTGTTTCTAGTGAATTTTCTTCAGTTTTTTTTTGTTTGCTCTAAATTTACGACAATTACGTTGGTTAATTCCGGTTATTTCCTATACCTTCCATAAAGTCGTATGTACGTAGTAACAGAACAGAAAATTAGAAATAGTAACGGAATAGAACACCTGATGCAATTTAATTTCCAAAAGAATATTATCATAGTCATCTGATCAACTCAATTCCTTGGCACTATGCACATATCCACAAGTTGCCGTGTGAAGGCGATTTAGGGGATGCAATTGTGATTTTGTGATTTGTGGTCATTCCATAATTTCCGTACCAACTAATTTAACAGACACATCTCTCTTTAGATATAAAAATATTGAAATAGTTGTACACAACACCTCTTCCTCAACTGTTATGGGCGTTTATTTTAATTTTCGCTATTTATTATATCAAACAGTTAGCGCAAGAGCTATGATATATGTGATCCACACTTGAAACCAAACAATTGATGTCTTTCTGTGTTGAAAACAAAAATTGTAGAAATTTTTAATATTATTGCAATATTATGCATAGCTAGGCAGCTAAAGTTTGATGATAATTATCTTCTAATCAATTTTTTTTTGGTTCTATCTAATAAATTCAAAATTTCTGTTACTCATGAGCTTTTTCCCTTATTATGTGCACGTACGAACAAGGTTTTTCTATTATTATAACAAAACCGATTAAAGAACTCAACTATAAATTTGGACCAGCTGTGTATGATTCTATTTGAAATTCCATATTTAGAATATTCTACGATACATATAAATGCCGTTTGCTGTGCATATCCATATATGCATGGACAGAGTAATTGGATGTATATAGATCCTTATCCAAATGCCAACGCAAATGTGAAATATCATATTACTTTTAGTTGTTGCATAAAAACTTACTTGTGCAACAAAGACTATGACATAACAGATATATAGTGTAATGTATTCTTAAGTTATAGATTTTCTATTTCTTTATTTTACGTTTCGTACGTGCTGATTATTTTATTTTATAATTATATGTAAGAACACAATTATATTCGGTGCCGAAATGGCTTCTCTTCATGGCAAAGGCCTATTTCTAAATCAATATATATATATATATATATATATATATAGAGTTTCACGTCACAATAAAATGTAAAGTTTGATGAATACATGACTAATCAAATTTAAAAGTAAATGTCTTTACTCTTATTTTTCTTTTTATTTTGACGTATCACGGTCCTATACAGCTTTTGTGTCACGGTAGATTTCAAATCCAATTTTTAGAAAATGTAATAAATTTGTGCTTAAGATAGAAATTCATCTCGAAAATATCGCCATTGTAAATAAAATTAAAACTTAAAAACAGTACTGTTTTCCTCGATAATTAAACAAAACAAAGACTCTACAACTCAAAAGCTCGATTAAATAATTCCTAAAATTAATTTTAAGACGTTTTAGGAATATCCATTACCTTAGAGGTAAATTAAAAAGAGAAAAATACTGCAAAAGAATAATATGTATATGAAATCCTAACCAACGACAATTTTAGAAATTCTAAGTATGAACAGGAACCTACAATCAGGGAGAGTTTTAAAACAACTAGAAAAATTTCCCAGAAGTCATGCTTTCGTCCATACCTTTGTGTCTCTCAAGCAAGCTTCACACATGTGACATGCCCTATGATTTATCCGTTTGATGTATTTGTATACATACGTTTTAATTCTATCTATCACATTGAAAGGTCAAATTATATATATTTTAGTCGATAATTTAATTACCTTTCGTACGTTAATCTAGTTTTTACTCAGAACGATATGGATGGGCACTAGTCTTTCCCGTTGATTTAGGGAAGTTCGTATTGTAGTTGTTTAATTAGGACTTTCTTTTTTCAAATAAAATCCGTAAGTCAAACTTTTTTGTTTAACGGAGTTTCGTTTATGTTATAAAATGGAACTGTTTTGTTGGAATATTAAAGTCCGATTAGAACTTGTTACTAATTTTAAGGGTTCACGTCTGATTCTTGCTTTTCTAGAAGAAACACGAAAAGGAGTTTTTTAACTTTTACTGCTCAATCATGTGTGAAACACACTTTGAAAATTTGACCACGTGTTAATATGAAATATCGACCACGGCACAAATTAAAAGAATGTTCAACGGGAGACACATGTGCTTAACTCTCCCTAATTAAATCTCACGTGCATAGCCTAACTTTGCTTCCCATACGGCTATGCGGGTGGTTCGCTAGTAGTTTGAAGTACGACGTTGTTTTAGAGCATGAAAGAAAATAGAATGGCATGTATCATAGTAACCACTAACACATCGGATTCTATCAAAATTTCGCAGTTACTTAAACATGCTTAAGCGAAAATAATAATTGGATAAGTAGCTTCCTACAAAGTCTTCCTGTGCATTGTTTTAAAAAAAATGGGATTGCATGTCTTCGTTTTTAGTGAGACTTCCCCAAATATAATGTAGTAATGTCTTTTGCTACTTTTTTTATTTGTGTGGTGTGAGATCAGATTCATATCCATGCATTAATAAACCGACTTACGTGGATGATGGGATGAACAAACAAAAATATGCATTTTAGTATTCAATTACCATCCGACTTGACAAGCAAACAAACAAATAAAAAGTCTAATATGACGTGGCTGTTTTGAATATATAGACGCCAAATTTCATACTCCTTCGGTTTCAAAATATAGGATGTTTTAGATAAAACATACGTATTAAAAAAGAATTACTTTTAAAAAGTTTAATCAATCATAAATAAGACTGCATAATATTACTCCTAAAAGTTGCATAGAAAATTAGAAACATCTTATATTATAAAACAAAAATATTTCTCCAAACATCCTATATTATGAAACGGATGGAGTATTTTATAATAACGGATAGCCAATGAGACGAAGAAGAAATAAATTGCGGCGGTCACGTGAAGGGTAGTTATCGCCATTTTCAACTGAACGAACCTTCACGAACATATAAGTTCGGTTTTTCTACTAAAATTACGCATATCTTCCTAGTACACGAAATTACGACTATCCTAACAAAAAATAAACTGCTTATTTCGTATTACGTATGTTGTTAATTTGTTATAGCTCATGTCTGTTATTTGGCACGTACATAAATTTTAATTTATGGGAGATTTAGCAACAAAGTCCTGTGTATCATACGGCATTATATATGTTTTGAAGATTAATAAGAACAATTATAAATCTTAATGTTATCATGTTTTCTTTATTACCCATTATGATACATAATTTCTTGGAATAAAAATCCGAAGAGGGTACTGCTCTTAGTCAATCTAACCAATAGTATTCTAGGCGAGACTATTTGAAGGAATAAATCAATTCAATTACCTTAAATCCTTAAGCGATGTTTCTTGCAGAAAATACGATAAGCATGGTCCCGCTAAGAGACAACGAAATCTTTAAAATAAATTTATTTTTAAACAATGGAGATAGATAGAGAGAGTAAAAATATGAAACTCTAGAGGAAGAAAATAAAATAAAAATATAGATGCGCAAAGTAATGTTTACGTGACAATCTCAATTTCACTCCATACCTCGAACTCATTCAAGCATAAGAAACCTAACATTTAATGTTCCTTCTAATTTGCCTATAAATACACGTACGTCCACACTTCTCCAATTTCAAAAACAAAGCAACACAAAGACAAGAATCACAAACATCAAACATTCTCAACCTACCCACAAAAACAACACACATTTCTTTCCTCGAAAAAAAAAAAAAAAAAAAAAAAAAA
>NC_025688.1:26798462-26807586 GCF_000633955.1 Camelina sativa
CTTTATCAAGCGAAGAGACGACAACACGGGATTGAAAAGCTTTGTAAGAGCTTCTTTGCGAACTCCAACCACCGTTACTGTTTCTGACTTTGGAGCTAAAGGAGATGGAATAACTGATGACACGCAGGCATATACATATACACATAAAACTCTTTCTCTTTATTAGCATGTAAAACTGATTTTAGTACTAATGATCCATATCATGCATCGATTAGGCGTTCGTGAATGCGTGGAAAAAGGCATGTTCTTCAAATGGAGCTGTTAATCTCTTAGTTCCTAAAGGGAATACTTATCTCCTTAAGTCTATTCAGTTAACTGGTCCATGCAAATCTATTCTTACCGTTCAGGTAATTACAAAAAANAAAAAAAAAAAAAAATTGTTATTTGCTAACTAAAAATGATTAGACATGATCATATATGTATGTGATTATTGAAACTAAGCGTTTGGTCGATGGAACGGCAGATCTTCGGGACGTTATCGGCATCTCAAAAACGATCGGATTACAAAGACATATCCAAATGGATAACGTTTGACAATGTTAACGATCTATCCGTTGAGGGCGGCGCCACTGGGGCTGTGGACGGAAACGGCGAAACGTGGTGGGAAAACTCATGCAAACGGAACAAAGCTAAGGTGTGTGTAATATTCATCTACATGTAATCCTTAAATATAAATCGATTTATTGGAGATATTAACACTATTTTGTCATATATGCAGCCATGCACAAAAGCTCCCACGGTACGTTGAAACATATATATATATATATATATATATTTTTTTTTTTCTAAAAATAATGTTGATATTTTTATTATAATTGGACTGGACATATGTATTTTTTCGTATATATTGCTTATATGCAGGCTCTTACTTTCTACAACTCGAAGAACTTGAGAGTTAATAATCTGAGGGTGAGAAATGCGCAACAGATTCAGATTTCGATTGAGAAATGCTCCAACGTTCAGGTCTCTAATGTGGTGGTAACTGCACCTGCCGATAGTCCTAACACTGATGGTATCCATATCACAAACACCCAAAACATTAGAGTCTCCAAGTCCATCATTGGAACAGGTTATTAGTGTATCCACTGACATCATTTTTTTATTATTTCGTTTGTGATTTTATAAAGAGTTGCTTGCATATCAAGGAAGCTAAATTTCAGGGCTTTATCATGATTTACGGGGGGATTTATCTAAAACAAGTTTCTTAATGGTTGCTTTCTTAATCAGGCGATGATTGCATATCTATTGAAAGTGGATCACAAACTGTTCAAATAAATGACATAACTTGTGGTCCTGGTCACGGAATCAGGTATCAAAGAATTGTTATTTTTGTATACACTAAAAGATATAACCATTCGTAAATATTCACATAAAACTTGCAAATCTAATTTTTTTTTTTATGAAATATGAGCAGCATTGGAAGCTTAGGAGATGACAACTCAAAGGCATTTGTCTCAGGCGTGACAGTGGATGGTGCTAAGCTTTCCGGTACAGACAATGGAGTTAGAATCAAAACTTACCAGGTGAGAAGTTACAAACTAGCCCTTCAATGTTAACTAAACTCTCAAATATGCCCTACTCTTTGTTATTGATTTGAAATTTAATCTAATCCGATCCATTTCAGGGAGGCTCAGGAACTGCTAGCAACATTGTCTTTCAGAACATCCAGATGGAGAATGTGAAGAATCCTATCATAATCGACCAAGAATATTGTGACAAGAGCAAATGCACTTCACAGGTTCACTCTAATCTGACCAAATCTTCCAATATTTGATATCATGGTAATAGCTAGATATTGTTGGATCTAGCTAATCATTTTTACATGTTTTCAGAAATCTGCGGTCCAAGTGAAGAATGTGGTGTACCGAAACATAAGCGGCACAAGCGCATCAGACATGGCAATAACGTTTAATTGCAGCAAAAACTATCCATGCCAAGGGATTGTGCTTGACAAAGTGAACATAAAGGGAGGGAAAGCAACTTGCAGCAATGCCAATGTGGTTGATAAAGGAGCTGTTCTACCTCAATGCAACTCTACTTAATTAATTAGATCTATTACCCAAACACATACATAGATAATATATATACAAAAATACAGATAGATTACAAAGTATACAAAACGTATGATACATATAGATACTTGTGGATACATACATGGACAATGAATTGAAAGATATTGTATTCACTATGAATTATATAGTATAGCATAGGAGGAATACAATGTTCATGCGATTTGTTGTATTATTATTACTTGTATGTTGTATCCTAAGGAATAAAAGGAATACATTCTTTTAAAAGGTTATGGACCTTATCGTATTATTAATATATATGACATTACATTAGAATTTGAGGCCCATGAAAGCCCATTAATATTTTAGAAACCCTAAAAAAAGCTTTGAGTAGCAGCTGGAGCAATATATATATCGTAAATTGCCGCAGCTAGGGCTTTCTCCTTCTCATCACTCAAACAACAAACTCATCGCAGCCTCCTTAAACCTCATCGAAAATGGCGGAACGTGGTGGAGAACGTGGCGGCGCTGAGCGTGCTGGAGACCGTGGTGGTTTCGGACGTGGGATCGGAGGAGGTGGCCGTGGAGATCGTGGAGACCGCGGAAGAGGTGGACCAAGAGGCCGTGGTGGTCGACGTGGAGGCCGTGCCTCTGAAGAACAGAAATGGGTTCCAGTGACCAAGCTTGGTCGTCTCGTGCAAACCGGAGAGATCAAGAAGCTAGAGCAGATCTATCTTCACTCACTCCCGGTTAAGGAGTACCAGATCATTGATAACCTTGTTGGTCCTTCGTTGAAGGATGAAGTGATGAAGATCATGCCTGTTCAGAAGCAAACCAGAGCTGGTCAGAGGACTCGATTCAAGGCCTTTGTTGTCGTCGGAGACGGTAATGGTCATGTTGGTTTGGGAGTGAAATGCTCCAAGGAGGTTGCTACGGCTATCAGAGGAGCGATCATTCTCGCTAAGCTCTCTGTTGTCCCAGTCAGGAGAGGTTACTGGGGTAACAAGATCGGGAAGCCACATACCGTTCCTTGTAAGGTGACTGGCAAGTGTGGATCTGTGACAGTGAGGATGGTTCCTGCTCCTCGTGGTGCTGGTATTGTGGCTGCTAGAGTTCCCAAGAAGGTTCTTCAATTCGCTGGAATTGATGATGTTTTCACTTCTTCCAGGGGATCCACCAAAACTCTCGGAAACTTTGTCAAGGTTTGTTCACTCTTCCTTTAGTTAGAGTTTGCATTTAGATGAAATTTGTTTCTTTTGATTGGTTTGTGGGAATTGCTTTGGAATCGAAATCAGATTGTGTGATGTTTGTGGGAATTGCTTTGAAATCCGAATCACTTTATGTAAAGATTGAACCTTTTTTGGTCAGCTTAGTTAGTTTCATGAGGCCATGTTATCATGTAATCTCTCCCGGAAAGTTATATATAGCTATGTTGATGGAAGTCAAATGATGCTCGACTGTTTATATATATATATATTAGTTGTTTAATGGAATTTGCATCATGTCAAGGCTGACCTTATCTGTAATGAGTTTTCTGAATCTGAATGAGTATGAGCTGCTGCCGTATTGTCATATAACTGTAAATAGATCGTATGATTGTTTTCAGTATTTTTCAACTTGTTTTGCTCTATGGGTTTCACTGATATAACAATGATAATGTGTCATGTGATTGCAGGCTACATTCGATTGTCTTCAGAAGACATACGGATTCCTTACACCAGAATTCTGGAAGGAGACGAGATTTGTTAAATCCCCATACCAGGAGTACACAGATCTCTTGGCGTCCAAGGTTCCTCCTAGCAGCAAAGCGGTGAACGATGTTGAAGACCAAGCCTAGATAAAGCTCCCAGCTATATGGATTTATCCTCGATGAGTTAATTTTGGTTGAACTTTTGGGTAGTATATGTTGCTGGATTGTGTGCACCCTATGTTTTTCATCTGTTCCAAACGATTTACATTTGCTCAGTTTTTCATTTTGGATCCATCTTATTATTAATGTTCTAGTTTTGCTTTTTTATTATGTTGAGAAAAAAAAAGGTTTTAAATCCAGTTTTTTTACTTTAAATTATGTCTACCTTGTTACAATTAGTAAACCAATGTGATAAGCTTTGTTGTTTTAACATCTTTCATTCATGAAAGAAGCAATACTGTTAATTAAGAAAACATTCAAAAAACAGGTTCTGAGTAATTACCATTGAAGTTCATTTAAGTTTTTCCCAGAAAGTCTTAATTTTTTTAATTGGATTTGGTTCTAGAACAGAGGAAAAGAGAGAGACTTTGAAAAGAGAAGAAGTATATATATATATAAGCAAGTTGACGCTTCCTAGAATTGTAAATTTCTATTTTTTTTTGTAAAAGCTCTGGCGAAATTTCAGCTCAGCTTACTTAATCCGCGGAATCTTCTTACTCTCCCTTTTCTATAGCCGCGGATAAACCCTAGAATTGTTTTCAATTTCAATACTTTTGGATCCTAATTACCCACCTTGTCTGAATTGTTTGTTGTTTTTAAATTGTTGGAAGCTCTTACTTGGGGTAAAAGAATGGGGACTCCGGAATTTCCAGATCTGGGGAAACACTGCTCCGTCGATGTTTGCAAGCAGATCGATTTCTTGCCCTTCACCTGCGACCGTTGCCTCCAGGTCCCTTCTCTCTCTCTCTCTCTCTCTCTCTCTCTCTCTCTCTCTCTCTCTCTCTCTCTCTCTCTCTCTCTCTCTCTCTCTCTCTCTCTCTCTCTCTCTCTCTCTCTCTCTCTCTCTCTCTCTCTCTCTCTCTCTCTCTCTCTCTCTCTCTCTCTCTCTCTCTCTCTCTCTCTCTCTCTCTCTCTCTCTCTCTCTCTCTCTCTCTCTCTCTCTCTCTCTCTCTCTCTCTCTCTCTCTCTCTCTCTCTCTCTCTCTCTCTCTCTCTCTCTCTCTCTCTCTCTCTCTCTCTCTCTCTCTCTCTCGCTCTCTGTTTTGAATCCCCCACATGCAATGAATCGTTTTTTTTTTTTTAATGTTTGTCGCGAATTGAATGATTTATTATGACTCTTGAGATTTCTGATTCCTATATCCTCGGTCCCTCCTGGGATCTCCTATATTACATGCCCACTAGTTTGGTATAGGATTGAGTTTAATGGAGTTTTTAAATCTCCAAGTTATCACTGCAAATCATTTTGGTTGACTATTGTTAGTTGTTAAGTTATCTTATCATTTTGGAGCTCTTAATTTGACAAAATTTCCACACATGTTGTGAACTCGATTAGGTAAGTAGAGAGTTCTTGATTCAGGAAAACGTATGCTTCCTTGGTTTGGTTGTTTGTTCATCACCCTGTTTCTACTAGAAAATTGCCACTGAAGATTTAAACTTTAGTTTATAGCTTCTCTGTTCTTGCTCTTGTTTTCTCTGAATCTGTTTGTCCAAAATGTTTCTTTGGTTTGGAGGAGACAAGTCTTACATTGGTTTTTGTTACAGGTGTTTTGTTTGGATCATCGAAGCTACATAAAACATACTTGTCCAAAAGGCGACAGAGAAGATGTAACCGTGGTTATCTGCCCGCTATGTGCTAAAGGAGTCCGGTTAAACCCAAACGAAGACCCGAACATAACTTGGGAGAAACATGTCAATACTGACTGTGATCCTTCCAACTACGAAAAAGCCACAAAGAAGAAGAAATGTCCTGTTCCAAGATGCAAGGAGCAACTAACATTCTCCAACACCATCAAGTGCCGGGATTGCAATATCGATCACTGCTTAAAACACCGTTTTGGACCTGATCACTCTTGCCCTGGACCGAGAAAACTCCCATTCATGGGTTTCTTGAGTAGTAGCAGCAGCAGAAAAGAAGCTAAAACAACAAGACCCAACAAAGCTTCTGCATCAACATCTTCATCATCTTCAACTTCGAGATGGTCAAATCTCTTATCTTCAGCAGAAGCAGGAATTAGCAGACTCGGTAACGACATAAGCCAGAAGCTACAGTTTTCGAGCAGCAGCAGCAATGATGGTATCATAGAGGTTTGTCCACAGTGCGGCGCAAAATTCTCTTCAGTTACTAGTCTTGTGGAACATGTAGAGAAAACACATGAGAGGAACAAGAAACAGATTCATGGCAAAGTCACGGTCGATGTTTGCCCCAAATGTAGCAGAGGATTCCGTGATCCAGTGGATCTTGTGAATCATATCGAAAGGGATCACCGAGGTACATCTAAAGCATAGAAACAGAGGCCTTCACAAAGCCACACCCACACATCACAGTTCTTGTGAACAAAGTATTCAACATTGTATTCTTCTCTTCGTTTGACTGTGGATTTAAACAACCAAAAAGAAAATAAAGAGACAGATTCTTTGAACTTCGTTTTCAAGGTCAAAGGACACGCATGGACAATTTAACCTTTCTTAACGAATCTAACGTTGACTTGTATCGTTAGCGAGTTCTCCGCGGGAAATTTTAACCGCTTTCTGCGGTAAAAAAAAACGCCCCCCCCCCATGTGAACGTCAACGACGTTAATTATAGTGGCAGCTAACTTAACGGTGCATTAAACTTCATGAATTTATTATTATCAGTACCTTTTTAATTAAATATAAAACGTGTTCTTGTCGAAAGAAATCGATTTAATTTTTAATAACGAATTAATCTTTAGTCTTTAATATTTTGGCTCACAGTGTAACAAAATAGATCATTTGACTCTGTTTAGTACAGAGATTATTTTTCAGGAGGGCATTTATTAAGCGATAATCTCCATAATATAATTATTGTTATCTAGAATGTAACAGTATTTAATTTTTCCACATCATGCTCACACACAACGTGTAAGTATTTTTAAGAACTAATTATAAAGATTATTTGCTTTATTTGCACTGTATGAGCTGGCCAAAAAAAATGCAATAACTACCCCTGTAATACGTTCTGTAATCACAGCCGCTGTTATTCGCATCCAACGGCTGAGATTAATAGATTATTATCTGAAAAGTGTTTTAAGAGAGAATTATCAAAAAAAAAAAAAAAGGAAATAGCAACGAAACGGCAGAAAGTGGAACCCGCGTCGTGCCGTTGAAACGTATCAGAGGGAAGAGCTCAAAGCTTCGCCGGCCGGACGATCCGGTGACTTAATTCTACTGAGAGAGAGAAAGAGAGAAACAATCTTCGCTCTCGGAGATTGAGAGTTTCGAGTTTTTTCCGATCAAATTTTTTTCAGTCATCGGCTGGCTTGGCTTAATCGTGCTGCTTTAGGTAAATTGATGTTTGTTTTTTTATCAGCATTACTTTGAAATTCCTGATCAATTTGGGTATTTTGTCATCTGGGTTTGTTGCAATTTTGTGATCATCAGACTTTTTGTGTAAATTCGATTTCGGGGGAGTCTGGGTTATATATGGGTTCCCGTTTTGATCAATTTCTGTTTTTGGAAATTTCTTCAGGAGGAAGGGGATTGTGTTTGTGAAAGGAGTGCCTCGTTTGAATCATCGAGCTCTGTTTTCCTTCTTGCCCGAGGAAGCTTTAGGGCTTTTTCGGTGGATCAAGAGGGGAAGGGAGGGTTTACACGTACTAAATTGATTCATCAGGACTTTTGATTGATCGTTTTTTTTTTGTGACGAGAATCTGAGAGTAGAGGCAATGAGCTCAGTCTCGGGTGTGATCTCGAGGCAAGTTTTGCCTGTTTGTGGTAGTCTTTGCATTCTTTGCCCTGCCCTCCGTGCAAGGTCTAGACAGCCTGTCAAGAGGTACAAGAAGCTCATCGCTGATATCTTCCCTCGTAATCAGGTTTGTACTTTTTGCCATATTTTGATTTTCCTTCTCGTTTCTGAATTACTGAGAGGGTATATAACTGATGGTTTCATTGCTATTGCCTATTGGAAACACAAAATTGTTAAATCAGCCGCTCTCTGGCTGCAGTGACATTTCAATGATGAATTCATGGAGTAGTTTATGCAATCTGTGTTCCTCAGGGTTGCATAAATATTTTTTTTTAACCTTGCATGCTTTCCTTTTTCTGTGTTAAAGTTTGTCTATCTGCATTTCATTTCGCTTTGAGTCTTTCTCTAGTGAATGAGAGACATTATGTTCTTTGGCACTATAGTAGAAAAGTGGAGCTTCCCTTTTGGTTGTCTTGCTGGGTTGGTTTAACTTATCACTGCTCACATTTCTGACAGGAGGAGGGTCCAAATGACCGGAAGATAGGAAAACTATGTGAATATGCAGCAAAAAATGCTGTGCGTATGCCAAAGGTATAATTTATCCCTGCCAAGTCTAACAACTTTATTTTTTTAAAAAGACTCTTCTGCTGGACTGGAATATGAGCAATTCTTTGACATTTGGTTTCAGTACATATAGTTGAGCCAAAGTACTCGTCTTAGCACTGTTTGAGGTTGCTGTGTTCCCAAATTCAGTTCTCTGTTGTTGAAATTTACGATTTTACAGATATCAGATTCTCTCGAACAAAGATGTTACAAGGAATTGAGGAATGAGAATTTCCACTCGGCAAAGATAGCCATGTGCATTTACAGAAGGCTTCTGGTCACTTGTAAGGAGCAAATGTGAGGTCATCCTTCTTTTGCTTTCTTTACAAACACTTCAAATGTTCTCTTATGTCTAAGATAATTTTTGGCTTAGCATAATAACGCAAGAAATTTACCCAAAACTGTAACCTTTTATGGAAACAGGAATATTTTTTCGGTAACTTGATTGTTCTTTCTTTGTTCTTTTTTTCAGGCCTCTTTTTTCTAGTGGTTTTCTAAGAACGGTGCAAGCTCTTTTGGATCAAAGTCGACAAGATGAAATGCAGATAGTTGGATGTCAGTCTCTTTTCGAATTTGTGAATAATCAGGTCCGCTTCTTACATATTTGATAGAATTCTCTTGTAGCCACACGTTGGGGTGCTATCTGATAGAATGGTCAAGGACATATGAAATAATGATATAGCATGATTGCTACCAAATTTTTCAGAAGGATGGCAGTTCTCTGTTTAACTTAGAAGGCTTTCTCCCAAAGCTGTGCCAATTAGGACTGGAAGGTGGGGATGATGACAGATCGCGGAGCCTGCGTGCAGCAGGACTTCAAGCACTTTCAGCGATGGTAATTCGGTTATGTTTTTATGCTTCTGTAGATACTATTCTTCATTATTGTAAATCTAGAAGTAT
>NC_025688.1:26808443-26812363 GCF_000633955.1 Camelina sativa
CGTTGGGGTGCTATCTGATAGAATGGTCAAGGACATATGAAATAATGATATAGCATGATTGCTACCAAATTTTTCAGAAGGATGGCAGTTCTCTGTTTAACTTAGAAGGCTTTCTCCCAAAGCTGTGCCAATTAGGACTGGAAGGTGGGGATGATGACAGATCGCGGAGCCTGCGTGCAGCAGGACTTCAAGCACTTTCAGCGATGGTAATTCGGTTATGTTTTTATGCTTCTGTAGATACTATTCTTCATTATTGTAAATCTAGAAGTATGTTCTGATGCATTCTGGTCCGTTTATCTATTTCCAGATTTGGCTGATGGGTGAATACTCTCATATCCCCAGCGACTTTGACAATGTAAGTAACTCTCATGTTACGCACTAGTTTCTTTTGTTATCTTCACAGGCATTCTTTGGTTTTGGGATTCCTATATATTATGATTTGTTATCCTGCATCGAAAGCAGTTGATATGTGGTATCTAACAACAGACAAAGTGAAGATTACTCTGTCAGAATTCCTTTCCAAAGTTTTTTGGCTAAAGGTTTAAACTACCATAACAATCTACCAGTCGTGGTTAATTTATATAGAACTGGAAGTTGGATCTTATGGCTAGAATTGTGTCTTAGTAGATAATTAGGTAGTGGATATTATTACAGTATCTCTTAACTGATAAACTCGATATTTGCATGGCAGGTTGTCTCAGCAGTCTTGGAAAATTACGGTCACCCCAAAATATCAGCGAATACTAATGATAGTGGCAGAAAATGGGTGGATGAAGTCTTGAAAAACGAAGGTCATGTCGCTTATGCAGATTCCCTCATAACTGTTCCTTCTTGGAGAACAGTTGTGAATGACAAGGGTGAACTAAATGTCAAAATGTAATTTCTTCTCACGTCAGTTGTGTTTACGTTTGCCTTTTTGGGTTCTTTTCTTTTCTTCAACATCTTTTTCTTTTCAGGGAAGATTCCTTGGACCCTAGCTTTTGGTCCAAGGTTTGCCTACGCAACATGGCCAAGCTAGGTGAAGAGGCCACAACCATGAGACGTATACTTGAGTCTTTGTTCCGTTACTTTGACGAGGGCTGTCTATGGTCAACAGAACATTCGGTTGCATTCCCTGTTTTAAGGGATCTACAGTTTTTAATGGAAATATCTGGTATTAAGCTCTCGATAGTTTTTATTCATTCCTTCCCACATGATCAGTGCTCTGAAATAGTTCTGCAATTTTGCAGGGCAAAGAACACACTTTCTACTGTCTATGTTGATTAAACACCTTGATCATAAAAGTGTGCTTAAACAGCCAAGCATGCAGCTCAACATTTTAGAGGTTACCTCCTCCCTTGCTGAGAATGCAAAAGTTGAGCACTCAGCAGCAATTGTCAGCGCAATAAGTGATATCATGAGGCACTTGAGAAAATGCATGCATTCTTCTTTAGATGAAGCAAATCTGGGAACTGACGTAGTAAACTGTAACAGAATGGTCAGTGTAGCTGTTGATAAGTGCCTCGTCCAACTAACAAAAAAGGTATATTACTACCTTTCTCAGAGCTAGTTCTTTCTCTTCATATATTCCTCTTAAGAGATGTGAGACTGACTTGTCAAATTCTAAGGTTGGAGACGCTGGCCCAATTCTGGATGCTATGGCTACGATGTTGGAGAATATTTCAGCTGTCACAAACGTAGCAAGAACCACAATTGCTGCTGTTTTTCGCACTGCTCAAATTATAGCCTCTATACCAAATCTGTCATATCAAAACAAGGCAACCTCCCTGTAACATCTACTATTATTTGTTCTCTTGTCGTTGAAATACTAGACCAATATTAATGAAAATGGCTAAGCTTTTATTACTTTTTTCATTTCAGGCTTTCCCCGAGGCCTTATTCCATCAGTTACTTCAAGCTATGGTCCATCCTGATCATAAAACACGGATTGGCGCACACCGTATATTTTCTGTTGTGCTGGTACCAACCTCAGTATGCCCCCGTCCTTCCTCGACCACTACTGATCTTAAGAAAGGAATGGGTCTTCCTCGTTCACTTTCAAGGACCGCGTCTGTCTTTTCCTCCTCAGCAGCCCTTTTCGAGAAGCTGAAGAAGGAGAAATTTTCATCAATGTTAGCTTCTGATCAGAGCCAAAAGGAAATGCCTGAGGAAGAATCTGGAAGCAATAGGGGGGAAATCCTTGACAGATTGAAATCTTCATACATTCAGGCATATAGCAATTGGAATCAACCAGTGACCTCACTCGAAGATAACTCTGTGGATCTTTTAAACTCTGAACTGGTACATCCTTGCAACCTTTTTTTTTTGTGAAAAAACTTACTAGAAGAGTAGTACATTTCTTACTGACGATAAATGTGACCCTATAGGCCTATATCTATATATATATATATGTAAGTCAGAAAATATCCCCAAGGCTCTCAACATAAGATTCAGGATAAGACCAAAAGTATATATAATAAATGAATACAAGTAGCCTCTTGAAACCGCAATAACTTTTGTACCCTACTTTAACTACGGTTCTAATTATATACATGCTTACAGTTCTTAGGTACACGTTGGATCAATCCCCACTCTAATTTTATTTCGTATATGCTCCTCAGGATGCTGTTTATATAAGGCTAAGTAGTCACCAGATAGGTCTTTTGCTTTCATCAATCTGGGCGCAGTCCATATCTCCGGCAAATACACCAGACAATTATGAGGCGATTGCTAACACCTACAGTCTTGTATTGTTGTTCTCTCGTGTTAAGGTAACATATATTTCATATCACAATACTTTTGCCACCTCTGCACCTGAGTGTTTCTTACTGTTTTTTATCTATGAGCAGAGCCTCACTAGATCGTCTTCTGAATTATTTGCGTACAAAATTTTGTTTAACATATCACAAAATTCGTATCTTTCAGAACTCAAGTCACGACGCTTTGATTCGAAGTTTCCAAATGGCACTTTCTTTGCGAGATATTTCTTTAATGGAAGGAGGTGAGCTTGCATATGTTTTGATTCCTCCCTGAGTTGAACCTTTATCCTTGGTTTTGGTATGGAAATTTTTATGTAGACCCTTATTTTTACTATTCCAGGACCACTTCCTCCATCTCGACGAAGGTCACTCTTTACTCTGGCTGCATCAATGATTCTGTTTTCCTCAAAAGCATTCAATCTTTTTTCTCTGGCGGATTTCACAAAAGTAACACTTCAGGAACCAAGGGTACGTTGATCATTCTGATGAAATTGCTGCCACGTTGATGTTTTTGTTTCTCTTGGAATCATTGCACGACACAGAGAAATCACTTCCCCTTGTTTATTTAACTTCTTCTTCTGCCTGATTCAGCTGGACCCATTCTTGCACTTGGTTGACGATCACAAGTTGAAGGCTGTAAATTCGGATCAGCTAAAAGTTTCTTACGGATGCGAAAAAGATGATTCTTCAGCTTTAGATACTCTTTCCAACATAACAGTCTCTACTGAGCATAGCAGAGGAACTCTCGTCTATGAAATTGTCAAAAGCTTAGAAGAAATGTGCAATGTAAGTTATTTTCTGTCACAACTTCCCAACCAAATTACTCTACCCGAACTAGCATTCTAACAAAAAGTCAACTATATTTAGTCTGAAATGGACAAAATGCGGGAACAGTTGCTCATTGAATTCATGCCAGATGATGCATGTCCACTTGGAACCCGGTTTTTAGAAGACACCCAGAAAACCTATTCTGGAGACGTTAAACCTCAAAAGGTGGTAACAAGTTATTCTGCTTCCCATAGTTTTCTTAAAACCNTATTTTCTGTCACAACTTCCCAACCAAATTACTCTACCCGAACTAGCATTCTAACAAAAAGTCAACTATATTTAGTCTGAAATGGACAAAATGCGGGAACAGTTGCTCATTGAATTCATGCCAGATGATGCATGTCCACTTGGAAC
>NC_025688.1:26812423-26819870 GCF_000633955.1 Camelina sativa
GGCTCTGAAACCGTAACGAAGAATAATCCTGTAACAGTTTCGGAAATTCCAGACCTCCTGACCGTCAATCAAATTCTAGAATCTGTAAGTTACATGTTCCTTCTTCTTCTTAGAAATTAGATTGCGAAGTCATCATCAAAAGTAACATACGATAAACTATACTTCTTTTGTTTTTCGAAGGTCGTTGAGACAACACGTCAAGTGGGTAGAATTTCCTTCCATACTGCAGCTGATGCTTCATACAAAGAAATGACGCTTCATTGTGAGAATCTATTAATGGGAAAACAGCAGAAGATCTCGAGTCTTTTGAATTCTCAGCTACGACATGAGAGTTCTGTTAACTGCTCTCCACGACAACATGATGAAGAGATCACGACCGCAACTTTTCATCCTATGATCAATTCAACATTTTATACCGAGGTATGTATGCCCTAGCGATAACTTACTGTCTTTTATATACTGTGTACTGAATTCAGATAATCTGCTTGGAAACCAATCTTAGCCTCTGGTTTTTATCTTCCACGATATCAAACTTAGCATCTGGTTTGTATTGATTAATAAATTGGCTTAGGTCGAAGTCCCTTTACTGGCGAAAGAATTCGGCATGAAATCGCCAAGAACCCCAGTGGGAACTATTCAGACACAGTGCTTTGCAGAACTACAAAATAACCCACAAGCATTTAGATTGCCAGCTTCAAGCCCTTACGACAACTTCCTTAAAGCTGCTGGCTGTTGATCATCGGCAGGATCCAAACCATGTTTGGCTTTGAATTCCAGTCAAGAACTCAAACAAAACATAACAAAGCTAGGTTTGCTTGGTTTTTCAAAGTCTTGAGTTGCGTTCTTTTAGATTCCTTAGCATCATAATTCGGAATTGTCTCCGTCGTGCTATGCTTAGATCATTCCTCGTAGGTTTTTAATTTCTGTCTCCTCTTTTGCGTTTTCTTTTATCCAATTTATTTGTTTCCTTTTGGTGTGATGTGTAAAAATTGAAGAAGGCCATCTGGTTTTCACGTGGCCTTGTAATCTAAAGATTCTTTTGATTCTACAACAACAAGATGTACATTGGTTCTTCTATGATCTAATATAATTTGAGTTATAAGGTATGCAAATCAACCATAAGCGATCAATTCATCATAAAACTCTATATAATACACAGAGGAGAAGCACGCATATATAAGAATGCGTTTTTTTTATATGAACTGTCACCAAAGGAAACTATATATCATCATTCATTTGCTCATTTGATTTGCTTAACTTCTTGAAGCATTTCAACCACTTTCTTCATCTTTGGCCTTTTTGCAGGTGTGATGTCTGTGCAAAGCAATGCAACTTTCAGAGCTGCAAGCATCTCTCTTCTCCAAGCAAAGGACACGGTGCTAAGCTTGGCATCCAGTATCTGTTCCGGTGTTTCTCCTCTCGCTGAAGCTCCATGGACCCATTTCACCAAATCTACCCCCTCACCAAACTCTTCCTCGACTGGCGCTCTTGAGGTTAGAATCTCAAGCAACACGACTCCGTAGCTGTAAACATTCCCTGGTGCAGTAACTTGCATTGTGTATGCATACTCTGCGGAATAAAAGGGAAGGTGTTGGATTTTTTTAATGAAACTATTGGTAACAAAAACAAATTAAAGACTTTATACCAGGAGGAATGTAGCCAAAGGAGCCTGCAACTGAGCTAATACTTGCGGTGCCTCGGGAGGGATCCAATAGTTTTGATATTTCAATCTCCCCAAGCACAGCTTTGTAACCACAGTCTAGCAAGACATTGCTCGAGGAAACGTCAAGGTGAATGATGGCGACATGGTGGAGAAACGCTAAACCTTCTGCTACTCCAACAGCTATGGACAGTCTCATTGGCCAATCGGGTTTGTACTCTGGTTTCTTGGTGGACTCATGAATCAACTGAGTTAAGTTACCATTAGGTAAATGCTGATGCAACAAGAGAGCAACATCTTCGTATATAACAAACCCGATCGGTCTAACCAAATGTTCATGGCAAAGTTTGCTGAGTCTTTCGAGCTCTCTGATCATCTTGTTCTGATGATGAGTTATGGCTCTATCCATTGACTTGAGTTTCTTCACCGAAACAATCATCCCCGAAGGCATAACAGCTTTATAAACTGAACTGAATGTTCCTGTGCTGAGTTTATTTGACTCCTTCATAGCTGCTTTCACAACTGCATCAAGATCAATTCCTTGTTTAAGATTCTCAAGGAAGACATTTCCCGCTATAATCGCCGGTTGCTCATCCTCAACGTTTTCTTCAACATCAACGTTTTTAGCCGCTGCTTTCTCTTGTTTCTCCCTCATCATGAAGAGAAGAACAACCACAGTGACTGATACAAAGACAGCAACACCAGAACCAATCACTGCAAGCACAATCCTGTAAGAGACTCTGTGATTGTATCTCAAATGTTCAAGATCTTCAGAGTATCCACAAGAAGAGCTCAATGGCGCTCCACAAAGCTCTTTATTTCCCGAAAAGCTCGAATTTGGAGACTTTTGAAAGGGAACAAAAACTGGCACTGGACCACTCAAGAGGTTGTTTGAGAAATTAACCTCGATCAAACTCATCATACCTTTTAGTAGCTGTGGTATGGATCCTGTGAGCAAATTGTTAGAGACATCCAATGACACGAGCTTGTCGAGCTTTCCTAACTCGGGAGGCAATGATCCATGAAGATGGTTGAAACTTAAGTTGAGTGCTATCTGCAAATTCCTCATGCGACCAATCTCTGGAGGAATGGTTCCCGTCAAGTAATTTCGACCCAGTTGGAGCTGAAGCAGTTTCACACAGTTTCCAATCTCATTAGGTATGTCTCCTCTTATGGAATTTTGATCAAGAAGCAAGTACTGAAGCCTCTGCATGCTGCAGAGTTCCTTTGGGATAGTTCCGTTGAGTCTGTTGTTGCTCAGATCAAGCTTGTTTAGGTTTCCATGTCCAAGAAACGACTTAGGGATTTCCCCAAAGAGACTGTTGCCTGAGAGAATCAGTTCTTGAAGATTCATGAGCTGACCAAGTTCTATTGGAATGGTTCCAGCAAACCCATTTGCTGCCAAATTCAGCAGAGTAAGATTAGAACACTTCGAGAACTCTGCAACAATCTCACCTGAGAGATTGTTATTGTCTGCTTCAAAGTAGGTAAGTCCACTAATGTTTCCAATTGTCCTTGGGATGACTCCAACAAGCTCATTATTCCCAATTCTAATGCTCGAGAGGCCGCTGCAGTTTCCTACTGCTTCAGGGAGTTCACCGGTCAATCTATTCTGTGTCAAGACCAAAACTTTAAGCTTCCCTTTCTCAAAAATCCCCTTTGGGATCTTCCCCTCAAGCTGGTTCGAGTGAAGATTCAACAATTCCAATTCAGAAACCAAACCTAACCCATTTGGTATCTCACCAACCAAATCATTCTCATAAGCTGTAAACACCCTGAGGTTGCTCAGATTCCCTACCCAGTGAGGTATAGAACCATTTAAGCCGTTTCCAGAGACCTGAAAATCCTCTAACCTCTGTAGCACCATAAGCTCATCAGGTATCTCTCCCACAAGCAAGTTATTAGAAATGTTGAATGCTCTAAGGCCTCTAAGCCTACCAAACTCAACAGGAATATCTCCAACGAAACGATTCAGAGACAAATCTAGAAACTCAAGCTTAGACAAGTTGCCAAAAGATGCAGGGATTGGTCCATTGAAGTTGTTACCAGAAAGATCTAGATGCTTTAAGCTTCTGAGGTCAGAGATTAAAGTGACATTACCTCTAAGCTGAAGCCCTGAGAGATTAAGCATCTCAACAAAGGAGTTGTTAGCACCACACTTGATCCCTACCCAAGTACAATAGTCAGTGCCATTGCTACTCCATCCAGGAACTCCAAGCTCTCTACTAATGGCCAACAATGTGGCTTCATCGCTTAGCTGAGCTTCGCAAAACTCAGAATTTGATACAAACCCAACAACGAGAAGAATAGACATGCACCAAAATGCCATCTTTTGGAAAAAAATCAGAGTAGAATAGAATGAATCACACACACACACTCGTCTTGTTGTTCTTCTTCTTCTTCCCACAAACACAGAATTGATTGATTGACAAAACTACCATTGGAATTGTGAAACTTTTTTTAAGCTAACGGAAGAAAAAAGCATTAAAAGAATGTGAGAGAAGGAAAGAAACACTCTTTAGGCCATGAAACCCGGATTAAAGCTCTGGTTTTTCTGAAGTCAAGATAACTGTTTCGGAACAAAAAACCAATCTTTAAGAATTCTGAGGAAAGAAAGAGAAGTGCTTTTGAGTGTGAGTGTGGCTTAGAGACAAACAGAGAGAAAAAGAAAGAGAAAAAAGAGAACAAACCCCATAAATTTAGGGAGAAAAATAGGAAAAATCCATGAAAGAAGAGAGCAAGATCATAGAGAGGAGTAGGGTCTATGAGTATAGTAGTCGTAGTATTAGTAAGAGAGAAGAAGAGCATACATTTTTGTTTAGTATATCACGAAATTATGATTGCAGAACCAAACAAACAAAGATCCTCACTTCCAGAAGAGAGAGAAAGAGAGAGAGAGAGAGACACACACTCTCACACAAAGCAAACGCACTTGCAAAGGAGGGAATTTGTTTTTCTCTTTTTATTTTATTTATTTTGATGATTTTTTATTCAAAAAAAAAGAATTTTTTTTTTAATATTCTGATACAAAAAGTTTTATTTTCATCACGAGACAGTGCAAGTGATGAATGAATGAAAGTTGCATAAATCTTTCTGACACATTTTTTTCTGCTTTTCTTTTGAAATTTAAAAAAAAAAAAAAAAGATTAATAGAGAAAAATGTACAGTGTACGTTTTTTGATAATTCTTTTCCTCTGACGTTATTTCTGTACCATACTGATGATACTGTCACAATGTTCAATACCAAAGTGGTAAAAAGATATTTTTCAAATCTATACTCTTTCTCTTCTATTTTTTACCTTTTTTCAAAATCTATCTTTTTTTTTTTAATTATACCAAGGTAGATTAAATCATGATCCTTTCCTAAGTTTACATTCATATCATTTGGTATAGAAATAGTGAACGATGGAGTAGGATTTGTAAACTATGTGTTTTATAATCTATTTATCGTTAACATCTAAGTTTGACATAGGGAATCTACTTTTGTGTGGTGTGTTTTGTTGATTACTTAAAAGTTAAAAATACGATCGATGTTTGAAGTTACCAAATTTTGTTGACATTTATGGTCCATGGATATAATAATATACTAAGATTAAAGAATCACACGAGGTGGAAGATTGTTATTATTCGCTCTCGAGGAGACACTTACTGTATGTTTAATCAATATATATGATTAATTTCCCGAGTTTGAGATATTAAAAAATGGTTAAACGTAAAATATTTGTTGTGAGATACTCATACTATTACTTAATAAACGATTTGTCAAATCTTGAATGTTGTTAGAAAACATGTTTTCTCATATGTCCGGCCGGAACATCAAGATTAGTATCTTTTGATAATTACATAATATATCTTTATGAATTTTTTTCTCTAAAAACAAAATTTATGTCCTTCATATTAAAAATGAAACGTAACAATTGTACTGGTTTTATATTGGAGCTGCTGTGTCTTAAACTTCCGATGCTCCTCAATAAACGACCCAAAACATCGGAAAATGATGTCGGATGTATATATGATTGTTTATCAATGTCTTTGACTATTTAAATTATTAATTGTTCTGGTTTTTATGTTTATTGTTGTTTTATTATCATTAACGAACAACCCAAACAATAAACATTAGTCATGATACATTGGGAGAAAAGAAAACGAAAATATATCATATTCCACAATGAATCGTATTTCTTCCATGCTTTTATTCAATATTAAGTTGAAGTATGGTTCTGGATTAACGTATGGCCGCCACACTCAAAGTCAATCTGGAATCCATAGAATCATACTCAATTTGGCAAAAACTAAATTTACAAGCTCTGAGTTATATGTTTCTATAAGATTAGTGGTCATCAAATTTCAAAATCAAAAGGATAGGAAGATCAAAATGAACAAACAATATATAAATAGAAAGTAATATAAGATTAAGATGCTGCAAAGAGTTATACTTTCTTTTGAAAAAAATTAATAAAAGGAGCAAATATGGATTGGGAATAAATATAATGAGGAGGAAGAGAGTGGGGTTCACTCACGGGATGGGGTAAAAAAAAAAAGAATGTGGCTCTTACGGTTAGGCAAATTGTAGGACCCTGCTTTGTCTGCCCCGACCATCACCACTCACCACCCCCGTCCCATCGTTTTTTTGTTCTTCTTTCTTTCTCTTTTATTCCTCCTGATTATAATTAGTAACTTTTATAACACACTAGCAAACTAGTTTTACTCTAAATAAAACCAAACTAAATTTCAATCCATGTTCATTTCCAAACCAAATACTCCTTTCTAAGACGTTAAACTTCTGGTTTTGCTTTAAAAAAAAAAAAAAACTAACAAGCTCTTTTGGGTATTCACATATACTCTTCAGTCTTCACTATAGTGAATACTATTTTTTCGGTACATATAACTAATGTTCGGTTTATTCTGATTGGACATTCATATTTTTCACTAGATGAGAGTGCTAATTATGCATATACATATTCTTGATTGATTAAACGAAACAGTTAAAAAGACAAATCATAAGATGAGCAGCAAGAAAAAAAAAGAGAAGACATAATGATGGAAGCACCTCGTCGCTTTAAACTCGTGAAGAAGGGGAGAAAAGAATGTACCTTAATTGTTTTAAAATTTCGCTAGTTTAACCAATGATTACAATGAAAACTAAGTCATTAGCTTATGAATGCCTTACATATCAAACTGACTTTCTGCGTAATCATTTGTGAATATTCATGACTTTTGCTTTCGGAACTCTTAAACGAAGATTTATGCCGAGATTTATGCTCTCATCGTTACGGATTTGTGGGATGCCGAGTACTATTATTATTCATAGTTGTTTAGGCTCACCAACCGTACCATCTAATTAGGGCCTGACTGGTTCAAACGCTGCGGTTGTGGTTGCGGTTGCGGAAGATTGCGGAAGCGGGCGATTGCGGTTTCAAGCGTTATTAAGCGTTTTGAAGGACTGGTTTAGCAGTTTAAAATTGGTGCGTTTGCGGGAGGTTTACGACTGGTTGATCAGCGGGTGCAATAGCGGTTGAAACATAATACATGTGATATATAATATATAAATTTTAAAAACACCCATTTTTTTATTAAACTTGATTTATAATTAAAATTTATTAAAAAAGTACTAAAATAATTATTCAAAAAACAAATAAATTTCATATTGAAATACTTATTCCTTTATGCATTTGGCTTTTCACTAAAAATTTAATCAAATAATTTGATAAATGACAAAACATATGCTTTAGATCGTAGATCTTTTCTCTTTTCTCTTAGATCTTGGCTCAGTAGTTTCATCGGTAG
>NC_025688.1:26820442-26840519 GCF_000633955.1 Camelina sativa
AAAAAAAAAAAAAAAAAAAAAAAAAAAAATTCAATCGCAATCGCCCGCAACCGCAAACGCTTGCGGGAGACAGCTTTTGAAATTCAGTGGTTTGAAGCGATTGGAAGCGATTTGGAGCGACTGAGAGCGATTTGTGTAATTGGTTCCAATCGCTAGCAACCGCTACCACCCGCAAACGCAGCGTTTGCGGGAGGTAGCGGGAGAACCAGTCACCACCTTAGTGTTTTGTGGAAAAATGTTCAATTTTATTCCTCATCAGAAGTTCATTTCGAAACCATGATTTCCTAAACCTTCCTTTTTATTCATAGCTTACGATGTAATAATCTATATGTATAAACCTTATAATTATGAAAAGTACAACATTCTACCATTATTGACATTGTTTCTATAAAATTGGAAAAAAACATAGTGGTTTTTATTATGCTAGCTAGTGATGTCGGTATGTTATAAACTTATCTCATGGACTCAGATTATGGTGTTACATATATATATGTATGAGACGAAGATGAAAACGAAAAAAAAAATTACAAGCATAAAAGTACTGGTTTAACCCGTATTATAAATAATGAAATCGAATAAGATACACCGAGCAAGCTAGTTTATCTAGGAGTTATATAAGACTATTATATGTAGAAAAATATAATATATATAAAAAAAACCTAGAGGAAATGTCAAAAGGACATGACTCGGCTGTCCATCTTGTAGTGTACCAAATGGGGCATGTGGAAGGTTGAAGGAAAGTTATCCCCACTTTTTGTTGATTATTTTCATCATTTTTTTCTTTCCTATTGCTTTTTCAAAATAAAGTGATTATATAAAAAAATTCATAGAAATATGTTTTTGGCAGTAATATTGATTGAGACTTAGCTCTCCCTTTATCGGACACATATCATGACCTTTGGATCATGGTCTGTCCCTCTTCTTTTAAGCATTCGTAGATGTCACTTTTCAACATTAATTTTCTTGATAATGGAAAAACAACAAATTCTATTTTCAAACTAGAGTCAATCAAGAGGGCCATGGATCTACTACAATTTCCCCGTTTCGAAAAGTTAAACCGAAACGGAACGGACGTAAATTGGGCCTAAATGTTCTGGGCTATAAACTCATGGGCCTACTGTAGATTTATTATTTATATTGTTTTCATAAATTAGAAGTTTGTATTAAACTAAAACCTTAATTAGAAATAGAATATACGAACAATCTTTTCTTCTCGTTTGATTATTTCCCCCACGACGATGAAATGGGTCGCTAGATACAGAACCTAAAGCCGGCCGATATGGCGATACATAAGACATGACAAGTTTGGAATGTGCCAAAAAAGTTATAGTGTATATATGTGTTACAGTGTGAGTGTAGATTATATATATAAGCGTAGATATATAAGTTAACTAACTTCGATCTAAAATTGTTGGTTTCTATATAGTTGCAGTTAAACTGAATACATGCGTAGTATGCAGGATCTATGAGCACAAGCTAGAGTTGAATTTAGCTGATGAGAATTAAATACTGAGTCGTTGGTTACCCTTAATTTATTGAGAAGGAGGGAGAAAATATTTCTTCATACTTTCTTGTTCTTGGAAGAATTCGTCTTCCACATGGATCCCTTGTTGTTGGTTGACGATTATATACGGATAAAAAAGATCGTTGACTTATCATCAAATATTCACATGACGGGATCCACATTTTCGTATCCATAAATGTTAGCAAGATGTAGAAGACATGAACATGGGAAGACAGCCGAAAGTTGTTGACTCATAAAAAAAGCATATAAAAGATTATGATAAGGGAATAAAGCTCTAGCCGGTTAGTGTCACTCCAGAAGTCATCGATATCTGAACATGTCATCATATATAAATTGATATGATCGATCATAGAATGAAGATTCAATCGATTGAAATCAATTCACTAGAAGAACCATCTCTGAAATACAGTTTTGTACGGCAGAATTACATTAGTATTGTTTCTAAGATACATTGTACCCAAAAGGACAGAGGAGCGCATATACATGTGTATACGTATGTTGTCAAGTTTTTCTAGAATTATTAAATTCAATGAAAGAATCTATTGATACTTTGGAAACATATTTGGTTTTCCAGTAGTATTTGACTCGGAGCGCAAATCACGCCGATGAACCGACACAGAGCATTCGTAATTTCGTATACCTACACATGTAATTAATGATGTAACTAGTTGCTCATTTTTATGTATCCCAAAAGCTAGTTGATTAACATGTAGTATAACATAATTATCACCAAAAGAACCGAAAAGTTGTCTATATTTTGCTTGAGATTCAAATTACGCAAGTACAGAAACTCATTGACAATTTGTTATGGTCATATTTAAATTTGTGTTTAACAACTCATGTCTTGTATATATTCATTGACTTTTATCAGAAAATATAGCCAAGAAGCCAACATCCGATACTTAGAAGTTCATGCATATTTGGCCAAAGAAAAAAAGAAGTTTATGCATATTGATAGAAAGTTACCTTTTATAGTATTTCTCTGTGATCTTTGTCCAAATATATATATATATATATATATATATATATATATATATATATATTTCTCTGTGATATACTATCCACACTAAATGTACAATTCAGCAAATTCATTTTTTTAGACGTGTAGTATGCATAGACTTAAATCTACATGTAATTCTATAATCTTTGACTTTGTAATCGATAAGTATATATTAGCTGAAACAGTTAATAACGTCGGTCACATAACCATTAAACTTATAAACTAAATGAATGATTAAACAATGGCCGTTTAATTATATGTCAACATTTGACGATAAAGCAAATAGCAAGTGGTTTTTGATGAATATGATGAATAATATCGACGGACAGAAAAAAAAAAAAAAAAAAAAAAAAAAANCGGACAGTACGTCCACACTACAAACAATGCGGCTAATTTTGTGGGGATATTCTTATTCAACGTGCTAGCTCCTGCTTATATTTGCTATTATCACCTTCGTATTAATACGTACGGTGCATCGCCGTATGCTATAACATTAATATAACTTTTCTTCCATCATTAAATCATTTTATATTTTGAATAATTCCAGAAGACGACGTAAAATTATTAATACGTAGGTCGGCTATATATAGCTCGTAGGAACTTGTGCATATATCACCCATTGTGTAGTAGTTAACCTTTTATAAGTGACAATAAACAATTGCTAGATTTGTTTAGTTGGGCGTCACTTGGCGTAAAAAGCTCACGATGTCTCTCATTGTCTCTCTTTGCTTGGTCTTCCTTTTTTCGTTTTGCCATGGCTCTCATAGCTTGCCTGCGAAACGGACTCCTCATCTTGATGGTAAGACCACTTCGATTAGTGCCTTAATTACTATCATGTAGGTCGATGCATGCTATTTGTTTTCTTTTGGAATGAATAAGAATTCTAGAAAGTAAATGATAATATATCAGGAAAAAAGATAAAACAGTTTGGCTATTTTTGAAATTGACGTGTTGTAAAATTAATTGGTATTTTAGAGTTTTTAAAGATAAAATTGAAAGAAGAAAAAGGATATATATAGCAATATCTTCAGTCACGATCGACCAAATTATATGGCGTTCAAATAGCCAATGTGTTCTTTTCATTAATTTATTTTTTCATCAATAAAACTTAACATTATACCGGATTACCATATTTGAACATGGACTATGATATGGTACTGATACTAATAATACAAACCGTTAGACTATTATTATTTGAAGTTTTGAACGCAACTCCACCAATACCATGTAGATTCATATATTATAGTTTTCACATTTGGTAAAATATGAATTTTTGGTTTACATATTTCTGCAGGGCTTCTCCCTAATGGAAACTTTGAGCAAATTCCTAACAAATCAAACATGAGAAAGAGGCAAGTAATTGGCAAATACTCTCTTCCCCATTGGGAAATCTCCGGCCACGTAGAGTTAGTCTCCGGTGGTCCGCAACCCGGTGGTTTCTATTTCGCCGTCCCACGTGGAGTCCATGCAGCTAGGCTAGGAAACTTAGCCTCAATATCTCAATACGTGAAAGTGAAGCGTGGGTTGGTATATTCTCTAACATTTGGTGTCACAAGGACTTGTGCTCAAGACGAGAACATCAGAATCTCAGTGCCCGGTCAGACCAATGAGCTTCCGATCCAAACGTTGTTCAGTACCAATGGTGGTGATACATACGCTTGGGCTTTTAAAGCAACGTCTGACTTGGTTAAGGTCACTTTCCATAACCCTGGTGTTCAAGAAGACCCTAGTTGTGGCCCCCTCGTTGACGCTGTTGCCATCAAGGAGATTTTGCCCCTCCGCTATACCAATGGTATAACTTTCAATTACGGTTCAGTTTTGTTCGTTTTCTCATCTAAACCGGTTTAGTAGAGTTTTATTTCCGGTTTGGTTTAACTATAGTCTATATCTGTATTAAACCGGATTAAACGTCCCACATAGACATTTCTTTCACTTTGTTTTCTTTTGCATTTTGGTCCTAATCTTTTGAATTGTTTTCTCTTTCACCTCTAACTTGTGTACGTAATCAGGAAACCTTGTGAAAAACGGCGGATTCGAGATCGGTCCACACGTATTCAGCAACTTCTCTACCGGAATCTTAATTCCGGCGAAGATACAAGACCTAATCTCACCGCTCCCGGGATGGATCGTCGAATCTCTAAAACCAGTCAAATACATCGATAACCGCCACTTCAAGGTCCCATCAGGTCTCGCCGCAATCGAGATCGTCGCCGGGAGAGAAAGCGCAATCGCTCAGATCATCCGTACCGTAGTCGGTAGAAATTACATCCTTTCGTTCGCGGTTGGGGACGCACACAATGGTTGTCACGGATCGATGATGGTTGAGGCGTTTGCAGGAAAAGCGGCGTTTAAAGTTAAATTCGATTCAAATGGTAAAGGAGCGTTCAAAGGGGGGCGTTTCGCGTTTCGTGCGGATTCGAACCGCACGAGGCTAACGTTCTACAGTGGGTTTTATCATACCAAGCTTCATGATTTTGGACATCTTTGTGGGCCTGTGCTTGACAATGTTAGGGTTGTCTTGGCCCGTTAAAATTAATTTTATTATAATTACATAAACTATAATAAATATACTACATTATTCTCTATTCGTCGAAATTAAGACATTATAAAGTCGGTGTTTCGATTTCAATTACATTTTCTGTATACTTCTGTAAACATATATTTAAATATAAATATTAATGTTTCTTGATCCAATAAATATTGCATGTTACTAATATTGTTGCCTTTCGTATTTGGCAAACAGAAAATAGCATACAATTACATTTACACTAAACAGTCTGAAAGGAGATTTTAAATCTGTTGATCAGATAGATTACATATTAAAAAGATGTAAACGTGACCAAATTAAAAATTAGATTCAACAATATAAATCCACAAATAAAGTCAAACCAAAAGCTTATATTTTCTTTGGACGTAAATTTGACTTGAAGAGCAAATCATGGCGATGATTAATGATTAATCAGCGGAGACCATATGTGGACTGCCTTTCATGTCTCTCTTGTGTACACACACATGCGCATTTAATCGTAAATCTCATTTGACTGTTTTCTTTGTTTAAACGTTAACTTCTTAATATAATATGTTTAACAGCACACACTATATTATTACGTCGATCGCAGATAAAGAACCAAAAAGATAGATATGTTTCTATTACGTTATATATTACAATGTGTATACAGTAATTGCAAACTTAGATGAACATGAACATAAACATTTACCTAGATTTCGAAATTTTCAATTTGTGGTCAGCGTATGTCCATGATGGTGCATCATCTGAATCGAATCCAACGCCAGTTAACAAAAATATGAAATCCACTAGCTAGACTTTCTTAATTATGACATCAATATAGCTCGTGATGAATTACCAATCAAATAGTCTCTCTGTTAACAGAAAACTCGTGCTTGGAAGCTTCGTCACATTTTTTTCAGCGTAACATCTGATATGTCTTAATAACCTCATTTTTTTTTTTATAATCAACCACATCTGATACATCTCACTGCACACACTAAATACAATTGATTTCTGTAAAGTACTAATTAGTAATATATTCGCTCTTTTATAATCGACAGACAATGCGTCATACATTGCGGCTCGTAAGGTGCGGTCTTCAACGTGGTTCGAGTTTCTTCGTATACGTCTACAACAACCTTCTTTACATAAACAACACATTTTATTGTATATTTCCAAAAATGTACATGCTGCTGCTTCCTCTTCGTTTCTTATGTTATTTATAAAATCTCATGTGATAAGTATGACCCCTATATATATAGCCCACATGACCCTCATTGAAATACGCGAACTAATTAATAAGTCTTTAAAATGTCTATCTATCACTCTCTTTGCTTTCTCCTCCTCCTCTCTCTCTGCCATGGCTCTTCCAGCCTCCGACCACAACCACGACCACGTAGAATTCCTCATCTAGACGGTAAGACAATCAAATGAAGTTGTCATATTAATTTTTACATATCAGTTAATCCCATACTTATTACATTTGTGGTTTCCATGCATATATCTATAGGGCTTCTCCCAAATGGAAACTTCGAGCAAACTCCTCTCAAATCACACATGAAGGGTCGACAAATAATCGGCGCTAACTCTCTCCCTCATTGGCAAATCGCCGGCCACGTGGAGCTAGTCTCCGGCGGACCTCAGCCGGGAGGATTCTATTTTCCAGTCCCACGTGGAGTTCACGCGGTTAGACTAGGAAACTTAGGCACCATCTCTCAGGACGTGAAAGTGAAGCGTGGCTTAGTCTACTCTCTAACGTTTGGAGTCACTAGAACTTGCGCTCAGGACGAAAATATCAAAGTCTCTGTGCCTGGTCAGGCCAATGAGCTTCCGATCCAGACCGTCTTTAGCTCAGATGGTGGAGACACTTACGCTTGGGCGTTCAAGGCAATGTCCGATGTGGTTAAGGTCACTTTCCATAACCCTGGTGTTCAAGAAGACCACACCTGTGGACCTCTCTTAGATGTTGTCGCTATCAAGGAGATTCTTCCTCTCCGGTATACCAGAGGTAAATCAGTTAAGCATATCCGGTTTACTTTATATTTGTTTTGTAACTTGCATGGGTCCTTATGTTTTAGCTTTGTGATTAATTCAGCCTGAAACTTTGTTTTTGTCATCTTAGGTAACTTGGTGAAAAATGGAGGTTTCGAGATTGGTCCACACGTTTTCGCTAATTTCTCAACCGGAATCTTGATCCCGGCAAGAATTCAAGATTTGATCTCCCCGCTTCCAGGGTGGATCGTTGAGTCCCTCAAACCAGTGAAATACATCGATAGGCGTCATTTTAAGGTTCCTTATGGACAAGCAGCCGTTGAGCTCGTTGCCGGAAGAGAAAGTGCAATCGCTCAGATCATCCGTACCGTCGTTGGTAAAGCATACATCCTCTCATACGCGGTGGGAGATGCGCAAAACGGCTGTCACGGGTCGATGATGGTGGAAGCGTTCGCGGGAAGAGAACCATTTAAGCTTTCTTATGTGTCAGAAGGTAAAGGAGAGTTCAAAACAGGGCATTTCAGGTTTGTTGCCGACTCGAATCGAACGAGGCTAACATTTTATAGTGCCTTTTATCATACGAAGCTTCATGATTTTGGCCATCTTTGTGGGCCTGTTCTTGATAGCGTTGTTGTTCTCCCGGCGGCTCATTAACAATGTGCCTGTCTTAATTAATTCTTAATAGACTGAATATTTATTTTTATTACAATAAGAAGAAACACGATATTCTATTCGTAAAGAATTTGTGGTTGCACTATACATTTTCTTGTTGTTGTTAGTCTTGTAACTCATACCTTGTGTTGCAGAATATCTAATATGTATGGAAACTGATCAGTGGAAGTTGTTGAATGAAAAAAAAAAAAAAAAGAAGAAGATTGATAGAGATTTCGATTTTTAGATGATTTCGCAAGAATTGTCATTGATATTAACTATGAAGTACTATCTGTGGGACTCGGTTTACCGTCAAGTCCCTGTACAAGAGATTTTGACATTATAGTAGAGATGATTGTACTGGTTGAGCGATGATCCAAGTACTCGGAATCTATAGAAAAAAAAAAAACAACGAGCTCTTTAATGTTACGCGTGGAAAGTGATATTGCTCGCCCTCAAACATATAATATAATGCTCTCTTTTAAAAAAAAAAAATGCACCTTTTTACCAAATGACAATTGGTTTTGTATTAAGACGGTATTAATTATTAGAATAAAAAGTTAGTTCGATGAATAATTTTCCACTCTATAGTGGCTCGTTTAGTAATTTTGAGATGATGTAAATAAATGGAGTTGTATGATCAAAATAAAAACTGGATCGAAGACTTCTAATGTATAATGTACGTAATACTTCGTCATGAAATGTGTTGATGTCTAACGTACGTATGCAATGTTAACTTGTTAAGATATGTGACAAATAAACACATTCATTTTCATGGCTACATCCGATGATTTTGTCAATGTCAATGGAATTTGGTGTCGGCATACATGATCTATATACATAATACATCATGCATCCAGATATTGGTATGGCTAATATATATGACGGATTCAAAGTGAAGTCTGATATTAAAACATAGAAGTTTAATTTTTATATTTTTTTTTACAAAGACCATTAACATAACATGCTCAACTTATATTAATCAGATTTCTTCTGTGGCCTCTTTACTCTTTAAGGAATATATTCATCACGCAAAAATGACTTAAGTTTGTTTGTGCTACGCTGTTGGATTTGAATGACGTGGCTAAACCTAGACCGTCGATAATATTCAGACGTAGACATTAGCACAGTAGATAAATTCCTATATTCCTCTGTATTTTTTTTCTCTGAGTCTCTCTGAGCAGAGAAGAAAAAAACAGACGCCGGAAAAAGCGAGATAGATAGAGAGAGCGAAGAAGACCCACCGGAGACGAAACATCTCAATCCTAATCGAAAACAAAGATGGCCGTCGAGAAATTTAACACGAGGGTGCAAGGTGTTGAGATACTGAAGCCACGTACGGACAGTAGAGACTACCGGATGATTGTCCTCAAGAACTTGCTCCAGGTCCTGTTGATCAGCGATCCTGATACGGATAAGGTTCGAGATCGCTAACGGTGTGAATTCCGATATTTGTTTATTTAATTTTTGGAATTGTTTACTGATTTGATTCTTTTCTTCAAGTGTGCTGCTTCAATGAGCGTTAGTGTTGGATCTTTCTCTGACCCACAAGGGTTAGAAGGACTAGCTCACTTCTTAGGTACGTTGAATTTTTGTTACTTTGGAATGTTACTGGATTTTTGGGATGTGTTACCATCTTAATTCGTGTGCGCCCTTATAGTTATTTGCCATGGAATCATTCAATCTTTGTGCTCTCTCAGTGGTTAAATCTAGTTTCAATATGTTTGTATTGGTTTTTTTTGGTTGTTAGAGCATATGCTATTTTATGCAAGTGAGAAGTATCCGGAGGAAGATAGTTACTCCAAGTACATCACAGAGGTAGTATTTATATATATCCATACAATTTTCCGTGATTTGAACTCAAACATACTCGAAGTTTATCTTTATTCCACTCGATATAAGATATATGGAATTTTCTTGGTGTAGCATGGAGGTAGCACAAATGCGTATACAGCCTCTGAAGAGACAAACTACCATTTCGATGTTAATGCTGACTGTTTCGTTGAGGCTTTGGACAGGTACAGTTTGGTGTTTTAATACTCTTGCTAGCTATTCTTCTTTAATCTTTTACCTCTGTAAGATTCTTATGTGGCTGTTTAAATCAGATTTGCTCAGTTCTTTATCAAACCACTAATGTCTGCTGATGCCACCATGAGAGAGATTAAGGCTGTTGACTCAGGTTTGCTCGCTTTTATTCGCTTTACGTTTATCTTGCTGCTGTTTGTGAACTAAACAGGTTATTAACGAGTTTTCTTTATCCAGAGAATCAGAAAAACTTACTCTCTGATGGTTGGCGAATGCGACAGGTATAGCTCTAGTCTAAAGAACAATTATCAGAGTTGGTTGTATGTATATGACTCAATTTTTTTTTTCATTTTCTTGGTAACAGTTACAGAAGCATCTTAGCAAAGAAGACCATCCGTATCACAAGTTTAGCACAGGTCTATGTTACAATTTTCTTACTGTTATTGCTGTTGACTGCCATTCATGGAATGAGATTTATTCTCATTAAAATGAATAGTCAGTTGTGATTCCAGTATTTTTCTCATGCTAAACAAGTGTGGTCTGTGTTTAGGGAACATGGATACACTTCATGTACGACCCCAAGCGAAAGGAGTGGATACAAGGAGTGAGCTTATTAAATTCTATGAGGAACATTATTCTGCCAACATCATGCATCTGGTTGTATATGGGAAGGGTATGTTTTGGTGCTAACGCGAAACTCAAATTTCCTTTTATAAGGAGATAAAAATGTTTAATTAGGTTACACCTGTGCTAATGGTTTTCTCTGAATGTTTTCAGAAAGCCTTGATAAAATTCAAGATCTTGTGGAAGGGATGTTCCAGGAAATCCAAAACACCAACAAAGTCGTCCCTAGATTTCCTGGGCAGCCATGTACTGATGACCATTTGCAGGTTTTTTTTTCCTTCTGTAAATTTAAAAATATATTTTGACATGAAGATGTATCATGTTAGAATGTTTATGAGGTGGTATTTTTGGTGCTGTTGTATTATTTTGGTTTTAGATTCTCGTGAAGGCTGTTCCTATAAAGCAAGGACACAAGCTAGGTGTTTCATGGCCTGTAACGCCTAGCATTCACCATTATGAAGAAGGACCAAGCAAGTACCTTGGCCATCTCATTGGCCATGAGGGAGAAGGGAGTTTGTTTCATGCCCTAAAAATCTTGGGTAGGTTTTCTATGGGGCACACATCAAGTTCAATCCAATCTTTAATCTCCTTCTCTTACTACTTGAAATGTGACAATACCCTTTTGAGGTTCCCTAAAAGATGATTTAGAAATTTTCTTCATAAAATTTTGAAGTTTTAGTTGTCGATGGTATTGAAAAAATATTTTGTTTTTCTGGTATCTCGACATGGAGTTCCCCAACTAATATTTAAATAGAGTAGCGTGGTAGGGTTTTATAGAATCATTTAAAGAAAGTGGGCGTATATGTCTTGTAGAGAGTTACATTCTAGTCACGTGAACAAACTTCTTAGATGGGACAAGTTGCTGCTGTTATTCCGGTAAGAAACATGCTAAATTACTCCATCTAGTAGTCTGGCTTATTTCTTCTTGCTTGCAGGTTGGGCGACGGGACTGTCTGCTGGTGAAGGAGAGTGGACTCTAGATTATTCTTTCTTCAAGGTTTCGATTGATCTTACTGATGCTGGCCATGGTGGGTTTTTCTATTCTATTTTTTCATTTTAGGAAGTTCACAACAGTCTTTCTTCTTTATTGTGTTGAATAGAGAGTATGGTGTGTTTGGTGTTTTGTAACTACTTGATAAATTTCTCGGTTTTCTTCTTGGTGGGTTTACAGAGCATATGCAAGAGATTTTAGGGTTGCTGTTCAACTACATTCAGCTATTACAAAAGACCGGTGTTTGCCAGTGGATTTTTGATGAGGTATGGATATATTAACTTGTCAAGCCACATTTCAATTTATTGCTACTAATAGGTTAAGATTGTAATTTCCATTTTTCTTCCTGTTTTTTGACCGTTTGACTTTTAATATTTGCTAATACATCGTTTATTGCTATTGAAGCTCTCAGCTATCTGTGAGACGAAATTTCATTATCAAGACAAAACACCACCAATGTCCTATATAGTGGATATTGCATCAAACATGCAGGTTATAATTTTAGCTCTTTTGCTTTTGTGTAAGCTTAATTTCTTATACATGCTTCTACCATGTCATCAATCGCTTCTTCAATAAATTGTGCATATGAAGTTATGTAGTGTGGCTAAACTTTTGTAATTTTTGTCTTTAAAGAACTTAAGCTCATCGCTAAGAAATAACAGTTCTTTTAAAATATTCTGTATCCTTTGCAATTACTCGTCAGATATATCCTGCCAAGGATTGGCTGGTTGGATCATCACTGCCTACTAAATTCAATCCAGCTACTGTACAAAAGGTTGTCGATGAGCTTTCTCCTAGTAATGTTCGGTAAGTCTGTGGTCTTTAAGATTTTTACTTTGCATACATTAAATTATTATGGGTAGCTAGCTATAGTACAATAAACATGTGATGAAATCATGGGTTTTCGCCTAAGCTAATTTTACATTTGTTCCATTTATTCTGAAAATAATTGAGGATGGCATGAAGGCTTTTATTGCTATCGATATATGATGGCTAATTCATGTACTGTTCCCACCATTAGCTTTTCTGCAGTTTACTTGACCAATTTCGTCATGTTATTAGAGTTTACTTGTTAAAGCACAACACAGAGGAGTTGTTTCCAAAAAATCTTGCTATTGTTATTGCTTTTGTAGAATTTTATGGGAATCACAGAAATTTGAAGGACAAACTGACAAGGCTGAGCCATGGTATAACACTGCCTATTCTCTTGAGAAGATAACCACCTCCACCATTCAGGTTCACTTTTGATATGTTATACTAGCTTGAAACGTTTCAATAATTTTATAAGCAACTACCACCTCCACTTCAAGTTTTGTTTGAACAATTTTTTCCTTAATATCTTTTTGGATTTGTGTTAAATAATTACAGGAATGGGTTCTGTCTGCCCCTGATGTAAATCTTCATTTACCAGCGCCTAATGTCTTTATTCCTACGGATTTTTCATTAAAGGATGCGAAAGAAAAGGTTCAATTTCACCGCATAAACTTAGATTATTTTAAATTTGTAATGGATGAAGCGGTCATCTTATGTGATCAAGTTCTGGAACAGGAAACCATTCCAGTTCTGTTAAGAAAGTCACCATTCTCAAGATTGTGGTACAAGCCAGATACAATGTTCTCGAAACCAAAGGCATATGTTAAGATGGATTTCAACTGCCCACTTGCAGTCAGCTCTCCTGATGCAGCAGTTCTTACTGATATTTTTACACGGTTGTTGATGGACTATTTGAATGAATACGGTAAGATTTGTTAGATACATCTCTTAATATTTTTCTTTCAACTAGGGATTTTTCTCTAGGCTTTAGTTCAAAGAACTCTGTGCCAATTAAGTGGAACCAAGCTTCTGAAATTGGTAAATATGTCCAATAAGCACCAAAATTTGTCTCATGCAAAATATTTCCATATTACATGCTGTTGGTTGAGCATTTCTTGTACCTTTTGACAATGCCATTCCTACTTCCGAGTTTTCTGCTCTGTTTTGCGTCTTCGCCGTATGTCTTGAAGACAAACGAAAAATAGTGTAAATAAGTAAAATAAAATGACCGAGTACAAAACTTCTATTTTGATGAAACTGTCCCATTATTCTTTACTTTTTTCATGTTGTAGCTTATTATGCACAAGTTGCTGGTCTTTACTATGGAGTGAGCCTTTCGGACAATGGTTTCGAGGTGAGTTTGACATTTACCACATGTTATACTGAATTCTTTTTCTCTTCTGTTTTCTGAGTACCTGTATTTGTTCCCAGTTGACCCTTCTTGGTTATGATCACAAATTGAGGATATTGTTGGAAACTGTTGTTGCAAAGATAGCAAATTTTGAAGTAAAACCTGACCGATTTGCTGTTATCAAGGTAACCATGTCAGACTTCGTCCCTTTTTATAACTCCACTTAATAGTTGAACGTCCGTCTGCTGTACCAGAATGATTGAATCTGTGTTATTCTGTTTCCGTATCCATTACTAGGAAACTGTCACAAAGGAGTATCAAAATTACAAATTTCGACAGCCATATCACCAAGCAATGTATTACTGCTCACTGATATTACAAGATCAAACCTGGCCTTGGACAGAGGAACTGGATGTCCTCTCTCATATGGAAGCTGAAGACGTAGCTAAGTTTGTTCCAATGTTGTTATCAAGGACATTTATTGAGTGTTATATAGCAGGTATCAACATTTTGCTGGGACGTTTTCTGTTTTTGTCCGTCTTTGGTGTTCGTATACTCATATACTTCATTTCAGGTAATGTGGAGAATAAGGAAGCTGAGTCAATGGTCAATCATATTGAAGATGTTCTTTTTAATGAACCAAAACCGATTTGCCGACCTTTGTTCCCATCCCAGCACCTCACTAACAGGGTTGTCAAGCTCGAAAATGGAATGAAGTATTTCTACCACCAAGATGGCTCAAACCCCAGTGATGAAAATTCTGCGCTAGTGCACTATATTCAGGTAATTCCTTTTCAGATTTAGAAGGCAGCTTTGAAATCTTTTCTTCGTATTTACCGTTTTTACGTCTTCGTTGGAGTTTGTTCGTGTAGATCTCGGTATNCCTCACTAACAGGGTTGTCAAGCTCGAAAAAGGAATGAAGTATTTCTACCACCAAGATGGCTCAAACCCCAGTGATGAAAATTCTGCGCTAGTGCACTATATTCAGGTAATTCCTTGTTCAGATTTAGAAGGCAGCTTTGAAATCTTTTCTTAGTATTTACCGTTCTTTGGAGTTTGTTCGTGTAGATCTCGGTATTATCTTAGAACATATTTCCAGAGATCTCATATTGTTTTGGCTAACTGTAACTTTGGTCGCCACAAACAGGTTCATAGAGATGACTTTGCCATGAATATTAAACTTCAGCTATTTGGTCTTGTTGCTAAGCAAGCCACCTTTCATCAACTTAGAACAGTCGAGCAACTTGGTTATATCACTGCACTTGCTCAGAGGTACACTGAAATTTTCCTTGTGTCCTAATAGAATCCCCTGAATTTTGTTAAATCGCTTTTTTTTATACTAGGAACGATTCTGGCATCTATGGTGTACAGTTCATTATCCAGTCGTCAGTTAAGGTACCAAACCATTCAGCCATCTCTGTCATATTTTCTAATTAAGGCTCATCTCCTTAAATATCTAGAGGTTTTAAATCTTTAATAGGGTCCTGGACATATTGATTCGAGGGTGGAGTCATTACTGAAGAACTTTGAGAGTAAACTTTACGAGATGACTGATGAGGATTTCAAGGTAAGATTGGCCAACTAGTTAGTGATATTTCTCAGTCAATCTAGCTATGCAATATGATTACTCAACCAGAGCTATTAACTGATATGAATTACTCTTTCTCTAGAGCAATGTAACAGCTCTAATAGACATGAAGCTTGAAAAACACAAGAACTTGAAGGAGGAATCCCGGTTTTACTGGCGAGAGATTCAAAGTGGAACACTCAAATTTAACCGTAAAGAGGCAGAGGTACAGGAAACTGCTTCCTTTTCCTTCTATATTATCTCTTAAACTAAGAAAAACGCCTCTAGGATCAGCACCTGGTTGATTCATGACTCATGCGTATATATATACTTCTTCGAAATGTTGGATCACGTCTGTAATTAAGTTCAAGTAGGTATGATGTTTTTTGAGAGCGACTGATGGATGAGAGAATGGGGTTATTTTGTGGGCAGGTCGCTGCGCTGAAGCAGCTTCAGAAGCAAGAGTTGATAGATTTCTTCAATGAATACATAAAGGTTGGAGCAGAAAAGAAGAAATCGCTGAGCATAAGAGTATACGGGAGCCAGCATTTGAAGGAAATGGCAAGTGACAAAAACGAAGTCCCATCACCATCTGTCGAAATCGAAGACATTGTTGGTTTCAGAAAGTCTCAACCTCTTCATGGGTCGTTCAGGGGATGCGGACAACCCAAACTGTGAGGGCTGATGCAAATCATTTTTTTGCTTGAACAACAAGTGAATAGATTATTACGTTTGTGACGTTTAAGGAATAATAAAATACTTGTGTGAAAAACCTTAAACAGAAATAATTCATGTATTATTCAAAAAGTAGAGAAAAAAAAGTTATGCATATTCTTCGAGAACCAATAGTGAATTGGTGCATTTAAAGTATGGATTTTTTTAAAAGTATATATAAATATATATATATAACATATGCATCAGTTATCAAAAAAAAAAAATAACATATGCATATCAAATAATTTCAAGTATTATTTTAACATTAAAAAAAAACCCACAATCTTGTCGAATTTGGAAAACCACAATCCTGAGTCCCGACTCCATTTTTGCCGACAATTTCTCCACTGTGAAACATATGTTTTCCATATAAGACATACTTAACAAAAAAACATGGGAAAAAAATATCATGTGGTAATTTGTACAGTTGATAAAAACATCTCTAAACCCTCTCAAACATGGGGTACAATAAAAAAGTGGGCCCATGGTTCGGGAGTAGATATGGAACCTTCTAAAAGACGTGACGGTAGGAACCGTTACACAAGAACTGTAACTTTCAATGTTGGGATGAGCTATATCTTCACAACAAAACATGCCCAAGTAAAATCCTTATGTCCATGTGCAGTTCACATAAACCTAAACAAAACAGAAAATCACAATATATATGGGTCGTTTAAAGAGTGTAAAACATGAAAATATTTTGAGTGTGAGAAAAATAGAATAACGAGAAAATTTGTGAGTCTAAGAGAAGTAGAATAAACATGCCCAAGTAATTATTCAATTGATGTATTTGTGAGGAAAATTTTTGTACTGTATGTAAAGTATTGTTGATTTTACTACTTGTTATTACCTTTATCGTGTATCAGATTTTAAAAAATAATAAAATGTTGGTGTAAAAACCTTAAACAAAAATAACTCATGTATTATTCAAAAATTAAAAAAAAAAAAAACATTTAAAGTATGGATTAAAATTAAAATAATAATATGCATCTCAAATAATTCATGTTTTATTTAACGTATTAAAAAAAAAACGGTTAAAAGATGGGCCCGAAAGCGCACAGAAATGAAAGGCCCATTAGAGGGAGAGAGAGAGAGGTGTTTGTAAAATTTTCGTGTGCTGAGAGAAGAAAATTCAAAAAATTTGGAAAGGGGGAAATTAAAGAAAAAATAAAATAAAATAAAAAAGAAGAGGAGAGAGCTCATATAACAAACAACAGATCATAGCGCCAACAAACAGTTCAAGCTCAGAGCTCGAGATCGAAGAAGTTTCTAATTTCTCTTCTCTGATCGAGGATCGATTTGGTGATCGTATACAAGGTAATCGCTTATCTTCTCTGCTTCTAGTAATCGTCCGATTTTGGATTTCGCAGAAGGATCGCTCAAGCTTTTTTGAATTTTTGAATGAACTCAGGTTCGAACAAGCTGGCATCTCTCCTCTGATTCTAGGTCAAATCGATTCGCACATACGAGGTAACCATTTCTCTTCTCTGTATCTAGTAAGCGTTCTCTGTTGATCGATTTTGGATTCTGAACCGATCAGCTTAAGGTGTTCGCTGTTTGCGTTTTCCGATCTTCGATTCTGGAGAATTCGTTAGTTTTATCGGTTTAGTCTAGTGATCAGCTTAAGGTGTTTGCTGTTTGCGTTTCCCGATCTTCGATTCTGGAGAATTCGTTAGTTTTATCGGTTTAGTCTAACGATCTGAGGCATAATCTATCGTAGCTCAAGGTTTTATTCCGATTCATGTCCATGTTTCGCTCAAATCTCTGAATCTCACATCTCTCTGTGTTCCACCACTAGATCGATCTGGATTTCGAACAAAATCGTTTAAGGATGTATGTGTGTGTGCGTTTCTGAGCTTTGATTCTGGATATTTTGTTAGGTTTATCAATTTCTGAAGCATAATCTTTCGCAAATGATGTTGTTTCAGCGAAACCTTCACTCAGATCTCTGAATCTTAGCTTCTCTCGTGTCCTTCCCAACTTGGGACTTGTGCGTTTCTGTGTACTCACTGTTGGGACATTGCTTTTTTTCTTTTTCTGATTGTAGAATGGAGAACTTTGATCAGCTCCGTGTTTACGATCAATCAACGTCAACTTTGGAAATGGACGACCTCTCAACTAGGAGAAAGCCAAATGTTTCATTGAGAAGGCGCTCTCGTCACTGGAAAAACTCAAGAGCGAGTGCGGTGAAGATGGTGATAGGAAAGCGATGCTTGATACCTTCGCTCTGTGCCTCAATGACTACTACTCTCGCCAAGAAATCAAGGCACGTGTGTTTGACACTCACGGTGTATCAGCTGAAAAAGTGGGAGCTTACACGTGATAAGAACTATGGTATGGCGTATGTGAAGCACTCTTGCGAACGTGCCAAGATAAGAGAAAGATTTGCAGCAGAACAAGCCTTGGTACTGAGGAAAACCCAGGAAGCTACCCCTTCGACCAACAAGCCCAGGAGGAAAAAGAAGTAAGCGAGGATTATGTTTGATCTGGTATGTTCCGCTTTCCCAACACTTTAGGTTCCCCTGGACTTCGTTTCGTGTCAATCTTTTTGCTTCGGTTGGTGTTCTGTGGTGAATTTGGGTTTGTTTGTTGCTTTGCTATGCATCTGTTTACATTCTGGTGAAGTTCATCGCCAGTTTACATTCATCTATTTCTGAATCTCTACAGATCCATATTTCTACTTGTCATTCATTGTTGTAGGGGATGGGATTGGTCCTCTGATTTGTTTTTTTAGACATGGCACGCTTCGAGAAGGCTCATTAGTGTAGACCTCGCTTCATGATATGTATGACTTACGCATTTTTGCAGAGTTTGATAGGGTTTAGAGTAGCCACCCGCCATTCGGTGTTTTTTTAATACCAATTCTGGTGTTTATTGGGCTTTTACTACTCATTGCATGCTTGAATGATTTGATAAAGGATCATGGCGTCAGGCCATTGTTAGATCATGCACACTAGATTTCAGTTTCTCCGGTGTTGTGATGCTTAACGATTCATAATGAATCATGGCCAACAATTGTTTCCCTTTCGGTTTGCTTATTGGCTTCGCTATGCATCTCAGCATCTGTTTACATTCTAATGAAGTTCATAGCCAGTCTATACTGAATCTTGTTAGATCCATTTATCAAATTGTCAATTGTTGTTGTAGTCACTTCATCATGTTATTCGGTTTTTGAATTATGTTTTCTTCTCTCCAACTAGTTGTTTTTGGTTTGCAGTTACTCCCGGAAGCACTGAGGGTCCTTCTTCGAGCAAGTAAAGAACACATAGGGTAAGATTTCTTTTTCTTTTGAGAGTTTGGGAAGGTTTATTGCTTTAATAAAGCTAATGTGTGTTGATTTTGGACCCTCCAGCTACTCTAGTTGCTTCAAGTTTGGTTGTATTCGGGTCGACTATTAATTTCTTCAGTGTTTGGTTTGACTGGGAACCTTTGTTGATATCTGTATATCAGCCCGTTTATGATCCGCTAAATATCAGAATTCAAAAAGGTATTCTTTTGAAAACTTAGCCCATCACGAACCGCTATCTACTATGACCCTCTAAAATCATATTGAAAAAATCTAGAGAGTGAGAGTAGTTCGTTGCTTGGGAAGCTTAAGAGCGGAGAGTTTTGCTTAGACGATGCTTAGGTAATATCATGTACTAGAAATTTAGAATAGCCGAGAAACTGAAAAAGCGAACAAGAACCGAAGCCGAAGATAAAAATTTTATAATCATTTCGATAGTGTCTTTTACAATATAGTGGTTCTAACGATTAAGTTCAGTTCAGTTCAGTTCTTACGGATAATTTAACGCGGTTGCTGATTGACTATTGAATGAATATGGTAAGATTTGATCAATAGTCCTGCATACATCCCTCGGTATTTTCCTTTCAACTAGATATTATTATTACCTCTAGACTTTCCAGGCACTTGTTTTCCTCGGCTTAGTGATAAAGTGAGTTATACGCAAGACCGTCTTAGACGAGAGAGTATCATTTGGTGGCTTGGTGCCGTGGGCGTGGAGTATATTGATCAGAAGAAAGAAGACAAGTCCATGAAGAAACGAGTCAAAAACACAGTATTTCAATTTATTCGTGAAACAAAAATGAAACGATGATAACATTGAATTAGGCCGAATCCTTTTCTTTGGAAACACTCGACAAAACGTTGATGAATTCGGAATAAAAAAAACCATGGATTACGACGAGATGGGAGAGTTGTGGGATTTTTTTTTTTTTTTTTTTTTAAGTTTGTATTCTAGATGGATTCTCAATTATCTTCTCCGATCAGTTTAGATCTATGAATACAAATTTAAAAAAAAAAAAAAAAAAAAA
>NC_025688.1:26841784-26845218 GCF_000633955.1 Camelina sativa
AAAAAAAAAAAAAAAAAAAATTGCAATCTATATTGGAGAATAACTCCTACAAACTTTGGATGATTGTGGGTCTTATTATTATTTGTTAAACTGAACCCAAAAAAAAAAGAAAAAGAAAAGAAGAGAAGGATTAATTAGACTTGCTGAAAATTTGGATCGGGGGCACCGTTTGCCCTTGCTTTCTGATCTCGCCCCACTGGCTCCATCTTCGTAGATCCATCGATAGTCTTCGGGGCCAAAGTCGTCGAACGAATGATGTCCGCAACGCCGCGAGAAACTTCCTCGAGGCTGACAACCTTGTTTCCCACCAACGATGCCATGTGTGCTGCCCCGGTACAACCAAGAGACCTTGAGATCGGATTCGATTCCATTTTTCGACGGGTAAAAAAAAAAAAAGAGCTGTGCACACACACACCTAACCTACGGTTTTTCTTAAGTGTTTAATAATAATTTAATTAACTGGAAACCCAATCGCGCAGGGATTCGTTGTGTGCATTCTTCTTTTAAGAATGAGCCCATAACAGCCCATTAATAGATGATGCACAATATCTTATATCTCCCTTTTCTTTTTCTTTTTGTGTGTGTATCCAATATCCATCCTATAAAACAAATCCCATTAAGTAACATAATTTTTTAGATATCTATATAATTACTATAATGAAGTCATTATATAATTATTTGGGTATATAATCCGATAAAAATATGAACTAATAGATGATTTGAATAAACATGCAATTATGTCATCGTATTAATATGAACTAAATCAAAATTTCTGTTGTAAAAATTGATTAATAAGTGTAGATATAAAAACATCAAAGTGGAAAATTCGTTAGTAAATTTCATCCTCGTACTTTATATCCTTTTTTAATAAAAAGGAAGTACACAATATAATTTTTGTAGACTTTATATTTTTAATAATGATTACAAATGGATATAAATAGGTTATAGATAAGTTATAGATTAATCTATATATTAATATTAATGGTTACACTTAAATATTAGAAATATTCCAAATTGATAGTTGATATATTAATAGTAACAAATAAAATCATGGATATTTCAAACTGTATATTTGGAAGATTTTAGTCATATATCACATTGTTTCCAAAGATCTTTAAAGATAATATTACAAATTTATTTTCCACAGATTTTATCGATAGACCACAACATTAACCAAAGATATATTACGAAATTGATAGATTAATTGGTTACAAGTTAAATAGTGGGTTACAAGATAGATTACGAAATAAAATTTAACATGTGTTATAACACATGTATTTATCTAGAATCATTAACAATATAAAACTTACAAAATATGTGTTTTTTTCAAGCCTTCATATTTAGCATATGATTTAAATACAATATAAATAAAATGAATTTCAAGCCGTGCTCTAGCACGGATCTTAATCTAGTAGTAGTATATTTTACTATTTCTATACTAAGTAAAAAAAGTAATTAACTCTTTTTAAGTAAAATAAGCATTAAAAATTTAGCAAAAATTGAGTATCATATTATTATTAGGGCATGTTTATAGGGAGATCAGTTTAGGGTGTTCTTAGAGTATAAATATTATGAAAATAATGTAAGATCAGTAGTTAAGAACTTTTGTTAAAAAGTTAGTTATTGGGAGAACATGTTTAAGATCTTAATATTTAATAATATAATATTCTTATAGAAATTTAAGAATGTTTAATAAATACATAGATTAATGTTTAATAAAAAATTTAAGAATGTTTAATACTATTTAATAATATAATGTTTATTAATATTCTTAAACATATTACAATTATAAAAATTTATAAAATAACATTTTAATTGCAAACTTATAAAACTTTTACTAAAATTCAAAATACAATGCCATATTTTTATGAAACAAAAAAAAAAACATTGTAAATAAAATTTTTTAAAAAAAACAAACAAACATATTACTTAATTAATTAAACAAGACAAACATTTTATTTAATTAATACATAGATTAATGTCCAAATTTATTCCATATATTTTCAACCAATCCGAAATAGACACGTCACACAAGATCAGACACAAAAACAGTTCTATAATAAGATCAGTGAGCATGATCTTAAATTTACTATTCAATTATTTTTATTTTTAAAGTGTCTAAGAACACCCCATGTAATCTCCCTATAAACATGGCCTTACATCTTTCCTTCATGAGATGGCTTGCTTGCCTGGTGGGTCCTACTGAGAATACTACAGCAAGCAAGAATTACTGTTTAGTTGTCTCTTTGGTGAGATAATAAAGAAAAAAAACAAAAATTTTGCAAATTTGCAATTTCACCATAACAGCTCACAGAGACTCAGACTTCGATTTCCAAATTCAGAGCTCTCTTTTGCCATTTGCATTCAAGCTTAAGCAACGTCTTTCCAACCAACCAACAACCGCATTACATCATTCACTTGCCAGACAAACAAATCTCAAATTTTTTGAGTAACAAAACAAATCACAAATCTCATTCAGGTTCTGATTTAGAAGTTTTTGTGGGATCCCTCTTTGATCCGATGTTGGTTCAGGATCGTGCGTCTCCGTCTCCGTCTCCTGCCAAGCCGCCGAAATCTCAGATCAGAGACTTAGCTACTCATCAACAGATCCGACGACGATTCACTGAACCCAAAAACCTAGATTTCTCGACTTGCTTCTCTGAGAATCTCACCAGAATCGCTCTCTTCTCTCTCTTTACCGTCACCATAGTTGCTTTCTTCTTCCTCTACAACACCACCGACACTGCTTCTCTCCTCTGTTTCCAGTCTCAGTCAACTCACTCTCTTCAATCTCTCTCTCGCCCTCAAATCAACTGGAACTCGATCCGTGTCCTCCCAAAGACCTCTCCTTTCGCTAATTTCCTCACTGAGAAATGGATTGTGGTGTCGGTGACCAAGTACCCAACTGAGGAGCTCAAGAGTTTGGTCAAGATTCGTGGTTGGCAAGTTCTAGCGATTGGTAACTCGGTGACCCCCAAGGACTGGAGTCTTAAAGGTTCAATCTTTTTGTCTCTCGATGCTCAAGCTGAATTGGGTTTTCGAGTTTTAGATCACTTGCCTTATGATTCTTTCGTTAGGAAGAGCGTTGGTTACTTGTTCGCTATACAGCACGGTGCCAAGAAGATCTACGATGCGGATGATCGTGGTGAAGTGATTGATGGAGATTTAGGGAAACATTTTGACGTTGAGTTAGTTGGTAAAGATTCTAAGCAAGAACCGATTTTGCAGTATAGTCATGAGAATCCCAATAGGACTGTGGTTAATCCTTATATTCATTTCGGGCAACGTTCTGTTTGGCCTAGAGGTTTGCCGTTAGAGAATGTAGGTGAGGTTAACCATGAGGAGTTTTACACTGAGGTTTTTGGTGGTAAGCAGTTTATACAGCAAGGGATTTCAAACGGTTTACCTGATGTTGATTCTGTGTTTTACTTCAC
>NC_025688.1:26850556-26851638 GCF_000633955.1 Camelina sativa
CTTTTGGGGGTTAATGCTTCCTGTTTCTGTTAGTTCTATGGCTTCTGATGTGTTGAGAGGTTACTGGGGACAAAGGCTTTTATGGGAGCTTGGTGGTTATGTTGCTGTTTATCCACCTACAGCTCACCGGTTTGATAGAATCGAGGCTTACCCTTTTGCTGAGGAGAAGGATCTTCATGTCAATGTTGGTCGTTTAATAGATTTTTTACTTGTTTGGAGATCAGACAAGCATAGTTTCTTTGAGACGATCCTTGATTTGAGCTTTGCTATGGCTGAAGAAGGGTTTTGGACTGAACAGGATGTGAAATTTACAGCTGCTTGGCTTCAGGATTTGATTGCTGTTGGGTACCAACAGCCGAGATTGATGTCGTTGGAATTGGATCGCCCGCGAGCAAGTATTGGTCATGGGGATAGAAAAGAGTTTGTTCCTCGGAAGTTGCCTTCGGTTCATCTTGGGGTTGAGGAGACTGGCACAGTGAGCACTGAGATAGGAAACTTGATTAGGTGGAGGAAGAATTTTGGTAATGTAGTGCTTGTTATGTTCTGTAGTGGTCCTGTTGAACGCACAGCTCTCGAGTGGAGGTTACTTTACGGCCGGATATTCAAAACCGTTGTGATATTGTCTTCTCAGAAAAACTCGGATCTTTATGTGGAAGAAGCCAAACTCGATCACATTTACAAGTAAGAACTGCTCAAGATTACTATATATGTTGGTTAAATTCAAGCTTCTGACAGTACGTTTTGTATGTATATTTCAGGCATCTACCAAAGATATTTGATCGGTACAGCAGCGCAGAAGGATTTTTGTTTGTTGAAGATGATACAATTCTCAATTACTGGAATCTACTTCAAGCTGACAAGTCTAAGATTTGGACTACAGACAAGGTACAACACTCTCATCAAACTGTCACCTTTTTCTTCGCTATCTCGTTATGTTATACCTTATAAGGAACCTTATTGTTTGTAAACCAATGAATTAGGTATCGAAGTCATGGACATCAGTGAAACCGACAGGGAACTCTGATTGGTTTTCTGTACAAGCCGAGCTAGTGAAGAACACTGTAAGTACGATGCCAGCTCAT
>NC_025688.1:26851738-26855630 GCF_000633955.1 Camelina sativa
GACAGCTGGAAACAAGGCTGAATTAAAGAGTTATGACACAGTTTTGATCCCACAAAGAAAAGACATTGGCATGTTAAGGAAGCTTGGTGAAAAGATCCTGAAGTTGAGTGTGGCTCACCACCACGCCAAGTTTCTGAGAAATTGCCGTTCTCACTGTTTCAGGGTCCAAGCTCGACAATGTATCCGCACCACTCATGGCAATGTACTCGCTCAAATTATGCAAGATTCCATCTTAAGAAGCAAGAAACAAACGAGCTGAGGAAATGAATATGGTTGATGAAAGGGTGACAACTGAGAAGTTACATCTTACCTTGGGCAACAATGGATTCGTAGGGTGGAGGTTGAGCAGTCCAACTTCCATCAGGTTCTTTCATGTGTTTTCTATCAGAAGCAAAGTGCTTACAGAACAGAGGAGCATGCACAACACGGAAGAACCTGATCTCAACCAAACAAAAAAAAGGACAAACCCAGCTACGTTACAAAATGTTGAATTTTCCCAGCTAAATCATACTGCTCAACATTAAAATGACCAAAACCCTTAGCCGTGCCTTTCATAAAAAGTTTTGCCCGTGATACAGAAAGACAAAGAAGCCGAAGAAGAAACACTTTCAATCTTTGACATGCCTGAAAAGATTACCTCTGGTACTCTGCGTAAAGCTGAAAAGATGGCTGGATAGTTTCAGTCACATATGAGGTCAAGGGTGAAGGGAAGGGCAAAGTCGAATCAAGATCCCAAACCAAAGGCTCAGAATCACTTTCTTTCTTCCTCTGTTCATGCAAATACAAAAACCAAAATCAAGTTTGATTCTAAAAACAAAAATCACTGGCTCACAAACATTTTGATATTAACCTGGACACAGATGACATGATAATCCCACAGTACAATCCCATCAGCTCTGCGACTAGCTTTCTGATGCCATAGTGGAACCTACAAGAACATTTAATCAACATATCAATAATGGACATCAAAACATACACACACTCTGATTACTAACGGAGCACATTCGAATAACACTGAAACAAGACCAAACATAATAAATTACCTACAGTGGAACAAAGGTTATTTTTATAAGAGAAACATGGCTTGCCTGCTTCTTCTCATTCGAGATAAAAACAACAAACAGATCAGAACCCGTTGCATCCGCTACACCATTCTCGCACAACGTCTTGCAGAGCAGATACACGTTCTCTTCACTACAGAAACAAAAAAAGTCAACATCTTTTATCTTTGTGTTCTAGTTCTATCAATAAGTGCAAAATAATCACCAAAGGCAGAAAATTCTCCAAAATAGAAACAAAATCAACCCTCTGAAAAGGGTTTCCTAGAATCGGAGATCATATAAAACATGTAGAAGGTGCCGTTCTATAAGCCTAAATCTATGGAGAGAATTTTGTTTGTAAAAAGAAGAAGAACAATACCAGTAATAAGGAGTGTGCTGGAAACGAGTGGCCTCCATTGCAACATGTTCCGAAGTGACGCTGGACATTTCTTCTTTGAGATTTGATCAGTGTGCTCTTCTCTTATTTTGTATACTTCCCACAAACTTTGATCATCTCTAATCGTCAAAACTGAAAAAAGTGAACCAAGTCGCCTTGGTCCAGTGGTAAAGGGAGAAAAGTCCCGCCACCTGGGTTCAAGTAGCATTGGCCACGGGGGTTCGAATTTTAACATGGTTTCCCTCGGCCCCAGGAGATTGGTTCGAATTTTAACATGGTTTCCCTCGGCCCCAGGAGATTAGTCTTTGGGCGTAGGAAGCCTTTAGAGTTATCAAAAAAAAAACTGAAAAAAGTGTTCGGTACAATTGGGAAAGTGGTGAACGGAGAAGAAACAGAGAATTAAAAAAAAAAAAAACGCAAAACGACGCCGTATCCTTGATAAACCAAACAAGGACGTAGTGAATTGATTAAACCACGCCGGTTAAGGTTTAGGTTTATTCAATTTCGTATTAAAATTAGATTCGGTCGCATTACGACTGAGAAGAGCAGTGACGATGGAGGAGGAGCCAGACGCGAATCATCGTCGCCGGCAGATCTGCAACAGCTGCGATCGACCAAATCCGATCTGTCTCTGCCACGTCATACCGAACGATCCAATCCCAACGAACACAGAGATCATCATCGTCCACCATCCACACGAGTCACGCCACAAGCTCAACACGACACCTCTCCTCACCAAATCCTTACGAAACGTCACCAGAATCCCCCCCCGCCGTCTCCGCCGTCATCACATCTCCTCCGCCGGAGAAACCTCGGTCTCACCACCAATAAGAACAATCTACCTCTTCCCTTCTTCTCCTTCCTCTCCCGCCGTCACTATATCCGAATTCAAATCCCTAAATCAACGCGACATCTCAAACCCTCCGCCGCTGAGACTCATCGTATTCGACGCGACGTGGAAACACGCGAGTGAGATGGTGAAAGCTAGCGAAGAGGTTCTAAGAGAAGCAGGAGCGGTTAGAGTGTGTTTGGATACGGGAATAGACGCATCCGTGAGCGGAGGAACCATCTACGACTCGGAGCTTGTGTTGAGGAAAGAACCATTCGGAGGATGTGTGACTACGGCGGAGGCAGTCGCACGGTGCTTGGGAGCTATCGAACCGGACGGTGAAGAAATCGAGAGGAAGCTGATTAGTGTACTGAAAGAGATGGTGAGGTTACAATCTAAGTTCTTGAAGCCCATGAATCCAAGACCTAAGTTATTGAAGAAGAGATTACAGAATCAATCAGCTAACACTTGAACAAGAATGAATGAATGAGTTTTTAGCTCTATCATCTATGATTGTTGATGACAAGTATTATTATTACATTAGTCCATTGTAGTAGTAGTAACTCGTTCTTCTGTATCAATAGTTACGTTATATGAATTTCTCAAATTTATTCACGTTATTAGGGAGTTAACAAAGTCAATCAGTGACTCTTTTTGTGGAACGGATCAAACTTTTATAACTCAATAAAAGAAGAAAAAACATTGAGAGACATGGGACCTTCTTCCATGTGAAGTGAGAAAAGTCATGGACGGTTTTGTGATCATATAACTTTTGGGGGAATTTATAAATGAAGGTGACACCTTTTTAATTACACACTCACTGACTCACATGATATGTTTCTAGGCTTTTCAGCCCTGATGTTTTATAATTCTTAAAGCACATATATAGTACTATTTAATCATCAAAACCGTTTTCTAGATTCGTATCCCTTTTTGTGGTCCATGCATATACGAATTTGGGATCAAAATAAGTCCGAGTCACTGCAGTTTCCATGGAGACGTTTCTTTGTGGTACATAGAATGTTAGTTGATGACTATAAAATGGATAACAAAATATATTGCTGGTTGCTAATCGATATCTTTGGTTGTTGTCACTAATAACTTCAAAGCAAACATTATCTATATTACGTAAGAAAAATTCATCACAAATTTTTACTGATTTCGGAACTAGAGAAAATTCTGAATCAAAAAGATCAAAACTTAGTAGGTAAGAGAATATATCAAACTGCTAAGTTACGATTCCAACTTGGTACGTTAGTGAAGGTTACATGTCACTTAATTACATCTACTTTATTTATCTTACGTTTTCCTTTATGATTGAGTGACCTTCAATTCTAACTTTTATTATAATTTCTTGATGGTGGTAGTACAAGTTATATTAACAATTACATGTTTACGATTTTTCTTTGTTTGTTTACGTGAAGTTGACCCCGGCAACACACAATGATCAAGTATCGTAAGTGTTTTTAACAGCTTAAGACTTTCGTTGATGAATGATGGATAGATTGCAAGGTGAGTTTAGATTCTACTTATAATGTGCATGATTCAAAGTCTGTTATATATATCATATATGGTGTACCATCGGCAGTTGACCCTCGGTGATGTGTATATAAGCTAATTTTTCTA
>NC_025688.1:26856390-26858124 GCF_000633955.1 Camelina sativa
TAGTAGTAGTAACTCGTTCTTCTGTATCAATAGTTACGTTATATGAATTTCTCAAATTTATTCACGTTATTAGGGAGTTAACAAAGTCAATCAGTGACTCTTTTTGTGGAACGGATCAAACTTTTATAACTCAATAAAAGAAGAAAAAACATTGAGAGACATGGGACCTTCTTCCATGTGAAGTGAGAAAAGTCATGGACGGTTTTGTGATCATATAACTTTTGGGGGAATTTATAAATGAAGGTGACACCTTTTTAATTACACACTCACTGACTCACATGATATGTTTCTAGGCTTTTCAGCCCTGATGTTTTATAATTCTTAAAGCACATATATAGTACTATTTAATCATCAAAACCGTTTTCTAGATTCGTATCCCTTTTTGTGGTCCATGCATATACGAATTTGGGATCAAAATAAGTCCGAGTCACTGCAGTTTCCATGGAGACGTTTCTTTGTGGTACATAGAATGTTAGTTGATGACTATAAAATGGATAACAAAATATATTGCTGGTTGCTAATCGATATCTTTGGTTGTTGTCACTAATAACTTCAAAGCAAACATTATCTATATTACGTAAGAAAAATTCATCACAAATTTTTACTGATTTCGGAACTAGAGAAAATTCTGAATCAAAAAGATCAAAACTTAGTAGGTAAGAGAATATATCAAACTGCTAAGTTACGATTCCAACTTGGTACGTTAGTGAAGGTTACATGTCACTTAATTACATCTACTTTATTTATCTTACGTTTTCCTTTATGATTGAGTGACCTTCAATTCTAACTTTTATTATAATTTCTTGATGGTGGTAGTACAAGTTATATTAACAATTACATGTTTACGATTTTTCTTTGTTTGTTTACGTGAAGTTGACCCCGGCAACACACAATGATCAAGTATCGTAAGTGTTTTTAACAGCTTAAGACTTTCGTTGATGAATTGTGGATAGATTGCAAGGTGAGTTTAGATTCTACTTATAATGTGCATGATTCAAAGTCTGTTATATATATCATATATGGTGTACCATCGGCAGTTGACCCTCGGTGATGTGTATATAAGCTAATTTTTCTACTTCTTATGTGTGGTTGAGACTCTCAAGTCTCAACTTGAGAGGTTTCAAGCGTATCATTTACGAATTACTCTCAAAATGTGGTAGAGTTGATTAGGTGAAAGTTTAAATGCATACTTTTTAGATTTTGTATATTTTAGAAACTTTACTTAAAAAAACACTCACAGCAACAATTGATAATATATTTAACAAATCATTGATGAAGCTGATTCTAAAATCTCCCATGCCATAAAAGAGTGTAGACAAAAGAACGAGTATCACCCATGGGCAAAGCCGGCGCTGAGATTTTGGTGGCTGCAAGCCAGAAAAAAAAAAAAAAATTGGCTATTTTTTTTTTAAAAGGAAAAATGTAAAAAATGAACCATGTGTGGTTCAAAACTGTGATTTGGTCCTTTTATTAGAAGTAAGTTTCCAGTAGAAGTAACGACTCTTTCATGAAAATTGGGCCGATTAAATACATATAATTTTGGCGGTTACAAGCACTAGCTTGGCTTGCTTGTACCTTTGGCCGGCTCTGCCCATGGATCCATACGTCCATGATTTTTGCAAAAGCCTAAAAGTAGAAAATAAGGCTGTTCTACATTGTATCAGTATTATTATGATTGTTCTTTTTTGTTTGTTGTTGTTGTGTGTAAAAGAGTATATATCATTACGAAGAAAT
>NC_025688.1:26860594-26864835 GCF_000633955.1 Camelina sativa
TGGCTTTAGTATTAGAGATATCTAAGGAGCCAAATCTGATTTTTTATATTTTTTTCTTCTTGAGATTCCTGAATCTTTTTTGGACTGTATGAGCTTGTTGAACTTTAACATTTGTTATTTAGAGGGACTGAAATCTGGAGGATCGAGAATTTCGAGGCTGTTCCAGTACCAAAGTCTGACCATGGAAAGTTCTATATGGGAGATACTTACATTGTCTTGCAGGTTTGGAATTTGACAGCTTGTTCCATATCTTCTTTCAGGACAGAGTAACAACATATGTATCACAAGTGTACGTTCCTTTTATTATCATTATTATTCACATTGTGTTCTGTTTATCTTCCATTTGCGCAGACAACACAAAATAAAGGTGGTGCTTATTTGTTTGATATACATTTTTGGATTGGTAAAGATACAAGTCAGGTACCAATCACCAAGACTCTTTTATTTGGTAACAGCTGTTTTTTGGAAAGGTGAAACAGTGTTGTGCTAACTTATGCTTTGACATTTTTTTAGGATGAAGCTGGAACTGCAGCTGTTAAAACAGTTGAACTCGATGCTGTTCTTGGAGGCCGTGCTGTCCAACACCGGGAAATTCAAGGCCATGAATCTGACAAATTCTTGTCTTACTTCAAGCCATGTATTATTCCGTTAGAGGGTGGTGTTGCCTCTGGATTCAAAACACCTGAAGAAGAGGTGTTTGAGACCAGGTTATATACCTGCAAAGGAAAACGTGCAATCCGTTTGAAGCAGGTTTTAACTTCTTGTACTCTCTTCGCATTAGAACAGTGATATCCAATCCAATGTGCACTAACTCTTCTTCTGTTCCATTTTTTTTTCTTTTGTAGGTTCCTTTTGCCCGCTCATCGCTGAATCATGATGATGTATTTATCTTGGACACCGAAGAAAAGATCTATCAGTTCAATGGTGCAAATTCAAACATTCAGGAGAGAGCCAAAGCTTTGGAAGTCGTCCAGTATTTGAAAGACAAGTATCACGAAGGAACTTGCGATGTTGCGATTGTTGGTAAGCAATTGCAGCCTCTTCCTCAGTTTCCCCTCAAGTCAACAAACAGTATTTGAATGCTTAAAGAATAGGTTTTGTGTATGGCATAGTTTACAGAGATGGTGTTTAAGGTGGAAACTAATCTATATTCATACTTTGCTGGTATAACAGATGATGGAAAATTAGATACAGAATCAGATTCTGGTGCATTTTGGGTCCTCTTTGGTGGTTTTGCTCCAATCGGAAGGAAAGTTGCCAATGATGATGACATTACTCCAGAGTCAACTCCCCCTAAGCTTTATTGGTACTCGTCTTCCCTTTAATTAGAATCCTGTTTGTTAATTTCTCATTTTTTACTTTTCGATATAATACACGCCATTCTGCTGTAGTATCTATTCTAACATTTACTTAATAGAATATATTTTGATAGAGTTATTGATTGATATGGTACTACTACTTTTTTTTAGCATCACTGATGGTAAGGTGGAACCTATAGACGGTGATCTATCCAAATCTATGCTGGAAAACACTAAATGCTACCTCTTGGACTGTGGTTCTGAGGTATTTATCTGGGTTGGCCGAGTAACTCAAGTGGATGAGAGGAAAGTTGCTAATCAATCTGCTGAGGTAAAGAGTGGAAAGTTTCCTTTTAGTATATCTGTCTTTCAATCATGGCATCTCACTTTTTACCTTTCATCTCCAGGATTTGCTTGCTAGTGAAAATAGGCCAAAGGCAACGCGTGTTACCCGTGTTATTCAAGGTTATGAGTCCCATTCTTTCAAGTCTAACTTTGACTCTTGGCCATCAGGCTCGGCCACTCCTGGTAACGAGGAAGGACGAGGAAAAGTTGCCGGTAAAATACCACTGTGAAACTTAAATCACTAAAAAAAACATAAACAGTCTTTTTAATCTTGACTTACTAATGGCGTTGCACAATTCTCTAGCTTTACTGAAGCAACAAGGTGTTGGGCTTAAGGGCATTGCGAAAAGTGCACCAGTGATTGAGGATATTCCACCTCTGCTTGAAGGCGGTGGAAAGTTGGAGGTCTGTTTGTCTATTTGACTTGTTATCCCTTACTTTTCACATATAGCTTTGGATCTATCCATTTTGATATTTCATTATGTCTATGTATTAGGTTTGGTACGTTAATGGTAATGCCAAGACTCCATTACCTAAANATGATAGAGTTATTGATTGATATGGTGTTACTACTTTTTTTTAGCATCACTGATGGTAAGGTGGAACCTATAGACGGTGATCTATCCAAATCTATGCTGGAAAACACTAAATGCTACCTCTTGGACTGTGGTTCTGAGGTATTTATCTGGGTTGGCCGAGTAACCCAAGTGGATGAGAGGAAAGTTGCTAGTCAATCTGCTGAGGTAAAGAGTGGAAATTTATTAAAAAATTTCTCTGGCCTTTTAGTATATCTATCTTTCAATCATGGCTTCTCACTTTTTACCTTTCATCTCCAGGATTTCCTTGCTAGTGAAAATAGGCCAAAGGCAACGCGTGTTACCCGTGTTATTCAAGGTTATGAGTCCCATTCTTTCAAGTCTAACTTTGACTCTTGGCCATCAGGCTCGGCCACTCCTGGTAACGAGGAAGGACGAGGAAAAGTTGCCGGTAAAATACCACTGTGAAACTTAAATCACTTAAAAAAAACATAAACAGTCTTTTTAACCTTGACTTACTATTGGCGTTGCACAATTCTCTAGCTTTACTGAAGCAACAAGGTGTTGGGCTTAAGGGCATTGCGAAAAGTGCACCAGTGATTGAGGATATTCCACCTCTGCTTGAAGGTGGTGGAAAGTTGGAGGTCTGTTTGTCTATTTGACTTGTTATCCCTCAATTCTTCACATATAGCTTTGGATATATCCATTTTGATATTTCATTATGTCTATGTATTAGGTTTGGTACGTTAATGGTAATGCCAAGACTCCATTACCTAAAGAAGATGTTGGCAAGCTGTACTCTGGGGACTGCTATTTGGTCCTTTATACTTATCATGCTGGTGATAGAAAAGACAACTATTTCTTGTGCTGCTGGTTCGGAAAGAAAAGCAATCAGGTAATTTTAACATAATCATAAAAAAATGTAATTCTTAATCTTAGTATATACCTATCGTATAATCCTCCATTTCAGTTATTTTTTCTGTTTTATAACTTTTATATATTGGCGATCTTGGTTCTTTTCCTGGTTTTTCCTTGTACTACATTTTATGGCTAAGCTCGAAATTGGTTGTGATTGTAGAAATTTGTATCTTCCAGATGAATGTTGAGAGTAACTATTGTTGGCTTTAAAGATTATTGGTTCCTGATGTTAGTAGTTTATTGTTATGTTAGCTCTATTAATATAATGTTATGGATTTCAGATATCCAACTTCACTTCAGTTTAACCATGTGAAAGTTCTGATATTTCTCTTATCCAGGAGGACCAAGATACGGCAATTCTACTAGCGAATACAATGTCAAACTCCTTAAAAGGAAGACCTGTGCAGGTACAATGTTTTCTTTTTATTGAAAGCAATTATGAATAGTACCAAAAAGATTGACTAATGGGGTATTCTTGCAGGGCCGTATATACGAAGGTAAAGAGCCTCCACAATTTGTTGCCCTTTTTCAACCTATGGTGGTCCTAAAGGTATTTGTATATTGTTTACAAGATGAGGGTGAAGTTGATTTCCGTTGCAAGAGTAATACAGTGATTAATATGGTTTACATGAACTTTTTAGGGTGGTTTGAGCTCTGGGTACATAAACAGTGTGGGAGAAACAGGGTCAACAGACGAAACCTACACGCCAGAATCAATTGCACTTATTCAAGTATCTGGAACTGGAGTTCACAATAATAAGGCTGTGCAAGTTGAATCGGTACTTGCTACCTTAAGTTTCTTTCTTTATAAAGTAATAAATTTTGGTTTTCTTGTTTTTGAAATATNACTACCTTAAGCTGTTTTCTTTATAAAGTAATAAATTTTGGTTTTCTTGTTTTTGAAATATTGCAATTTGGTAAAGGTGTGTACTTATTATTCAGCTTTCTATAAGTTGTGACTTAGGCGAAACATAATAATCTTTGATTTGTTATATTGACTTGTAATGGTATTGCAATACTTCCATCAGGTGGCAACATCTTTAAACTCTTATGAATGCTTCCTTCTGCAATCTGGTACTTCCATGTTCCTCTGGCACGGAAATCAAAGTGCGCATGAACAGCTGGATTTGGCTGCTAAAGTTGC
>NC_025688.1:26864895-26894951 GCF_000633955.1 Camelina sativa
TCACTTATTCTCATTTTCGTATAACAGAGGTGAATATTTTATATGTGTGGTTTTTTACTCATATTTTCACATTATCTTAGAAGTTGAGCATTTCCAGTATTCTAACTGTATCATTCTCTTTTAAATTGTGTCTGCCTGGATCCACGCAGAAAAGTTTCAGGTGAGATATTGGCGAAATTATACAACTTTTTTTTACACGAGATGCTGTTTTGCATATTATTAACAGTATGCTCTGCAACAGGTTGAGGAGATTTACAACTTCGCTCAAGATGACCTCTTGACTGAGGATATATATTTACTAGACACCCATGCTGAAGTTTTTGTCTGGGTTGGTCACTGTGTTGAGACCAAGGAAAAGCAAACTGTATTTGAGATTGGCCAAGTAACTATTTCCTTATCAACTTTGCTTCTCGTTTAGCTTCTCTGTTCTTTTTTGTACTTTTTATTCATTGAGACAGTCTATGGGCAGAAATACATAGATCTTGCTGGATCCTTAGAAGGCTTGTCTCCTAAAGTTCCACTCTACAAAATCAATGAAGGGAACGAACCATGCTTCTTCACCACTTACTTTTCTTGGGATCCCACTAAAGCTATCGTAAGATTTCTTGTCCTTGGTATATGTTCAGTTTCTATTGTTTCAGTGTCTGGAATGAAAAATGTGTCTGTTATCAGTGAATTGCTAGATAGGCACTTGGTGTTGAAGACGGATTTAGCTAAGATAACTCTGATTATTGTACCTCATGGACTTTCCTTTACGTTTACCCTTTTCTATGATTTAGGTACAAGGAAACTCATTCCAGAAAAAGGCAGCGTTGTTATTTGGCACTCACCACGTTGTGGAGGTACTACACATCTGCAAATTCAGTTTGGTTAGGATAATGGAAAACACACTCTTATTACTTTCCGGCTACTTGGATTCATGAGATTTTTCCTTTTTCCACTGCAGGATAAGTCTAATGGTGGGAGCCAAGGACCAAGGCAAAGGGCTGAAGCACTAGCTGCCTTAAATTCTGCTTTTAATTCTTCTAGTAACAGGCCTACCTATTCGGTAAATAACGAAACTCTTCACCAATGTTTCTTAGATATAAATGAAATATCTGTTCAATATTTGATTTTAGTTTACCATAAGTTTACTACAGTAATGGACACTTCAATGACCCTACCTGTACAAACCAATCTATGACCATTTAGCTGCTAATCATCCATCTGGACCTAAACAAATTTCCAGCCTTCTAGTTCAGTCCCATCCTAAATCCAACCAAATTCAGAGAGTATAATTCTTTACAAAATTCTCAATACAATGACTTACAAATTTGTTGCAGTGTAGACTAAAGCTGCTTGAACTCATTAATGGGGTTCATCTTGATTGAGTTCTTCGTTTGTTTTAGCCAAGCCTTACCCCATTACAAAGAAAGCTCTACTTTTGTATGTTTAGCAAGTCCACTTAGACAGTCTTCCATTTTAACTGCAGAGCCAGGACAGATCAAACGAAAGTCACGACGGCCCAAGACAGAGAGCTGAAGCTTTAGCCGCCTTGTCATCTGCATTCAATTCTTCTTCATCATCAACTAAATCGGCTCCACCACCAAGGCCAGTGGGGACAAGTCAGGCTTCACAGAGAGCAGCAGCAGTGGCTGCTCTCTCTCAGGTACTTGTTGCGGAGAATAAGAAATCACCTGATACCTCTCCTACAAGAAGATCCACCAGCTCCAACCCAGCAGATGACACCCCTTTGGGTAAGTTTTTCTCCTTGATTCCACGTGTTAAACTTCGATAACGCAATGGACTAAAACTATCTTCATCCACAGCGGAAGAAAAAGATGAAGCAGAGGCTTTAGAAGGAGCTGGGGATGAGGCCACGGAAGAAGAGGAAGTTTCACCCGCAGCAGATGAACCAGAAGCAAAGCAGGAAACAGAAGAGCAAGGAGATTCTGAAATAGATACAAGTGGAGCAACTTTCACTTATGAACAGCTGAGAGCTAAATCTGAGAACCCAGTGACTGGAATCGATTTCAAACGTAGAGAGGTGAGTAGTTAGTTAGCTACTAGGAGATGGAATCACTCTTGTCTATTACTTAACTAACTTGCTGTTTCTTGTTGTTGTGGTCAATTTACTACAAGGCTTATCTATCTGAGGAAGAGTTCCAAAGTGTGTTTGGGATGGAGAAAGAAGCATTCAACAACTTACCACGTTGGAAGCAAGATCTGCTTAAGAAGAAATTCGACTTATTCTAGCGAGTGTTCATGGCTTTATGTGGATCAGTCAAATTTGTTTTTTTGAAGAGTGTTTTTTGCTTCTCTTCTTCAGTTTTATTTGCTTGGCTCATTAATATTTCTCTCTTGGGTTGGTTTGGGTTTGATTCTTTATATTTTCTTACAGCACAATGAAGATTGAAGTGTCTTTGTAGTGATTGATGATCATAGATTGTAATGAATTGTTATACCCGAGACAGATTTGGTGATTGTGGGTGACATAAATTCTTTGATTTGGATTCTTCCATTGTTGTGACTATTTAAGATCATGTCTAGTTGTACAATCAGATCATCAGATGCTTTATTTTCACTGTTTTATGCTTGTTTGTGAATTACGAGAGGTTTGCTTATGATGTCTATTATTCAAGACAGTTTTGTGATGATGATTGGTGTATTTTTAATAGTTGTTTTTATTCATCACAAAGACACAAACAATGTGTATGACAGCATAAACGTGAGTTTTTTTTTTTTTTTTACGTAAATCAATCATTAGTTTTGGTTATTTCTCAAAAACCAATCCTACCCGAAAAAAAAGAAAATCATAAATTAACTCACTTGTCAAGTCATCCGATTCGAGTTCTTTATACAAAATTGGCTAATGAACGAGAGAACTCAACAATGGATAATAGCTCATTTATTATCTTTTCTAAATACTAAAACTGTCAAAAAAAAAAAGCATGAACTTACCAAAAATAGTATGAAAAACTAGAGCTGCATTTGATTGCATCCATGGAAGCTCTTTCTTAGAGCTCATAAGGAAACTGATGAAAGAGGACCATTAAGGATCATTGAAAATTTTCATTTTCTTTATTTATTTATTTTTTTGATCAAAATTTTCATTCTTTGTTGATTACTTGTTTAATTTGGTTTTCTTAAATAAAACATATGAAAAGTATGGGCCTTATGGCCCAATTCATTAATTAAAAACAAATGACATCATTCACCAAAGCAACAACATAAACAAACATTTAAACATAAATGTAGGAAAAATCAGCAGTTAACTAGTTGTTAATGTACTGTGTGCTGCTGTCTCGAATATTTGTCAGAGTAGCACCATCAGTATGTGCCGCGTTCGCGTTCAAATTCTCCTGAACCCTCTTTAACGTTCGCGTTCAAGTACATCAGCAACACTACAAAAATATTAGAGAATAAATCAGTTAACAAAAGAAATCACAAACAAATAAATCGAAACGATAATTATATAATCAAATAGTGTTGTATAACCTTGGAGATCCGTATTCTCTCACTTCTTGGTCCTCGTAGATGACAATGGTGAAAATTTGTGAGTTGGTGCAATTTTCAACAATTGTCAATTGTTGATGTACTGCCCATTTTCTTAGTCATTCCATATCTTCCATATCAAAAAAAAACTTGTTAAGTCCAATGCGAGCAAACAGAAATAACGTTAGTTTCGATGATCTCCTCTGATACCTCAATGCTACAACATATGATGACATGCAAATTTCAAAATTTGTATTTATGGAAATAATTAGCAGCATAGTGTTATTTTGCTTCTCATAATTTTATATTAATTTTGAGTAAAAAATCTGGTGACTGATAATCTTATCTGGTCAATAAACCGTTGTAAGAAACTAATAATTTTAAAATAAAAATCAACCTATAATCTTTCGTTGCAATCTAGTGACGAGCACGCAATGGATTACTTCATCTCTACATACTTGTGTATGTGTTTTTTACATCCTTTATAGTTTTTTCTGTCTTTTTTTTGTGTATATATTTACCATCAAATCATCCACCAGTTGAGATAGATGTATTGTTTCTTTTTTATTTATTAAAAGATTCAAATTTTTATTTTGGTTTGAAATTTGAATTACAAACAAAACAAAAAAGTTTGTTCAGTACTGGATAAACTGGTTCAATTTTATTCTATGACGTTTTTCATTTATTTATCACATGGTTTAGACTTTGTTTAATCGTCAAACTTAGTCTGTTTCGACGCTAGTTGAATTGCCACTCAACTAAACTAACGCTATTTACGGTTTACCTACAAGTGATTGGAGGTCTTACCAAGGATCTTTCCGTTGTAGCCATAAGGTGTAGAAAGTACAACGCGCCAGCCGGCCAATAAAGAGTGGGGACACTCAAGAAATAGAAAGGAACGCTTCAAGAAACAAACGTTTTATTCAAGAAAATTGATTTTTGATTTAATGTGGATATCATTAATCGAAGAGCTTTCAGCTACAAAAGATCTAATTTAGCCTCATATGGATCCTTGTTGAATTCAAAGTCATTAAACCTTTCTCTACGTTCGGTCTATTATACGTGGAATCTACATATATACTTCACGAACAAAACGTTTCTTATTCCATTTAATACTAAGTTTCTTCCATTATTTTTTCTACCTAAAGAAAAAACCTCGTTTTATCAAAAAAAAAAATTATGAACATGAATCTTGCTGATCCATCAAAGTTTACATTTGTTCTATTTTTTATTAAGCTAGTACTCCACCTTCTCGCTATACGTTTCTTCAGGTCAACAAAACAGAAAGGCCAGCTTCCCCCGGGTCCACGGGGATGGCCTGTCATCGGAAACTTGGTCCAAATCAGCCTAAACCGGCCTACTTCCTGGTGGCTCCACCGCGTCATGGAAAACATGAAAACGGAGATAGCTTGCTTCCGTTTCGCACGTGTCCACGTCATCACCGTAACCTCAAGCGAGATTGCTCGAGAAGTGGTTAGAGACAAGGACGAGGCTTTCGCTGACCGTGTGGAATCGTACTCGAGCAAACTCTTAAGCGAAGGCTATAAGGACGTGATATTTTCTTTCTACGGAGAGAGATGGAAGCTACTGAAGAAAATGATGGTGGCCAAACTAATGTCTCCGAAAATGTTGAACAAGTCCCTAAGTGATAGAACCCTCGAAGCCGATAACATCGTCGCTTATGTCTTCAACTTATGCCAATTAGGGTCAACAAAAACTAAGTTAACGTGAGAGACATCACGGGCGTTTATTGCCATGCCGTGATGATGATGATGATGTTTGGCCGGAGGAATTTTGAAGAAGTAGCGACCGAGAACGGTAATGGTCTCGGTCTCGGACCGAAAGAGAAAGAACACATGGACGCAATATATCGATCTCTTGATTGTTTTTTCAGCTTTAACGTAACGGACTACATCCCTTGTCTTCGAGGATGGAACCTAAATGGAAAGGAGGCTGAAGTTAGAGAAGCGGTTGATATAATCAACAAGTGCAACGACCCCATCATCCACGAGAGAATGCAATTGTGGAGGGAGAGAGGTGGAAAAGAAACGGAAGAAGATTGGCTCGATATCTTAATCACGCTAAAAGATGACCAAGGAATGTCCTTATTCACATTTGATGAGATTAGAGCTCAATGCAAGGTTAGTGATGTTCACACTATCCTTACAAATAAAATGTGGCTTAATTAAATGTCCAAGAATAATTGCAAAAAAAAAAAAATAATAATAATAAAAGAGAATAAGTAATAACCAAAACCGTTATGCATTTTTTGCTATATATAGGATATCAATGTTGCAACAATCGATAATACGATGAATAACGTGGAGTGGACGATAGCAGAGATGTTGAATCATCCAGAGATTCTTGAGAAAGCCACAAATGAATTGGACACGGTAGTTGGCAAAGACAGACTTGTGCAAGAATCAGACATATCACAACTCAACTACATCAAAGCTTGTAGCAGAGAATCTTTCCGGCTTCACCCAGTTAGTCCGTTCATGCCTCCTCACAGAGCTCGAGAAGATACTACGCTCGCGGGTTATTTTGTCCCCAAAGGTATATGCAACTCATGCATGTAGATGTAAGTAAGGGAAAGAAAAAAAACTATAATACAATTAAATAAAATAAATAAGTTGGCAAACTGCACAAATGAGAGTGTGGGACCACCAGCCAGGGTGGAAGATTCGTGATCGAGCGTATTTCTTAAAATATATGTTAAAATTAAATATCAAAACGGTTTAGATTTATCTTCCTATGGCCGCTATGTCAGGCCATGGGTCAGGCATATATGTCCATGAGTTCACAACCACGCATTCAAAATCTTAGGCGGCAATGCTTGGGCTTTACAAACCATGTGGTATTTATTTGATTGCAATGATAGGTAGCCATATTCTTGTGAGTCGTCTAGGGCTTGGCCAGAACCCTAAGATATGGGACGAACCAGACGTTTTCAAGCCAGAACGACACCTCGATGGACATGGTGGGAACTCAATTAGCGTGAGTTTAATGGAACCAGATATGCGGCTCGTGACATTCGGCACCGGTCGGCGTGGCTGCATAGGCTCTAAGATTGGGACATCTATGACCATCATGTTACTAGCCAGGCTTCTCCAAGGGTTCGAATGGAGCCACCTTCCTGGTACTAGTAAGGTTGATCTCTTTCCTGCTGATCGTAATTCGTTCACCGCTAAGTCTCTAGTCGCATCTGTTAAACCTAGGTTGGCTCAACGTATGTATCCGAAAGTGCAAACAAAGTGAGAATATTTTGATGATGAATCATTGTAAATTTAAATTATTACATATGCCATTAATTGCAAAGAGCAATAAGAGAAAATTGAGAAAGCTTTAAACTTCTACCTAAAAGGGAACTAGGAAAGCTCATCTAAATCCATAGAAAAGCTGGCCACTCCAACTGTTTTTGTAACCATATTCTTTGGTTCTTAGACTAAACCAAACAACACATTTTATAACAATACTAACATTTGGGGATTCATCAAGTCGTACACACTAAGTACCTCAAATCATTAAATATGGATGGTAACGCATACCTCAAATTAATGTAAGTTGAATTAATTCGTAGTTTTTTTTTTTTCGGATTTGGATTACACAACAGTACTACGTACGTACGTACACTCTCATTTATGTGTATATAAAAAACCAAAAAATGTCCTCTTTCTTTACCAAATATATTACTAATATACAGTGATGCTTAATTTAATGATTGGATAAACTAAAAAACTAGAAGAAAGAGAAGAATGAGCGCTTGGCAGGAGGGCGTTCGACAGCTCTCATGAGATTAGCAACTTCAACTACTTTTGCAACCTCTGTCCCTCTCTTTGCCTCTGCCGTCGCTCTTCTCTCCTCTGCTTTCCTCTGTGCTTTGGCCACATTGTTTTGCGTTTTCTCCATCGCTTTCGCTTTTCTTTCCTCTAGCTTCCTCTGCATGCATCGATCCCAAATTGTTAGCTAAACTTATACATACATCATACATGTCTCTGTGTATACATTATCAATCCGACATGAATTCACCATTTAGACGATCAGTTAACCGGCCTTTTTAGTAAATATTTTTCACTATATATATCTTGAATCCCGGAAAGATACGTATAATGCCACAATGTTTGTTGAACTGGAATTATATATGACAATGATGATGCCACGACGATAAACATAAAAACATTAATTAGAAGCTATAATGTGAGATATATATAACCATCTCTCACCTAATTACATACAAATTATGCCACCACACCATACCTAATATTATTTACAAATTTTCAAATGAGAAGATTATGTTTGCAATTCCAAAATGACATATACTGTAGTACTAAACCCGACTCCAAAAAAAAAACAAAGAGGTGATTTTAATACTTTCACTAACTATACTACGAGTATCACATGGTTTAATTATATATTAACCAGCCGACCAACCCAATATACAACAAAATTTAACATATGTTGTTAGTAAATTATGTTAGAAATTAATCATCGTACGTGGGGACCGGAAGTTAATTTAAACCAAAAAAAAAATTACCTCGATTTTCTTCATCCAAGAATTGGCCTTGTTGACTTGTTCATTAACCCAACCGTTAATAACGGCGTCTTCTCTCTTAAACCTGTTATTGATCTTAGCCAGTTTTGCCGTCTGCCACGCCGTTATCTTTGCTTCCACCTCTTCCCTCTTCACCCTTTGCACCGTCGTCGTTCCTACCTGACCCTGACCCAGACCCAACAACCTATTCTCACTTCCAGGATCCAAACCCGGACTCGGATACTGGTCCGGCACAATTGCCAAAGGATTCGTCTCCACTTCATGATCCCTCTCCTCGTGAATCCTCATCAAGTTCAAGTCATGTTGTCTCTCATCTTCACGCTGCGTGACGTTACGAGCCGTTGGTTCGTTGTTTTCCATAGAGGAGCCAGCGATGACTAGAGCGTTGAACTCTCTGCTTATAGTCGTGAAGTTCTCGCCAGAAGAAGCTCCTTCGCTCATGGTCGTTGTTGACCTTGGCGGAGAAAAATAGCCTCGGAAAGCAGGCGGTGGAGGCAACGTCGTCGTCATCGTCCGGGAGTTATCTTCCGGCGTCGGAGTTAATGCGTGGATGTCTCTCACAACAGTCTCCGTCGTCTCATCCCCGTGGTTACTTCTGGCGTCCTGCGACCTTTCTTGACCGTAAAGAGTCATCATAATCTGAGAATTAGGGTTTACGAATTGTGATCGTCAAAGAAGAAGAAGATGATCATGGCCTGATGATCAAAGTAATTTTATATTTTCTGACCTCGAATGGCAAGCTAAAATTGGTTTTTTTGATATTGGCTTTGGTAATGTCAAAGGTTTTAGCTCTGATTTTGATTAGATTAGAGGAAAAAGATCACTACACGACAAAAAAATGGATAAAAAATGTAGAATTCTCAAGAAGTTTATAAATTTAAAATATGAAAAAGGACCACTTCGTGAAAACTACACTGGTCCGGTGTATAGCGACTGCATTTAACCTTCGGAGATGTGCTTTGTCTATTGATCATGATTAGCCAAGAGACGAAAAAAATAATGCTATCAACTAAATATTTTCACATATTCCAATCTAAAAACTAATAAGAGGTAATCGTAATTTCTAAAGGTCGAAATGTACTAGTGATATATGAAGTTTGGTTACGGCGTTACGCATTATAGGATTATTAATTATCTTTTTTGGGAGAAAAAGGATTGACAAGTTTTCTTAATAATTTTTTTGTTTTTGGTAGGAGAGACAGTTTTATAAGAGGTAGTACTAAAACTAATATTAAGAGCGAGTGTCGGCAAGTTTAGACCCTACCACGAAGACAAGAGATATAAAACACATGTCGCTTATAAAGATTGTTGTCGACGTGGCCATATATGATTAGTTGAATATTCCCCCAAAAGAAAGTCACGTATGTCAGCATCATAAAATGAATCTAAATGGCTTGGGGATACCACTTGTGCGTGGCCACGTTTCACATGTCACCATTAATTAAATTCGTAGTTTTCTGATATAAGCTCGGTAGTGATTTTAGCAATTTGTTATATCTGTCTGCTATGTCTTTTCATTATGACGTATTATCAACCACATGTAAATTTTAAATACCCCATACTACAATAATAATATAAGTTAGGGGGTTTTAATCTACGTGTTTCATGTTCCGGCCAAAGGCGGATGTAAATTAAAAGTTTTAGTTTTAGGCAATAGTGTTTATATATGTGGTAAAAAAGTGTGGTATGATTTTGATCGGTCTAATACACAACGGTCACGCTGTAAAACTCAAATATTGAATGGTTTGAAACTCCGCGAACGTTTCTTTGTATGTAAGTTGCAAATAGAAGTGTCCGTGGGTGTCAAAAACGTTTCTTATCCACTATAATTCCGATCAAAGTAATAAAAATTTCTAAGAAAGCATTCATTGGCTCCTTGTTAAAATACATAACATAGCCACTAAAACACATTAAATTCTAAGTGAATGAAGAATGATCGATCAAACACGAATGAAGAATGATCGATCAAATAAATTTAATCAAGCAGTGGAAGTGAAATTGAAGTTGGCAGAGTTTGTTAGTGCGACGGCCCAATAACGCAGAACTAAAAAACCTAATCTACTTCGCACCAAATCAAATGCGGGGTAAATTATCCTCTCACTGAAACCTTCCAAGTAACGCAGAGGCTTCGAGTTGACTCCTCCGTCAACGAAACCCAAACAGATGACGCCATTACTGACACTCACCATTCTTCACAACGACGTCGTGTTATGAATACTCGAAACGGTATCGTTTTTTAGAAAACAAACCTCTTCCTTTTTTTGGTTTGCCATCTATTTTTTTTTTCTTTATTTCTTTTCTATGGCCCTTTAAAAACCTGTGAATACACCTCAATCTACTAAAATTTCGTAAAGCATTTTAGTAGATTGAGTTTGAGTGATTACCAAAAGAAGAGAGTTTATTTTTATTTTTAAAGCAGTAGTAGTAATTGTTGCAACATAATTGTAAAAGTGAAATGAACCAACCAAGGAGATTTTGTTGTAATGCCAACCAAGAAAATCTATGGATTTCAATCACAAATCAAAATTCATAGCATAGATTGGCATGGGAGAGGAGTTATGGGTTTCAATCACAAAGCAAGTCACATCCCACACTTAGAACTACACTAGACTACCCAATTAAAGTTTTCACTTACACACATGGCCTCATACTACTAGAATTCGAATCACACACAAAGCAAGTTACATCCTACACTTAGAACAAATTAGAGTTTTCACTTACACACATAGCTCATACTACTAATATATGATGTATTTCTAGCTCGTGGTTCTAGTCATCAAGCGTGTCGGTTCTGTTCCGCCGTGACAGTTTCTATAGCCGCCTTGAACTAATCCACCAAGCCCAGCAATCCACCAGCTTCTTCCACGACTTTGACATCAAGTTCTTCGTATGCAGCTTCGAATTTGCGCATCTAACTCCGTGGGAACATATCCGCGACGACTTAAGATCTAGACCATATTATACTCCACAAACCAAAAAAAAAACAAAAAAAAACAAAAAATCTTGAGTTCAATTTTGTCTAACTTCTAGCGATATCCATCACTAGTTTACCTTACAACCATACCACACAATTCTACCATAGAGTTTTGTTTTTTATTGTTTAAATTTTGTGCAATTTTTTTCAATTATATTATCAAATTTTCTCAAATAATCATGTCTCAATTTCTTTCTTATGTTGTTTTTGTAGGTTTGGAAGTAGTTAAGCATATATTTCCATCCATAAATGCAAATATGTTTATATCATGTTCAATTGATTCATAAAAAGGTAAAATTAAGTATATTGGAAAATGTTACAATAACCTTTCCTCACTTTGTCTCGGTTAGTTTTAGAACAATAACTAACTTTATTCATAATTAGTTTAAAAACTAAAATATTTTAATTCTAATAAGAAAACAAATATATATATATATATGTATACTTAAATTCAATTCTATTCAGCATTTTAGATCTATTTAAAATTGTTAAATTTTCATTCTATCAGTTAAGTAGGCTTTTTCCTCTTGATCGTTTTGTTCTTTTTGTTTGGTTTCTCAAAATCACACTCAATACTACTAACTAATAAACAATCGACCAAATTTCTAACCTCCAAAATATGTCTTTCTAATAATTTATTTAAATAAGGAAAATACAAGTATACAACAACAACAACAACATTAATAAGTCATTAACAGCAACACAACCGAATCCAACTTTATTTCAACCTCCCTAATAAAATTTCTTATTACTTAACTGATTAAATATCATCTTTAACAAAATTAATAAAAATTTGACAAGTAAAAATGTGAACTATTAAAAAATAAAAAAATTAAGAGCCACCTTCTGACTCAAAAAGAGTCTCTATCTATCCTCTCTTTATTTTAATATGACAAGGAACCGCCACCGAGAGAGGCAGCTTCGCCTACACCTAGACAGAGACTCGATCATCTCCCAAGTTGTCTCCTTTTATAATCCACACAAAACAGTATATTCAAATAAGGATTACAAATCGAGACAAAACTTTGGAGAAGATCGAATCTTTTTTAAACTACAATAAACAACTCTGCGCTTTATTTCTCATTCAAGAAACCTTTGAATTGTTTCCTGCAATCCCATTAAAAAAAAAAAAAAAAGCCTTCGTCTTTATCTCTTATTTCAGGGTGTTCATTCTCGAGGTACGAATTGTTTGATTTTGGCCTTATTCTCATTGATACCTTTTTTGTATGTTACGTTACGATTCCTGTCTTTTTTTTTTTTTTTTCCATGAATTCTGCATTTGGGTTTTGACTAAAGTGTTTCCTTTTTTTGCTCATGGGATTCCAATTCCTTGAATTCTTGTTGAAACTTAGATAAAGGTTTGTTTTTTTAATAGATATAATTTGGTTTTATATGATCTCTTATATGTGCTTGTAGTGCCATTGCTCAGGCTGTGTTGTTGTTCTTCTTGGAGGCATAGAATTATCTCTATGGTGAGCCTCTTTGGCTATTTAACTGGGAACTCCGGTTGCTCAATGGATGTTTGCTGATAATTCTGATTCCAAGTTCTATAATTTCTTCTCTTTTTGATGGTTCTTTTTCTCTTTTTATTGTTGTTGTTAGGGAGAAGCTCCAGCTTTTCAAGTGGATCATCTGGAGAACGGACACTCCCATGGCGTCGGTGTAAAATCTGAAACCAATAACACTGAGATATCAGTCGATATCGGTGATCGAACAGTAAGTCCACTTAAGGTTTGTTTGTTTAAAACTTGGTTGATAATGTTCTGATTAGAGGTTTCTTTTGGGAAGTTTGTGATTGGTGGAAATCATGAAAGGAACACTTTTTCCATTGGGGTTCGAATTCATGACAAGAACAGTAACAACTGGTGGGTGTATGTTATGTAGCTTTCTAGAGATTCTGTGGCAAGAATTGTTTCTTTAAATGTCAGGAAGAAATCTTAGAAATTTGAGAATTACTTGGTGTTGTTTGTAGGTTTAGTCCTATTGTGCTTGGGACAGGTCCTAAGCCCAGCAAGGGGTACTCCGCGTCTGTTCTTAAACAAGGTCGGATTTTGGTTATTAAGAGAGGTTCACCTTGCAATGACTCCATCTGGTTCCTCGAGGTTGGTAATTTGTTGCAGCAATTTATGATGTTTGAGAGTATTGTTTTGGAGTTCTCATTTGTTGAAGTTGAAACATTGATAGGTAGATAGTCCTTATGTGCGAGAACAGAAGAAATTACTAAAGAAGGAAGTTGTTGCTTGGAGTAAAGGTGTCAGAGGCAATGCTGAGAAGCCTATTGTTATAAGCGGTCCTTCTGGAGTTGGAAAGGGAACGCTTATCTCAATGCTTATGAAGGAGTTTCCTTCAATGTTTGGGTTCTCAGTGAGCCACACAACTCGATCTCCGAGGTCTATGGAGAGAGACGGTGTTCATTATCACTTTGCTGATAAAAAAGTTATGGAGAAAGAAATCAAAGATGGAAGGTTTCTTGAGTTTGCTTCTGTTCACGGTAATCTCTATGGAACCAGCATTGAGGCCGTTGAGGTGGTAACAGATTCAGGAAAGGTATAAAAGAAAACTTTTGGATATGTAGATGATGCTTTCTGTGCCATTGATTCTTAAACGGTGATGAGTTTCTCTTTTGCTCATCACAGAGATGTATTCTCGACATTGATGTTCAAGGGGCAAGGTCTGTGAGAGCGAGTGCTCTTGATGCAGCATTCATATTCGTATGTCCACCTTCTATGAAAGAGCTTGAAGATCGGCTCCGTGCTAGGTAAAAATCAGGCTTTACAATACGATTTCTTGATATCTTACGTTACAGTTTCCAGGATGATCATTATCAATATATCTATTTTCTTAAAAAAACAGAGGAACCGAGACAGAGGAGCAAATTCAAAAGCGGCTTAGAAATGCTGAGGCAGAGATCAAAGAAGGGAAATCGTCAGGCATTTTTGGTCTTATGTTGTATAATGACAACCTCGAGGAATGCTATAAAAAGCTCAAGGTGAATCACCTTTTGTTAATTGCTCAAAAAGTAGTCATGTTCTGAATGAATAACAGTACCGGCTCTGTTTCCAGAAACTCTTGGGACTAGATGGAGTCTCTCTTGTCAATGGGGTAGAAAGTGAGAAACTGAACACTATGCATAGATTTCTTTTCCATAAAATAAGTAAATGTGGAAACTAATTGCTTTTTGTAATTTTATGATTCTGCAGTAGAAGGGATCAATCTTCCCACCGAGCACACAGTATCCAAAATGGAAGATAAGATCATTGTTCAAGAAACAGGAAAAGAAACTAGGAACAAGTAAGCAGCTAACTGAGCTAAGAATTAATGTTCTTATGTTTTTGATAATCTCTCTGAACTTGTATAAGTTATAATATGACCTTCTGGTAAATGATGGTATGCAGAATTGTGTTGGACTTATCTTCGCTAAATGGAGGGGCACCGGGTAGAACAAGGGGGATTCTTGTCGACACCATTAAGTTTTAAGCTGACAAAACATAAAACTGTTATTTCATTCATTACAGAGCCGTTTTCCCTTGGATTAGATAAGACATTCAAAGAGTTTAAGTGAACGATGATGATGGTAACTAAAGAGTTTGGGATGTTGATGATATTGTTCGTTGTAATTTGGATTGACAAGAATCGAAGAATCAAATTTGAAATTCTTTTAGATGTTGGTTCTTGAGTTGAGGGATCAAATTCAGAAAAGCATAACTTGAACACATGACTCACGATTTGGATGTACAAGAGGCTTGAATGATCTTTGTCATGTATTGGGAAGAAAAAGACAGCAGTTGGTGTCAGTTAACAGTTGCACTTTTAAAAGCAGCCAATGAGATTACAAAGAGGAAAAGAAAAGAAAGAGACGGCCGAAGAACAAGTTGGGACTTTGGAACAAAGTCTCATATGTGTCATGTCCTCTTCATCTTGCTCTCTGCACCGCTCATATACCGCAACTGCTTTTGAATCTTTAGGCTCAGGATCACTCTGGTGGGGCTAAAGTCGGTCGGATTGTAGTATAAGGAAGATTCGTGTAAGCCCACTAATGGTTCTGTCCTGAACATGGTCCTGCTCCACCAGTACAGACACTTGTACAAAAGACTTTAGAATCTGCCAAAACAAACGCGTGGAGTGACGTGCAGTAGTAGTAGTAACTAACAAAGCTTCTCTTTAAACTTCTCAGAGCTTTATTTACTTTGATTATCATGGTGGGACTAACGAGTCCACACGACAAGCCCATGAACGCTTTGAGGTCCATTAAAGATGCAACAGAACACTGCTTCAGCTATTCAGCAAAAGACACTTCCTTTCACAGACTCAAAGATCAAAGCTAAGAAGACCTTACAAAAATTGAAACAAGAATCATCAGCCTTCACTACTACAATTGTTGTTAAATCAGATCCTCAAACTATACACACTTCATTCACTTAAGAGCCTTTATGGCTCGTACAACGATTGACTAGACTCTGACGAGTTAGTCGGTGATGATCTTGCACAAGCAAAAGGCGGTGGTGGTGGATCAACAGACAATGTACCTTCTAAAACCTTCACCACTTCCCCCATTGATGGTCTTAACCGTTCATCCGCCTGAACACACCAAAACGAGATTCTCAAAACCCGCTCGAGCTCCTCTACATCGAAATCTCCTTCTAATATTTTGTCCACAACGGTCTCTTTCCTCCCTTCAATCCATTCTCTATACACCCATTCACTCACTACTCCTTCTGGTTCATATCTACCCGTTACTAGAGCTAAAACCGTCTTCCCAAAATCTTCAACGTCTTTATTTGCAGCACATAAACCGAATCCATATTCAGTTAACTTAGCTTCCAAATCCTCCCCGAGCAGAATGTTTCCACAGTTCAAGTTCCCATGACTGACGAATTCCCTGCATTCTGTGTGGAGGTAACAAAGAGCTTTAGCCACGCTTAAGCAGGTTTCAGTTCTTATTCTCCAAGTTAGTTTCTTGCTTCGTAAAGGGTCAACAATGTGGTCCAGTATTGACCCGTTCTTAGCGTATTCATACACAAGAAATCTCCTGCCTAGCTCGCAGCAATAACCTTCAAGCTTTGCTAAGTTCTTGTGATGCATTGTACCTATCTTTGATGCAGAGCTCCTAAACTTCCTTTCTTCTATTAACGTCGCTTTCATTTCTTGAACCGCAACAAGTTCATTCTCCGGCATAACCCCTTTGAATATCCCTGGTCCTATGTTATGATCAAAGTTACCGGTCATGGCCTTTATCTCATCGACAGAGAAGATCATCACACCTTTGGGATTTGCAGCTTTGGAGAATCGATCAGCTTTCTTCTTAGCTAGCTGCTTCTTCCTCTGGTAGATGTACACAACAACACCAAGCTGAAACCCGAGAAACAGAACAAGTGTAGTGGAAGTTGCACCGATAAGACAAGGAAGACAGATACTGTGAGACTTCGGTACAGTGACTGGTGGTGACTCTTTAGAAACGTTTGGATTAACAGCAATGGGATCCAAACATGTTTTCACATATGATATCGAACTCACAGACGGATCAGAGTAACCGCTGATATAACGAGTCAGCTTCATGCGACATTGAGGATTCCCATCGTTCGTGTAAGTGACTGCAGTACAAGCAAAATCATCTGAACACACCTTCTTGCATCTCTGGGAGCTAATTCCAAAAACAACAGAATCATTAGCAGGGTAGATTCCATACAACTCAAAGTTCTTGAACTTCACCATGGGGTAACCAGATTTGCAGGTTGGCTTCTGATAAGGCACCAAGCATTTAGGATCCGAGAGCGATACAAAAGCGTTAAAAGGGCAAGTGCATCCAGAGGATCCTGAACTGTTAAAGGAACAAACTTGTGATCCACAAGTTGCGAAAACACGACACTGATTCTCAACAGCTTGCCAAACCGGTTTCCAAATCCTTGAATCCTCGTTCCAGGAATACATTCTCAGATTACCATCCCGGTCAAGCCTGAGAAACCTGAACTTGACAGTGTCGTTATGATCTTCCGCAAACACAGACCAAACAGGTCTCATCAGATCTTGATCCTCAAGAAACAGAGCTCCCTCAGAGGTAAGCACAGCACCAATCTTCTTCTTCTTCTTCAAAGCTTCGTTTCCACTTGACCAGAAAGTAATGTTACTCTCCCATCTCAGCTGTAACCTCCCTGAATCCTCTAAATGAAGACTGTAATAGCTCGACCTAGAATTCTCACTAGCAGCTCTAAGCATCTCAAAAGAAGGTAACTTTTGGTTTGGAAGCAAAGTATCAGCAGGAGTATCAAAGCTCTGCCAAACAATCTCTTCTCTATCTTTCAACAACACGAGATTACCATCGTCACGAAGCAAAGCAGAGGATACAGAGAACCGGTTTGTCTTGCTGTTCCAAACCGGAACACCCAAAGAAGAATCAAACAAAACCAATTCTCCATTACTAGTGAGCTCGAAGTAGGAAGTGTTATCAGTAACGTAAACAACAGCTCCAGCAACCCAAACGACCTTACGCTGATCAGAAGGGATATAATCGGAGTTAAACCGGATACCGATACTAAACCGGTTAGGCAAACCGGGTGGGTTGAAAAACCCTAGAGCAAAATCACCATTGTTTGATACCCACAAGGTGTTTTCACCAACAACGAGCTTAGAACCCAGTTGAATCTCTGAAACAACGAACTGAAACGCAAAGAAGAAGACTAGAGAGAGAGACAAAAGCAGAGGTCGAAGCATCTTTTTTTTTTTGTGTCTGGTTCAAAATCCAACAACAAGATACAAGGAAAGAGACTCTGCTTTCATCTCAACATCATCCCCAAAAATCCAAAACCTGTGTTTCAAATTAAAAAAAATCTAAACTTTAGAATGGTGAAATAAAAAAAGATGAACCTCAAAAACTTGAAGAAGCTTAAANAAAATTTCTAAAAAAAAAAAAAAAAAAAAAAAAATTGGACCCACAGTTATATCAAATCACCACCAAGTATCAACAAATTGACTCTGAAGAAATTAAATAGTGTTGTTGACAAAAAAAAAATTTGATTTATTATCTTCAGAGATAAAAAAAAAAGCGAACTGAACTTTCGAAGAAGAAAGATATGTGGAGGGTATTACAGTAAAGATTGACCATTAAAAAACAGAGACTTTAAGCTCTTGATAAATGGGACCCAAGATTGTTGAGTTTGAAGGAAAAAAAAAAAGCTCCTTGAGTTGAGTGGGTTACTATAAGAATTTCAGAGAATGAAGCTGTGATAAAACAAAATTATATGAAGAGGAAGACAGTGAAGACGCACTATACTAACCACAGTAACCAGTAGGTAGACGAAGAGATTGAAAGAGACGTTTTTTTTTTTTTTTTTCTTTCTTTTTCTTAGAGAGAAACAGAGTTTGAGATCTTGAAGAAGAAGATGATGCCAAGTTGGTTGATAGTAATAATAATGTGAGAAATCAATCTCTGAAGAAGGAGTTTGAGATGAATCTGATAAGTTCTTTTTTTAGAAAGAAGGATGTTGCTTCTCTTCTCTTGTTTGGCCAATGTGAAAAGGAAGAAGTGGTTTATACTTAGCGCCGATACAAAAGAAAACATTTTTTTTTTTGGGGTATGGTTGGTTTTAATTGAACTTTGTCGTTTTCCTTTTACGAGTTGTCTTTTAAAGAAGAAGAATGCAAACAAATAGGAATGTATATATTTTGGATTACATCTTTAACCCAACAACATCTTAAAAAAAGATTCAAAATCCGAACCTAAGTTTTTAAAATCTTGATTGTTTGTTTGTCATAACTGTGACTAATTAGCGAGTTTAGATTGATAGAAGAGCGTGTGTGAATTAGATTAAGGGATGAAAATGGTCAAATTTATCAAGCAAATAAACCATTTTTTAGCGTACATAATCAATGCGTATAAATAATGTGTTAGCCGACTCTCTCTCTCTCTATGAATGAAGTGTAATCAACGAATTTAGTGGTTCATATTCTCTGTTGATTCACACTTATTATCTTTAAGCAGTGGTCCATTGTCGTCATTTGTCTCTTAATTCATCTCTAATTTAATTTGGATATTAACGATAATAATGATAAAGCACCAATAATTCTAGCAAAAAATAATAACGAAAACCAACATACAGTTCTTTTAATGGATGGATTCTTTATGTGATTCCGCATAGGATACCTGTCCGTCGGTACGGAAAACTTATGAGTGTGTTTAGTGTTTAGTTAGCATTTTATATCTCAGTTTTATCACTATATTTGGTTTGTAAATGCGGACCAGGTGCAAATAGCTTTGTTAACGAGGTTCGGTTTTTCCTACTTTCCGGGACCACATCCAGATTTCGATTCCACTAAAATAAGAAAGCAAATACAACCTATTCGCAAATGCGTAAATCAAGCACAACCCTCTTAATTCACCGCTTCGTTCTATAACATGAAATCTTAAGGATAAATCTCTACCCTTAACTAAACTCACACCAAGCCTAGATTCAAACCAAAATAACCTAACCTTGGGCTAAACTCCCCCTGAGCCTAGACTTCAGATCTTCAACTCTCTTGAGCAACCTTCACACACGTCACACCGACGAACAAAGAAGCTTGAACAATACAAGCACCAAACCGCGAAACTAAGCCGCACACAAACACAGAAAACTCTCTAGGATTTATTTTTATCTTTCAGCTTTCTTGTCTCTCTAGGACGTGCCCAAGACCTTCTTATATACCCATCAAGACTTCCTAATTACCATAGGAGAAGATTTCCAAATTTCATAAGAAAAAGATTTTTTCCTTTTTGCTATTTTCCTTTTCCTTGTAAAACTCCAATTTAATTAACCAAAAAAATAGTAGTTTTCATCTTTAATTCATCCTCAAACTATCCTTCAATATTGCTTTCTCAAACTTTATAAAAACTTCTCACATACATAAAACAACAGCAATCTTATATTATGTTTTGAATCACAGTTTTCTTTGTTGTTTTTGTTTCGATAGATTTAGTCGATCTTATATTGTTTCTTCGATCATCAACTTGCAAATAAAAAGATAGCTAGCTATCTTTTTTGTCATTGTTTATAAATTGTTATCCAAATTAGTATAATATATAACTATTCATAAATAATTTAGGATATTTTTCACATATAAATGTTTATGGCAAATAAAAAAATAGAACATTTGGGTATTTCGAGTCAAATTGTTAATAAGTAGTTAAATAAAAAGAGGGGTCAGCTTTGGACAGGAAGGGTTTGACGAGTTGCCTTTGCCTCGGTTGAAGAATTTCGGGCCCTATCAGTCTAGCACGTGTGTGTCTACATTCGCTTTCTTATCTTTTCACTCTTTTTGTTCGAAGCAAAACGCTCAAGTCTTAACGTTCGAATATAAAACTCGCTTGTTGAAAATGAAATAATACTATTTTGACATTTTTCTGCGCTAATACAATTAAAGTACTCGTTTAGAGGGTTGCTAATTTAATCACACGTATCCGAGATTTAAAAAAAAAAGAATTAAGTATATGACACGTTTTTTAATCAGAGAAAGACTTATTAAACTATAGAATGAATCTCGACGTCAAAGCACTTGTTTAGTAGAAGAAATTAATATACTCAGAAAAAAAATTGAAAGTAACTTTCATCTTTTCTATATATTTGTGTGTAGAAATATTACAGAAACAAATATTGATGAACGAGTAGTGGAAGATGAGAGAGATTCCCTTGCTAAGCTTTAAGTTATTTTTCACTTTCAAAAGGAAACTTTTCTTTTAACTTTCTACAGTAGAGAAATAATGCAAAATAGCTTTGTCATAAAGCTCATGCGTTGCATGCAGATTACAAGCCATGAGTGTTATACAAAAAGAAAGAAGTTATTATTGGATTATCAAATGAAAACTGTTTGTCGTCAAAGTCAAATCAAAACTTAAAAGAAATGACAAAAATGGAGATTTGGAGAAGGGGAAACCATGGGGCATGGGATATGCAAACAGAGAGGATGGGTTACGGGTACTGTATCATACGTTCTCTATTCAGAGGGTCCATTCATCACTCAATCTCCCCATTTTAACATGGAGCAGTTGAACAACTTGGACTAATTTGCTCCCTTTTTCGTGTTTTACGTCATTATTATTACTACTTTTCACCTTTTTTTTAAATATATATACTTTTTTTTATGCCAAATTAAAATTCAATATTTAAAAACCCAATAAGCCATATGACAAAAAACGTTTACAGAAAGTAGGATAAATTGACAACAATGTGTAATCCGTTACGTCAAAAAAAAAAGTTGTATAATCCGTTGGAAACTATATAGAATCTAGTATTAGTTAAGTTTGAGACATGGATTGATGAATGCAATTTGTTTCGACGGTTGTAAATCTCAAATTCGATTTCACATTTTTGAAAGAGAACTAGAAAACATACTCCAACCTTCTTCTATTTGAGAAGGTCAATATATAAGTCTTAGTAATCATGGAAGATATATCATCAATCTTCAAATCATCTCTTCTAAATTTCTACTAATCAAACTATACTAATAAAAAATAGGAGCTATAAGCTCTTAATACTGTCCACATAGAATTTTAAACAACCAATAGAAATTTGACATATCACTTATTAACATTTTATACAATTTTCAGAATTTTCTATATTAAGAATTATTTTAAACTACCTATCATGATTTGATATGTCATTCATTAACATTTTTTAAATTTACAGAATTTTTTAGAAAAAGTAAAATTTTAAATTTATGGAAATAAAAAACCAAGCACAATATCCCACATCGGCTAGAAATTTTTTAGACAATGGTTCAGAACCAATATAAATAAGATTAATATGCTTCCAACAACGAATGAGCAGGAAAGCTTGATTTATCAGGCGTCCAAGTTTAAAAGTTTTATTTGGTTTAATCTGGTTTTTTATTTGATCAAATTAAAACTTTTAACAGTTTCAAAAAAATATTATAATATTTAAAAGTTCTTAGCTTTTAAAAAGTTTTTAAATATTATAAGTTTTAAATTTTAAAAGTTTAAAATATTATAAATATTGAAAATTTTTAAAAGGTTCAAATTTTATATTTCGAAACCTTTTAAAAGTTTAAATATTATAAATATTGATGCAAAACATAAATTATTTTATTTATCTACATTTATGCTTTTTATTTCTTATGAGCTGTAAAACATATTTTTGTGTATGATTTTATAGATGAGTTGATATTCTTTCATTATTTTTTTTGTTTTTGGATCTAAGGAAGAAGGATTGACATCGCAAGACTTTAATTTGATGTTTGAGTCAAATTTTGAGGTTTAAAGAAGAAATATGGACGACAAACACACATGTTTTATTAGCTATACATAGGCATGACCCGGGTTACGGTTGTCACGGTTAAGGTTTATTAACCATCGGTTATGGTTAGAAATTTTTGTAACCTTAACCAGAATCGTTTACAAACGGTTAAACAGTTACGTTTAAATACGGTTACAGTTCAAGCAGTTACTGTCATATACGGTTATGGTTATTTGATAATATGATAAGGTTGATATTATTTGATGAGAGAATATAATTGATATTATTTATTTATAATTAATATGTTCTTATAGTGTACTCATATTTCTATATATCATATGATTCATATTAAATAAATAATTATTAGTATATTTTATTATGTTTTTAAAATATTATAAACCAAGTAAGGATTTTGGTTTGAGAAGTTTCTAAACGCGTGGATCTAAAACCAAATAAGTATATGGATAAAATTGTCAATAATTGGGTGCATGTGTTGACTATGCTGGTAATCATGAATTTCACAAATTTTATGAGAAAAGAAATTATTTTGTTCTTGGAGTTTGATGGGTTAACAAGTTGTGTGGTAGTATAAAAAAAGGTTTTTCAGTGGAAGAATGTGAAGAAGTTGACGAGGAAGAAGAAGAAAAAGAGTATAACGAAGAACCAAATGGTAAAAGTTACGATGACAATTAACACAAAAATGGGACAATGAAAATGACAAGAAAAAATATGAAGAATAAGAAAACATTGAATAAAAAACACGAAAACATAAGTTGTAGCGATCAATTAAATATGAAAACGAGTTAAATTCATGATTATAAAATTGTTTCGTTTTTCTGGTGGTCAAAGAAAATGGTTTAGAATATGTGAAGTCATCAGTTTGATTTGTCTCGCCTGGACATCTAGTTAAATTTATGATTTTTTATCAGATTTGATTTTATAACACAATCGATTTTTATATTTTAAAAAATTGTGTATCTGAAATTTTATTTTTTCAAAAGTACTAGTATTAGTTTTTTATAAAATAATATTTTATTACTATAATAAATCATATATAATTTTTATCAAAATATATCAAATAAACTGATTTGTAGTGTGACGTCGATTCAAAACTAGTACTGATAAAAAGAAAGAAAACATAGTAAACACAAAGTCCTTAATAAAACTAGGCCTATTATGTTATCTTTCCACGTTACGGGCTCAGTAGTATTCACCTACTAGCTAATTGGGCTTGGAGTTAGGTTTAACTCGCTCCAGTCATGAAACTTTACATTTGTCTTTTTTCCCGACAATGACATCAAATGAATATTATTCGTTAGAAAGAATAGAATTATACTATATTTATTATATATATCGTGTCTATAGTGCATGATGTGCATCTTACGATATTTCATCTATTTGAAACAAGTACATGGACCCCCACAATTGCGATTATTAAAGGAAAAAAGAAAAAAGAGAGAAAAAATGAGGAGCCACAAACAAAGATATCAGAAGAAAAGTTGCATCTACGGTTCGTAACATCCCATATGTCCCAAAATGGACCGAGGTTGGGTTCGGTTGTTTTCTCTTGTTCATATCACTTGACGTATATAGATAGCTTTTTCTTTTAGATATAATTTTGAATTTTCTATATTTCAACATATCTTATAATATTTTTACGTGTATCCTGTAGAAATACATTGCTGTACTGCTATTTTGTCCTGCAAAAGTTCTTGTACCGGAGTTTTTTTTATCATCAATCGCATCGGTAATTTTTTTAACTGTCGATGATACGATTTAATCTGTGGTGTTATCAAAAAATTATATATTCTCTAGAAAATGATGATATATATAATATGAGAAATATTTTGTTCCTCTATTTAATGTCTACACACTCAACATCACCAAACTCTTTGAAAGCGAACATATCTCCATTCAGTAGCCATCTCACCACATGACCTTCTCTTTAAGCTTGTCTCTTGGCACATATATAAACGTTAAAGTATGAAAACGAAGAATAGTATAAGAATCCATAACTTCATATCAATCAATTATTTATTAGGAACGTAACATCTCGACTGTATTATAATTATTCTATGCAGAGATTAAACATCCGAATTCAGTTTCCCATATTGTAGAGATATATTGTAGCTAGTACATTGACGTGTTCATTTCCAAAGAGAACTGAGACGTCATCTGTCTCCTTTTGAATTGCCAAATGGTACCCTTCTTCTGAGATTTGTGAACACTCACGAATTTCATATGAAAATCCATTTCAATAAGACAATATTTTAATTCCTAAATTTCTTCTCAATAATTATGGACCTCGATTGAGTTTTTGTTAGGTACTAATTCAATACAAAATTTCAGCTTTACTTTATTTTCTACCTAATTGTTGATGAAATGAGTTATAACTAGCTAGTACTCACCCTTACTTATATTTTACTAGTACTGTTAGTTAGAATCTACTTAATTAAGTGCGCAAGCTGAAAAATATATCCACCAAACTGTTGACATAAATATGTGAATATTTATTATCTGATAAATGTTTTTGGTTTAAGGTTTTTATAAATAGTGTAAAAATTAGCAAAAATAAATGTTAAATACATTATCTAAAAACACGAAATTCGAATATATTCGTCATCGTGACCGACATATCAAGTGATAACAACTTACAAAACCTACATGTACTGTTGGCATTTTTTTTTGTTTTTTTTTCATATATGTATAATGTATTGTTGGTTTAGAAGATTTTTTTATTTGTGTGAAGGTCATATAGTACCAACGATGTACTTTTAGTCACAAACCTACTCATGGGATGGAAAAGTCACCTTTTAACTATCAACAAAAATTTGTTGCATATATGATAAAATGTGAATTGTAAACATTAAAAGTTTTCATAAATAATACAAAAAACACAAAAAAAAATATGACAATATGAACGAAACCAATGGTGCTAAATCTATCGGCTATCGGAGAGTGCAAAACGTCATCACATAGTTTTTCTTACCACTGTCGTAACATATCTATAATTATGGGGCCTTATCAGCATAAAATAAAATTTAATTACATGAACAAAACCAATGATGAGAAATTAATTGGTTACGTGTAAATGCAACCCATTAGCACAAAACTGAGTTTGAGTTCTACTGCATTGCAAATGCTAGAGAGGTAAATGTTGACCTGAATTTCCTGAAATGAAAAAGCAAAAAATAAAACGAAATCTCATTATTGTTAAGTAACGAGAGAAAATGAAAGCATATGATAAGATAGAGGGGATAGTTGGAAGAAGTTTGCGCCCTGTAGATGCAACAAGGCGATTAGAGTTGGGGACCTTGGGGTAAGTGTTCACGTGGAAATCAAACAAAAGAGAGACTCAGACAAAACACCACAAAGTAAAACACACAAACTCGCATTTTCCCTTTGGCCAAGTTTGGTCACTATCGGGTCCCTTCCATTATTGCTACTACTCCCCTAATTCTCACATACACACACGTGTCACCTTTTCTAAAAACCGATTGTAAATTTTAAAATGGTATTTTAGGTTATATAGAACCTACAGTTAATATCAAGGAAATAGGTTACCACATGTTTATTATTGATCAGTTTTGAATTAGAATTTCTGAAAATTTACATGGTATTAAAGTCCATATTATTGATCCAAATAGGTTTGTCAAATATGATATGTTATAAAACAAAAAAAAATGATATATTAGTGATTACAGAGTAAAATAATATAATTATTAAGCAAATTTGTAGTTATTAAAACATATTATCTTAACAAAAATACTAATGCTAACTGATTACAGTAAAACCTCTATAAATTAATACTCTATAAATTAATAATCACTATAAATTAATAAATTTTGCTGGTCCCAAGTCGGGCCAGTGTAAAAATTAACAATATTCGATAAGATAATAAGATAATAATTTTTTTGAAATCTCAATGTAAAATATGGTCCCAATAATATCATAAATTAATAATCATGTAAATTTTATATATATATATATATATATATATACTGATATAATAGTGTATGTTTCTCCTAAAACTCATTTCTATAGAACATTTGTAATGTTGTATTTTCAAACTATAATGATATCTCTAAAATATTTTATAACATGTCATACAAATAATTAAATTTTAAAGTTTTAATTTTTAGATATGCATCATTTACAATTTGATAATTAGACAGATTATTAAAATATGAAAATTTATATTATTATTATTCATAAATTTGAATTTATGTATGTCATGTGTATAAGTCAATTTGTTTATAGTATTTGTAATTTATTGTCAATAATGCTTTATAAATATTACAAGTTCAATTCCTAAACCATAAAATTTATAACATCCGAAAGTTTAATCTTATTTTGCTATAATTGTTCCAATTCATAATTTAAAAAAAAATAAACAATTAAAAATATATCTATAAATTAATATCACTATAAATTAATAAAATGTCTTAGTCCCAACATTATTAATTTATAGAGGTTTTACTGTGTATGGATTAAATAGTCAATTTAATAACAAAAATATATTTGCTGTTTTTACTTTTTACTTATATCCTTTTTTATATTTTTGAAACAATTATGTTAATTTTGTATTTAATGGTTCTAGATTTCTTTTTGCTATAAACAAGAATGAGAATTTTGTAGCTGATTTAAAATAGCATTCGACCCATATTACTGTACTCATGAGAAGATCGACGCTGTTAAGTTTTTTTTTGGATTAACAATCTTATGAGTGATGATTGGTCATTAATTAGTTAATGTCGGACTCGTTCTATTAATCTTGTTATCCACATGATCCAAAAGTCATCTCTCGTGCATTAGCATGAGGATAATGCTTTTTCTTAATTTTATATACTTTTATTTCCTTATCTGTAATAGGAATATTAATGGATGGAGCATCCACTGAGTATTATATGGAGACGAGAATTTATCATCACTTATAATAATTAGTGAACGGAGTGAAGCCTCGCGAGTGTTCTCCTCCCACTGGACGAGTGATTGAGGTCGTCAAAACTCGAGCAATAATGACATATGATTAATCATTATTATTTCAAATTAGTTAAAGTATGGGATCAGGTAAAAAATAGAAGTTAGATTAACACGATAAACATTAAACAAAATTGCCGACATCAAATTTTTTGCCGACATAAAAATGAAATAACAAAAATTATTACGTCAGTAGTATTCGAATTTAATCGTTACAGAATTTATAAATACATTTGAATTTGAGTGGAAAGCTTTTCCAATAAATCCATCCTGAGACTATTCTGAAAGGCTTTAATCAATAACTTAGACTGTATAAATGTATATAATGGATTTTCGTTCATATATTACTGATGCATCTTAATTATAAACCTTTTACCACTATTAATTTATACTACAATATTAATCTTCTTCTTCTTTAATCTTTTCAAATTGGTTATAAACTTATTATTATAAATTTGGTTTCAATCAACTGAATAATAGATCTTGTATATATACAGACAGTTTTAGGTCAGTACAAAAACATTTGAAAAAACGGTAAGTACAAAAGCAAGCCGGTTTTTACTGTTGGTTTTGTTGGACCACCCTAAACATTTTCTATGGATTACTGAAATTATTTTAAATTTCCTCTCGAGATGCTTTATGTTTAAAAAAAAAAAAGCAAATTATTGAAAGTAAGTAAATTTTCATCTCTTTAAGTTATTATATGACTATTATATAATTTGCAACAACCATAATTATATACAATGATGACATTTCTGTGTTAGTTTATTTTTTTCTCCCTAATATTGTTGATGCAATGTTTTAACCATCATTTGGAAATGGGGATATGTTCTCTGCCGAACCAGAATGAACCCTTTTAAAAGAAACAACAATCAAATTTCAATATTGAATAAGTTTTAAGAAAAACTAAAGTTTAAGCAATCTTCAAAATAAGCTCTTCAATCCAGGCTAAAGATATTAACATCTCAACTTCGTTCAAATGGTTTTGTATTTATAAGTCTAAATAATAACAACAAAATTCAGTAAAAACAAATGATCTGGTAATAGTGACAAAAAAAGCCAATGATGGTGCTTTTCTTACAAAATCTGGAATAACTTATAACTCTATAGTGTAATTAAACAAAATTGGACGAAATAGCTGAAAATTTTATCTGAATATTAAGACTTTAAGAGCAACCAGTGCATCTGCCATTCACTAATTGAAAGAAAAATAAAATTTTGTCAGTTAATAAATGAAATTCAGAAGAATTCATTTGATTTATTTGTTTTTAAAAATAAATAAAAAATCCAAGAAGATTTCATCAGATAAGTTGGTAAATTTTCTTTACTCGGATACTAACTCCAAAATTGATTCTCAAGCTGCCAGCATCCATTGATTTTTTTTTTCATATTTGATTTTTTTTTGTTTTTTTTTTTTACTTTTTTTTTTCGCAAACACTACTCCATGTTAATTTCAATATATAGAGGATTTTTTTATTAACGTTATCCTTCTGTTTAAATTTTGGGTATTAAGTTTTAATAAAACCAATGCTGGCAAAAAAACTACTGTATAATGGGAAATATAACCATATTTCAATTCTCTCTTTAACTTTTTTAACTGTTTTGGAAAATTTATTATATTTGGTGCAGTAGTATAATTGCTTTTCAGTTTTTTTTTTTGTATTGATATAAAAATATCTATTTTACAACATAAGGCCCACTTCTTATTTTCTTCTTCTCATGGTTTATGATTGACTCTCTCCACAATTAAACTGGAATTAAATAAAATATGTCACGTCCGTTCCCTCCCCCGTACGCTTGGCGGACGCCAGTTACCTCTTTCTTAAATATCGTTTAATAATCCCTCTCAATTACGCCCCCCCCCCCTTCACACTGGCTACTGGTTGCTCCCGTTTACTTTCTCTTCACTTATCACCCCATCCATACCACCGGGTCCACCGGTAACACCCGGTCTCATCCCATTGAAAAACCACGTGTCGTATTGTGCTCATCGCTCAATGTTTTATTCCACGTGTCACAAAGGTTAAAAGAAAGGAGTAAATACGATTTCCTTGTAAGGATAATTTCGGAAATTAATTGTAAAACCTGACGAAGAAAGGAGAGCGTCACCGGAATAAGTGAGCTAGCTCATCAGTAATCGCCACGTGAGCAGACAGAATAGGCTATTTTTTTTTTAATTACGATGTAACTTGACTCACTAGATTGCTAACCCCCATTATTTTAAGTAAGGGGAAATTACTTACTGGGAGAATTTTTTATTGAAACAAAAGGGGGACAAAACAACAAAAAAAGAGATACATACATGCGTGTCCACTTCCTATGTCAGCCAATCATAACCTGCCATATCAGACGATAGAAGTCAGAATGACGATTTTAACCTTAGGTTTTTCTTGTTTTAGTTATGACGTGGAGTTTCCTTATTGGTTGAGGTGATTTTAAAGGGGTTTAGAATAAGAAGATCTCTCATATTGTAATTTGTACTTTGTAGTAGTAAAGCGCTTTTGTCTTTTTTTTTTCTCTTAGGAAAATAATAATGTTATTTAAAAAAAAAATTAGCTTTTCGCTATTGGATAGCGAAATTTATTAAATTTTTTCATTGAACGAAAACGAAGTGTCGAAAAAATTGTTTCTCTATAAAAAAATAAAAATAATAAATATTTTTTATTTTATTTTTGGGGTTGAAATTAAATACTTTTCTAGTGAGATCTGAGCTTGGGAAATGGAGATTGTAGAAGAACAAGCTCTCACCATTTCTTCTTCTTCTCTCTAAATATAAAGACTTCACCCGATTGATTCTTTTATATTCTCTTTCCCAGATTTTTCTCGGGGAAAATTCTTTCTTTTCCTCTCCTCT
>NC_025688.1:26895504-26907137 GCF_000633955.1 Camelina sativa
TTTTTTTATATTCCTAGATCTATTAGAAACTGATTTCGTTTCACGATTAAACCCATCGAAGTCTTCGTGCAAGATTTGTTTTAATAGAGGATAATAAAAAAAGGTGAGAGATTGTTTGATCATCGGAAGCCTCTAGCTGCTCGATGTGGCTTATGGAATAATTTTTTTTTTTTCCCTCTGTTTCTGATGATTTCAATATTTCTATGTCGTTTGTTATCTCTGTGGATATATATATAAAAAAACGAGTAAATAACATGCACCAAAGATTTATTTGTGTTTTTGCCTATTTGACTTTAGTTTTTCTGTAAAAAAAAAAAAGATCGGATAAAAGATTTTGTTTGTTCTGATCGTTTTTTTTTTGTTTTTCGCTCTCTCTCTGTTCTATTTTTAGAACGTCATCTTTGCTTGATTCTTCTTTGAAATCTGTTTGACCTTGCCTGGTTTTAATTCGTTAAAGACATAGTCTTGTATTTCAGACAAAACCTTCTTCTTGTCTGAAAATGACTTTACCTGTAACTTGAGTATTTCCGATCTAGTTTCTCCAAATCAATGGATAAGAAGAGAATCAGAAAAATATTCTCTTTTTTGGTTTTTCAATATATCTTATGATCGATTTTATTATTAATTTTTATATATATGAGTGGTCTTTTTTTTATTGAGTTTGTGATTCTTTTTTGCTGATGTTTTTTACAGAATCCGATTCCACAGATGGAAGTATGTGCTGTGGATCAGACCGATTAAATCAGATCTTGTCATCAACATCTTCGTCGCCAGTTTCATTTGAGGATAACAATCTTGTTACAAACTTAGTCATGAATCACTTGAGAGTCGAAACAGAGGATACCTTTGCGAGCTTGCTTGAGCTCGCTGCTAACAACGACGTGGAAGGTGTAAGGCTGTCTATTGAGAGAGACCCTTCTTGTGTAGACGAAGCTGGTCTCTGGTACGGTCGTCAGAAAGGTTCTAAAGCTATGGTCAACGATCAGAGGACTCCGTTGATGGTTGCTGCTACTTATGGAAGCTTAGATGTGATCAAGCTTATTGTTTCTTTGACTGATGCTAACGTGAACCGCGCTTGTGGGAATGATCAGACCACCGCGCTACACTGTGCTGCTTCTGGTGGGGCTGTGAATGCTATCCAAGTTGTTAAGCTGCTTCTTGCGGCTGGAGCTGATTTGAATCTTTTGGATGCTGAAGGTCAACGAGCTGGTGATGTTATTGTTGTTCCTCCTAAGCTTGAAGGTGTTAAGCTTATGCTTCAGGAGCTTCTCTCTGCTGATGGATCATCGACCGCTGAGCGTAATCTACGGGTTGTTACAAATGTTCCGAACAGAGGGTCTTCTCCGTCGCATTCTCCTACTGGAGAGAATGGTGGGTCGGGGTCTGGCTCTCCCCTTGGTTCTCCGTTTAAGCTGAAATCGACTGAGTTCAAGAAAGAGTATCCCGTTGATCCGTCTTTACCTGACATCAAGAACAGTATCTACGCGACTGATGAGTTCAGAATGTATTCCTTCAAGGTTAGGCCTTGCTCCCGTGCTTATTCGCATGATTGGACTGAGTGTCCTTTTGTTCACCCGGGTGAAAACGCGAGGAGAAGAGACCCGAGGAAGTTCCATTACAGCTGTGTTCCGTGCCCGGATTTTAGGAAAGGAGCTTGTAGACGAGGAGATATGTGTGAGTATGCTCATGGTGTGTTTGAGTGCTGGCTACATCCTGCTCAATACAGGACACGCCTTTGCAAAGACGGAACAGGCTGTGGTCGGCGTGTTTGTTTCTTTGCGCATACACCTGAGGAGCTTCGACCTTTGTACGCATCCACTGGTTCAGCAGTTCCTTCGCCTCGTTCGAATGCTGATTATGCAGCAGCTTTGAGTCTACTTCCTGGCTCTCCATCAGGAGTCTCTGTCATGTCTCCTCTTTCGCCATCATCAGCCGGGAATGGGATGTCTCATTCGAACATGGCTTGGCCACAGCCGAATGTCCCTGCTCTGCACTTACCTGGAAGCAATCTACAGTCAAGCAGGCTAAGGTCTTCTCTCAATGCAAGAGATATCCCGACAGACGAGTTCAATATGTTAGCGGATTACGATCAGCAGCAGCTTCTCAACGAGTATTCCAACTCATTGAGCCGCTCTGGTCGGATGAAATCAATGCCTCCTTCGAATCTTGAAGATCTTTTCTCAGCAGAAGGCTCTTCGTCTCCTCGGTTTACTGATTCCGCTTTAGCTTCCGCGGTGTTCTCGCCCACTCACAAATCCGCTGTGTTCAACCAGTTCCAACAACAGCAACAGCAGCAGCAGCAGCAGCAGAGCATGTTGTCTCCAATCAACACAAGCTTCTCTTCACCAAAGAGCGTCGATCACTCATTGTTTTCAGGTGGAGGAAGAATGTCTCCTCGGAATGTGGTTGAGCCAATTTCACCAATGAGTTCTCGTGTTTCCATGTTGGCTCAGTGCGTGAAGCAGCAGCAGCAGCAGCAGCAACAGCAACAACAACAACATCAGTACCGTAGCCTTAGCTCGAGAGAGCTCAGAACAAACTCAAGCCCAATCGTTGGTTCACCGGTAAACAACAACAACAACACATGGTCATCATCCAAATGGGGTTCCTCAAATGGTCAACCGGATTGGGGAATGAGCTCAGAGGCGCTTGGTAAGTTGAGATCATCCTCATCGTTTGATGGTGATGAGCCTGATGTGTCATGGGTTCAGTCATTGGTGAAGGAGTCTCCAACAGATGCCAAAGAGAAAGCAGCAACATCATCTTCCTCAGGGGAAAACGTGAAGCAGCCAAATCCAATGGAACCGGTAATGGATCATGCTGGGCTAGAAGCTTGGATTGAGCAAATGCAGCTCGATCAGCTTGTTGCTCAGCAGAACTGAGAGACCAAAACCAAAGCCTCTCTCTATATGTGGTAGATAAAAACCTCTTTTTTACAGGTGGTGGGTGGTTGTGGTAGAAGGGTAACAACAAGATTAACAAAGAAGAGAGGAGAAAGAAGTTTTCTTTGTTTTTGGTCAATTAATTTTCACAACAAAAAAACAGTTTTTTTATTTTATTTAGAGAAGAGAAGAAGAGGAACAAAACAAGAAAAAAGCTTATGGGAAGAGAGGAGAAGAGAGAAAAAAAACCTTCTTGGTTTTTCTTTCTCCCATTTTCAATTTTTTTTTTTTTTTAGGATTTCTTTCTCCCATTATCATTATTATTATTATTGTTATTAATATTATTATTTTTTATAATTATTATTGTTATGACTATTTGTTATCATTTTGTTATAATGAGTATCCTAGAATTAAATTCTATAATCTCTAATCTTGTTAGTTTCTCAGTGTTCTGTGCTTTGTGGGAGAGAACAAGAAAAGCAAATTCTTGTGAGACATGTGTCTAGTACTAGTTGTTAAACGACTCGCTATCTAATTTGCTTATGTGAGCATTAGTGCTATAAATAAATATTTTTGTTTTCGGGTAGAACTGAGTGGGGGCTAATCTAATAAAGGATTTATTTTAGATATCTTGGGGGATGTGGATGTGGTTTTATGGGGCAGGTGACAGTGATATATATCTTTAAATGTAATATAATAAAGATTCTTAAGTAAGTTCTTTACTTTTTGTCAATTCTTGATAACACTGATCAACCACAATTTTTTCACCTTTTTAAATGCTTTGGAATATGCAAATTTTGCTATGTGTTGAGGTGGTGGCCTGGTGGGTTGATTTTAATATTCGGCTAATTCTTATTAACACTACTATACATTATCTAAAACCGATTAAAATTGTTATATCCTTGGTGCAAACAATTTCAATCCTCGAGCTCACGTGATTGTTCTCCTTGGACTCTTTCTTATCATTATTCTTTGATCAGGAAAAAAAAAAAAGAAAAAAACAAAACCAAGATTAGTGCGAACATGTTTATTCATTCTCTGTTCAAATATTTTGTCTTCTATTGCTAGAGTGCTATTAGTATGATGTTTAAGTTGGTCTTTTAACGGGTAATACTTTTCTATAAAGACTTTGAAAAAAAAAAGAGATCAAATGGATTTGGGAAAAGAATAAAAATAGGTGATCGTCACCTTTTTCACTGATTAACTTTCGGTGCATATGTTTGTTCTTAAGTGATTTTCTTTATCACCTTTTTTTATATTTCCAATTAATATTTTAATTTACGAAAAGCTTTGCGGTGATGTGATCATACACATAAAAAATCACAAGACTTATTATATGCGGAGTATCTTATTCAAGATAACACCAAAACCTATTGAGAATATATTATACTCATGAAATATATTTTCTTACGTTTTTATAAGAATTTATTCTTTTTTTTTTTGTAAAAAAATATATTATTTTTTGGATTTAAAAGAAAAAGCTGATTGCGACGCGACTTTAATCAAAACGAAACAGAAAGAAAAAGAAGCATAAACAGAAGGAAAAAAGTAGGGTGAAGAAAAAAACATAGCAGAAGCTAATTCATTCCTTCTTCCCCCTTCTAATTATTCTCTTTGGTATTCCCAAAAGTCTTCAAATTTCACTTTGTTGTTATTCATTCATTCATTCGAAATGTTAATACCAAAATATTTACGAGCAAAATCTACTTTATTAAAAAAGATTTAAGGTTTTTGATATAGTAGTCCTTTTAGGTTAGGATTAGAGGAACAAGCAGCTACTAAGTACTATCTCTCATAACAGAGATCACCCACCTCTCTAACCTAATTTAACCATTTAAACAAAACCATGTCTGTCTAGTGGGTTTAGTCATTAATGGGCTTTAAGCTCTCTAAAAATCCATGTATACGAAAACGTATCCATTAATCAAAACATTAAAAACAATTTAAAGAATAACAAAGCCATTCAAGCATCCCATCTAAAAAATATGACCAGTTTATCAAATCTCATTTTGAGATACAATTTATGGATTAAGTGAAGTTTTTTTGATCAACCATCACTACTACTACGTTGAAGATTACGTGCTATGCGAAGCCATGATGATAAGTTCGAGTGTTAGACTAACCGAGAAAGATGACGAAAGGACTACTAATTAACGAATGTTGAGCCTACTCTAGAAGAGCTGATGAATTCATTAATTATGGAATGTTTCATCGTTTTTAACGTTCCATTATTTATAGCCATTAAGCATTTAGCAAATAAAAACCATCACTCATCTCGACCGACTATATAGTATTCAACTATCCAAATAATTCTTTTTCAGCCAAAGAACAATCAAGTTATTAAAACATAAAAAATTAATATATGGTAGATACACTCATACACGTAAATGGTGATTTTGACCAGGTAAAAATATGGATGGAAACGCGTAAATTACTCCAAGCCACACAATGGAATAATTAAGAATTTCAAATGTGAGGTTCCTACTTCCTAGTTCCTACATTATTGATGTAATTTCTTAATTTTTGTTGGTAAGATACTAATTCTAAATATTAACTTTTTCTAAAAACAACATAACTACCTCCCGTATAAATCCCCTTTAACCTCGTCCAATTATACTCAGACCTGCGAGAAACAAAAATAAAACAAAACTACAAAAAAAAAAAAAACTACCCTTTCAGGTCTCAACTAGCAATAGAGATGAAGAAGATTGCCTGTGGAGTCGTTTTTGCTGCTGCTTCCATGACCGCAGTCATGGCTGCAGAGGTCGGAGCTCCAGCACCAGGACCCGCCACAAACGGAGCCTCCGTAGCCGTACCGGCTCTTGGCTCTTTGGTTGGAGCCTCCCTTGTGTCTCTCTTCGCCTACTACTTGAACTAAGCTCTTATTATTTAAAGGAAAACGAAGAAATATTGATGTCTCTTTGTCAATTTCTACTATGTGATCCAATTTTGTGTGTGTTGTTTAGACAGGCATACTGAATAAAACAAAAAGAGGAATTAATTTGATTATGGTCAGTCATGTTTTTATGTAATGCTGATTAATAAAAGTATATATGTGTTTTTCTCTTTTCATTTATTTTCCTTATATTTAGGTATATATGATCTTTAATTACCAAGTTAGGTTTTTTTTATAGGTATATGGTCTTGACGAGTCTTTAATAGAATCATATAAGAAAGTGGAATTAGGAGAGATCTAGTAGAAGATTACCTGGAACTAACGATATTGTTTGTCCCATTTGTTTTTCGGAGTATGCTATAGTAAAGAGACCGTGCGTTGCATACCGGAATGTGATCATTGCTTCCACATTGAATGTATAGATAAATATGGATGGGTAGCTTGATGTTATAATTACCCTTTTATCTCCTTTACATATTTGGTTTTTTTTACAAAATAATATTTTAAAATAAATATTTTTAATTAAACAAAATGTTTTTGATATATTCAAATAATTTTTTAAGTGTATCGGAACATCTATATTCTTGGCTAGGAGATAAAATAAATGTATACGTGACATTTCAATCATCATTATTAATAATTCTTTTCTTCTCTTATGTCATGATGTTCAAGTTCAACCACATTATTTACTTATTTTGAGTTGACCACAAAAGTCACTTTTTTCGAATCATTGAACAAGTCGTTCCAAAATCGAGTTCAAACTCTTGCCGAAGAAGTATAGCTAGTGTTTCACTGCGATTTTGCTTGTTCTGTAGTTTGTTTTAAGATGTTTTGGTGGAGAAGGAAAAAGCATGAAGTCAACGAACGACAGAGAATGTTTATGAAGAATGGGAGTTTACTACTTGAAGAGGTCATTGCGATCAGTGATGATGCTAAATCTAATCCTATCAAAAATTTCTCAGCTGATCAGATCAGAGAAGCCACTAACAACTTCAGCCGCGGTAATCTTGTACGCATCGATAGATTCCGACATTACAGAGGTGTGATTGATGACCGTGTCGTGCTTATCAAGAAATGGGCCTATGGAGGATCAATTTACTCTGAGAAGATGTACCGCGACTTAGCGGTTTCATCAATGGTGAGTGGTCACAAAAACTTCCTCAAACTGTTGGGTTGTTGCCTAGAATTCGCTTACCCGGTTCTAGTTTGCGAATATGCCGAGGTCATTACTCGTAGCCTAAGAGGAAAAAGATGTCCGATAGATCCAGCTTTAACATGGAGTATGAGAATTGTTATAGCAAAGGAGATTGCAAACGCTTTAACTTACCTTCACACAGCGTTTTCAAGAACATTAGTCCATAAAGATATACAACCTTGTCAGATTTTCTTAAATAATAATGGAACACCAAAGTTGGGTGAGTTTTGCAACAGTGTTTTCATTCCAAAAGTTGGGTGAGTTTTGTAGTGGAAGGAACATATGGGTATCTTGATCCCACTTATCTGTCAAAGGGTTTAGTCACTGAGAAGACTGATGTATATAGCTTTGGAGCGTTAATGTTTGTTCTTTTGACTGGCAAAATACCGCGACCATACATTTGGACAAAACAAGATGATTTGTATTCGTCTCTGGAAGATCCAAAGAGTTTGTCTGAATTGGTCAAGGATGGAAGATTTGATGAGGTTGTGGATAAAAAGATGTTGGTAATTGAAGGTAGAGATATAGAGCAAGAGCGATTACAAATCAAAGCATTTCTTGAGCTCGCGTTGAGATGCATTGGTCGTCAAGGGGACGTTCCAAAGATGATTGAAGTGGCCAAAGAACTTATAAGAATTGAGAGATTGAAGGATCTGTCTTGTGGTTCTTAAGGATATCTATTGTGGTTCTTCTGTTTCACATCTTTCTTTAGTCAAAGATACTGATAATAACTTTTTTCTTATTAAGCTCCAAATCATCAGTGAATATGATGCAAAAAATTTGTACTTTTTTAGAATATATTTGTTTTATGTTTTGTTCATCTCCTTTGGAGTAGAATTCTTCGGCAAGGCGCACATCTTCTAACCTGGTAACAATGCGGTATTGCTTATGGCTCATCTATAAGTGCTCATAAAAGTTAAGCTTAGTATTGGTGCTTTTGTTTGTCCAAAAAAAAAAAAGTATTGGTGCTTTTTTTGTTAAGTGATTGTTGGGGCGTGGCTCTGGTTAAGAGCATCTCAACACAAAGATGTTAGTAATATTTTAATGTGGTTTAGTTATATAAATGTTTGACAAAAAAAACAAAAACAAGTGTCAAATGAGATTCTTTATTACTCAGAAATTCTCAAAATTTTATAATGTAGTTTTTTATGTGTCCGACTTGATTTATGTTTCGTCATAAGTCATAACAGCCTTCGTAATTCTCTCAATTGCAATACTAATTAGTATTGCAATTTGCTTTTCACCTAAAAAAAATTAGTATTGCAATTTGCAACGATGCCTTCATAGTTCCTTCTAATTTGGAATTTGCAATTAAAGTTCGCACGTGTTTTACAGGAAAAAAAGGAAATTGTTAGTTATCTTTCGTAAATTAAATATGAAAAGGAGATAAAAGGGAAATTGAGATTACCAATCTCTAATGTGATTTTGAGTCTTACAGAAAAAGGGAAACTGAGGTTGCTTATCCCTTACGGAACAGGAGGAAGTTTTCTCTACATATATGATTCGTAGAGGGTCGCTCCAGGGTATCTGATATTTCGTCTTCACCAAATTGTTTCGATTCTCGAATTTTCACGTACGTGACCAGTGACCTAGAGTTTTTACTTCTTGGAGCCGAAGAAATCAGAGAATTAATTATATTCAATGGCAATGGTGACACCGGAGTTAGAATTCAATAGGTATCTCGGAAAGGGTTCGTACGGTTCCGTGAGCCTCTTCAAGTATACAAAACCACACTCGACGCTCTACACCGCAGTGAAGATTACCGACTACAAAAACGCCGAGTCTCTGGGCAAAGAGTTTCAAATCCTGTCCCAGTTCAAGGGTTGTCCAAGAATCGTCCAGTGCTATGAGGACAGATTGATAGAGAATCTAGACGCTGAGGGTAACATAGAGTACATGATGCTAATGGAGTACGCTGCTGGAGGAAGCTTGAGGACTTTCATGAAGCGATCCAAAGACAAGAAATTGCCTGATCCTTTGATCAGAGAGTTTACTCGTATGATTCTTGAAGGCTTAGCCACCATTCACAAACACGGCTACGTTCACTGCGATCTCAAACCCGGAAACATACTCGTTTTTCCCAAGTGCGTCTACAAGAAGGGCGCGTGGAGATCGTCTTACGAACTGAAGATTTCTGATTTAGGGTTGTCGAAAAAAGATGGAGACATGAAGTGGTGGCATCCTTGTCGTCCGTTTGCGGGAACGGCCATCTATATGTCGCCAGAATCGATTGCTCACGGAGAGACAGGGACAGGACTTGATTTCTGGTCGTTGGGATGTGTGGTGTTGGAGATGTACACTGGAAAGAAACCATGGTGGCATACAAACTTTGACTTGGAGGATCTCAAGAAGTGGTACGCGCCACTGATCCCGAGTGATCTTCCTTGCGATGCAAAAGAATTTATTATGTCTTGCTTCACGTCAAATACTGAAGAGAGAAGAGATGCGTTGACGTTGTTAGAGCATAGCTTCTTGCGTGGGGAAGTTAATAAGGGCACAACGCCTCATGATGATAAGAATGAGAATCCGAGGGACATTGCACTGACATTGGGGAAAGTTGTGAAGAGGCCATCAAAAGTTATTTCAATTTTCAAAAGAGCCGGAGAATTGATGAAGATCATCAAGAAGCAGCCAAGACAACCGAGACACAATTTGCTCCTGTTCACCAGCCTTGTCCCTTAGCAGAACCATCTCAAAATATTTGGTTTTTCATTTATTGTTCTCTTTGTGTTGTGTTTATCTTGTTAATGCTAGTTTGTTTCTTTGGTTGATTGTTAAATAAATAATGGCATTAATTGCTCTGTCCTTTTTTTTTTTGTCAATCAATTGCTCTGTTTCATTCATGTGAAGTTTCGATGGTTGGCTGTTTCATTATTAGTGTAAATATGGCATGTGTGAGATGGTGATGGAACCAAAGGTCCAAGAAATTGAGGCTTAGTAAGAAATCAAGAGGCAACGCCAACGCCCAATACTCCTAGCTTAGTTTACACAACTAGTACGTAATAAGTTGTTAAGTATAATAAGCTAATTGAAAATTGGATTTTAGAACTAAATTTTAGAATCGAATTGTTTACCAAGTCTTGAAAGGTATAGAGATTTATTAACTATATATATGTTGATCGTGGCCTCGAACAAGTCGCTACATTCATTCTTAAATCCAAATCTTTAGTTATAAAAAAAAAATAGCAAATGAAGATATTGATTAAATTTAACTCTTATGAAGTTTCATGATATCCGATTCATATCCAAGACTAAGAGTTATATGAATTTGAATCAATTTTTGACATACAGAGAGGTTCTATTTGATTGATTTCAAAAGAAAAATCTTGTTAAAGGATATATCAATTTTAATTTATAGTCATTCTTATTTCTAGTCAAAGAGAAAGTGATGCAGTTCTTGACTATGTCTAATAAATAATTTTGATAAAATTCTAGATTGAATATTAATTAATCTTGTATGTTAATTCAATAAGAGTCCAAAGTGTACATTTTTTTCTTACGTTTTGTTTTTTTGTGTATAGTGATTGTTTCTTTTCCTAATAATATTTCATATTTATTTTGGTAGATCAACCGATCAGTGTATCCGATGGATAAAGTTTGATGATCAGTAGAATATATATTTTTTTATCAAAAATAACTTTAAAATCTATAAAAAAAAAAGTATAAAAAATGATAAATGTTGTTGAATAGTAGAAAAAACCTTGAATAAAGTTTGAATAGTAGAAAAAACCTTGAATAAAGTTTATTATTATTATATTATTGTTTGATAAAATTTGATGATTAGTAGAATATATCCTTTATCTTAAATAAATTAAAAACCTTTAATAAGAAACTATACCTTTGATGATAAATCTTGTTACATAGAAAAAATCACACTTTTGAGCAAATTAGTTGCATTTCTACTTGNTTTTTTTTTTTTTTTTTTTTTTTTTTTTTTTTTTTTGGTGAGATTTTCTTTATTTATTCTGATCACTGAAATTGTCCTTTTATTTTATTTTTAAAATCCTTTCTTTTCTAATAGAAACCTTATAAAGGTCGATAAGGGTTTTCTTTTTTTTAAAGATGTGGATTGAGGTGTCCCCATCCCATGGATTATGATTGACTTGGTTCGGTTCGAAAATCTTACTTGTGGATTAGTAAATTTGGTTCACTGTGGAAATTCTTCACAAAATTTGACGACCCGTTTAAAATTATCATTCTTGTAGAAACTAGGTTTCTATAATGAATTTGTTTAAGGAGGGAAACAAATTCAATAGAGTTATCTCTCTAGAAAATAGATCTAAGCCCTCAGATTGAAAGTAAAGAAGAAGAACTCAAAGGAATTAGGGTTTATTGCTCTGAACAAGAGGAGAACTCGATTATTGTATTTTATTCTAGATGCCTTACAATGGAGAAGTCTCTCCTTCTTTATACATGTTCTAAGATTACAATATATTAACTTTCCTTATCGGACGAAGTGAGATATGGAAAACTGCCTCATTGCTTCAGTCGGCCGCCGTGCCGAAGTGGAAGTCGGCTCCTTCTTCTTCAAGGCTACACTTTGGCCGAACTGACTTCTTGTTGACCTAATCGAGCCCTTAACCGGTTTCCCGGTTAACTAATCAATTAGTATTTCTGGTTTAGCTCGGTATGTCGGGGGTGCTGAATCCCGCACCAACAA
>NC_025688.1:26907624-26914262 GCF_000633955.1 Camelina sativa
ACTTTCCTTATCGGACGAAGTGAGATATGGAAAACTGCCTCATTGCTTCATTCGGCCGCCGTGCCGAAGTGGAAGTCGGCTCCTTCTTCTTCAAGGCTACACTTTGGCCGAACTGACTTCTTGTTGACCTAATCGAGCCCTTAACCGGTTTCCCGGTTAACTAATCAATAGTATTTCTGGTTTAGCTCGGTATGTCGGGGGTGCTGAATCCCGCACCAACAATTAGTCCCCCCCCAGTTCCGAATATTCGAGATTCAATTCGAATGTTTCGAACTATGGGAAGAGAATATCCGATCTAATCCATGAAAACTTAATTGATTTTACCCGGATTCTCGCGTCATTTCGCCGTGAATTGTTCGGACGACACGTGTCGTTTGCATCACATCAGCCAGCCCGGAATTCGAAGAGTCGCATAGGTCATAATTGCTCTGCGTAGGGTTGCCACCCGCTCGACTCTATAAATACGCCTCCCCTTTCGTCATTTCTCATTTTCTGTCAACAACGAAAGGTAATCTGCTCCGATCTCTCTCCTATTTATTTTGTTAGTTCCGATTTTCTTCCGCACTCTCCGAACTCAGAATATGGCAAGCACATCAGAACCCATCTCTTCGCCAGAAGTCGAGGGCGAACAGCTAATTCGTCGATCTTCCAAGCGGAAAACTCTCGACCCAGAGCGTACCACGCAGATCGGTGAGTCGAGTAGATCGGCTTCCGAATTCCCACCACACCTTGTTCGCTGTTCAGCAGGAACTTCATCTTCACAAGTATTGTCGTTGCCATCAGTTCGTCCTGAAGAGGAAAGCACCGAACTGACTCAAGGCGTACTGTCACAAGAAGAAGATCAGTTTGTTCCCTTAGGACTCTTGATCGAGGATATTGATCCCTTGTTTGACCATAAAGGACAGATTGGTGGCGAAAAGAGTTTGAGTTCGTCCAAAACCGTGAACGACATGCTGAACTCATGTGGTTTATTCAACAGCGAAGTCACAATTCTGATTCCTCGAGAGGACCAACGCCCTTGGAACCCTCCGGAAGGATATATATGTCTATACGAATGTTATTTTACCGAATGTCGCCTCTTATTCCCAATCCCTGCGTTGATATCGCTCTACACCCAAAGACGCAGGATAGCGATCTGCCAGTTCGCCCCCGGAGCTATATGTAACTTTATGGCTGCCCTTACTGTAGCAGCCGAAGTCGGGGTTAATATTGGAGTTCAATGTTTTGAACAACTATCCAATTTTAAGTTATCAAAGAGTCTACACCGCTGGGAAGTGAATATGAGGCCGGCGCACAATTTCCTTATCGGTAAAAGAGTGAGCAAATTCAAGAAGTGGATGAACCACTACTTCTACGTCCGCGTCGATCACTACTCACTCGCTAACCCATTGAGTTTCCATCGGAGAGTGTGGAATGAAAATCCTGGTAGACTTTATATTTTCAGCACGTTTTAATTGACTTCGGCACCTCTAACCAGTTTTAACTTTTTCGTGTTATGTTTCCAAATCGTCCATTCTGCGCGACGCGGCTAGCTCCAAACTACCATCCCGTCAGAGACGCTCTATTAACCGGAAACAATCATCAGTGGGAGTTCATCACCCGTATCCGTGTTGAAACAGCGATGGGCAAACCCAGTACGACGTTCCCAAGTTTTGCTAGGTCACTAGGACGAACTGCGGAACCTACCGGAGCACGTGTCCTTGAATCGGACAGTCTCCAGATCGTTCGCCGTGACACTCAGGCTGCCATTGAAGCTGACATTGACCCATCTCAGGGTCAAACCGAAGTCGATCCCATCCCGGACCAGACCGACGTTGACCCTACTCAGGCTTCCGGAGAAAACGTCAACACAGTCGGTGTCGCGGAAGAAGATATTCTCCCTTCGGCCTTAGAGAATGTCAATCTTTCAACCGAAGAACAGGATGTCCCGCAACTTTAAGCTGGATCCAAAAGAAGGAAGAAGAAAAAGAAGCAAACCAGAAATAACCCAGTTGCTGAGCCACAGCCGGTAGTGAACCGCAAACGCTCGGCGGAAGAAGTCGGACTGGAATCTGCCGATCGATTTCGCCTGGAAACGAGAAATGATAAAACAGATCGCTTCTCCTATCATTACTTCGGCGACTACCCTCTGGTGACCAATCGTGAAGCCTCAGGCGAGCTCTTCCGAACCTTGAAGACCTCCAGTCGAATCCTTCCGTCGGCGGATGAACTTGAATTTAAACAGGCGTTCCTTGATGTCGCCGAGTGCCACCTAATGGTATGCCCTATCATTTTGTTTAATTTGCTTGAAATTTCAGCGGGCGAACTGACATATGTTCTTCGGGTTTGCAGACTGCCGCCAAGATGAACACGCTGACTCAATTATACGATAGGCGTGCCAAATCCAGTAAGAAGTCTGGATTGGAGCTCGAAAAGGTGAAAGAATGCGCAGAGCAAATCCGGATTGCCAGCGACGCCAAGGATGCGAGGATCAAAGAGCTCGAGGCACTTGTTGCCGAGAAAGATGGTATCATTGCCAGCTCCGAGCTGAGGATTAGTGAACTGAACTCCCGAGTGCTTACTCTCGAGGAAGAGAAGAACGAACTGCAGGAATCATGCGACGGGTTAAAGGTTCAGCTCAACTTCGAAGTCAAGAGACTTCGGCGGGATCGTTGGGAGAAGGTGGAGCGAACAACAATGAAAGCACAGACTCGACTGGATAAGGTCAAGGCCTATCTACTCGAACAGGAGAAAGTTCGTCCCCTGGAGGATCTGCTAAACCAAGCTTCCGGGATACAAGAAACTGTACAATATCTGGTCGAAAATGGGGCCATCATTGCGGCGGAACGAATCAAGGAGATTGACGAGAAAAAGGCCGAAGCCGAGGAGACTGTCAAGGCGATCGATGTCCTTAATCTGAATGAAAAAGATCTCAACATGTCCCCGGATCAACTTGACTGGATAAGAATGGGTTCGACAAGATAGCTGCTTTGCCGCCATGTCTTGTTGCGTACTGCGACGAATGCCGAAGGGAATCAGATCGGAGACCGACGCACACGGACCCTGTCTTGATCGGTGACTTCATTCCCGGCAACGTTAAACCGTTCTACATTAACCGACGTGCAACCGGTGCCGAGCTTGCCGAGGCCGACGCCTTTTTCCGTCAGGTAGCCACTACCCTCTTTTCCTTTTTGCTTTCCTTATGAACGATCGAAATTTGTCTTCTTCGTACTAACCCGTTGTTGATTTTGCGTTTGCAGATTGAGGGTACGCACCAAGAACTGACTCAAGATCTTCAGTACTTTCATATAAAGAAAGGCAGGATCGATCGACGGCTGAGGACTCTGGAGTCCGAGATCGCCCTACTCAAGGCGAAAAGGAAAAGAACTACTGACCTGCTCGATGAATCCGAACAGAAGGCCAGAGCATTGGAGACTCGTCCCGAGGAATGGGAAAAGACTGGGTTGCAACTACTATGGCCAATGCCGAAGCAACTCAAGACGAGCATTCGCGAGATTGCTGCGAATGGCGCACCAGTTCGGAAATAGGATGTTTCGTTTGATAATTTAATAAAATGCAACTGCAATATAGCAGGCGAACTTGAACTTTGCTTGTCGTAAAATCTCAATAAAACTTTTTCGGTAATAATAAGAGATTTATCTTGCTACTTTATTCTCAAAAATGTGCCAGAAGCGAGACGTCTCCCGGCTTACGTCAGGCAATTTTTATTAAGTGACGGTAGACAAAATCAATTAGAGCCTCAAAAGCAGTCTATGAATTTGAAACGAAGTGTGTTTGGTCGGAGAGCGAGATACTGGGCTCGGCTTATCTCCTTTTACTTTAGTTTGGTGGCCGGAGTTCGAAATTATTCTCTGGGTTCGGCTTACCATACCATCCGAACTAAAGGTTGAGTGCGAAATAAATACTCTGGGTTCGGCTTACCTCAACAATTAAGAGATTGGGCGCGGAATAAACTCTCTGGGTCCGGCTTATCCCAGTGATTGAAAGTTCGGGTGCAAAATAATGACTCTGGGTCCGGCTTATCCCGAAAAATAGTAGGTAGTTATACCAGCTGATCACCTGGCCAGGGTGTCAACAAGGGGTGAGTTTGGTACGAACTAATAGATACTTAGTCCAAGTCGGGCTAAGGTAAACGTATGAGTGTATAGTTTTTTTTTTTTTTTTTNTTTTTTTTTTTTTTTTTTTTTTTTTGAAAATTTTCCTTTTTCCGTTCTGGAAATAATGAACGTGCTTTATTAAATGCGCTGCGCGGTCTTTGAGAATTATTCTCGGGACCACGCAAAAATCACGCTGCACTCTGATTGGTGGATTCAGCGGCGGTTACTTCCCATAATCCTGTATAAATAGAATTGAGAGTTTGGGAGATCATTCTAACTTCCACAACTTTCCAAAATATTAAGAGAAAGAGATGGTGACTACTCGATCTGCGTGGCTAAGACGGGCTCTGGAAAGGTTGGCCGCTTCGTCGAGCGGTTCCAACCGAACCGAATCGTCGGATGACTCCTCTGCCGAAGAGGGCGTAGAGACTTTCCGAATGGCGGGTGTAGAAGGGAGCCTCGTGTGTCAAGAACTCCGAAGGTATCGGGCTCGCCGCTATAGGCTGGGGGCTCACCTTATGGCGAGACGTCGTAGACTGGCCGAAGTCTGTCGGCTTTACCGTTTGGACGGGACTATCCGGGTCCTGAACGAAATAATCGCCGAAGGCTTCTTCTTGGAGAAGTGGCGTATGACCGGGCTGCTTGTCGCGCGTGCGGCGTGCCAAGAACTGGTGGCGAGTATGGAGGTGCCTGTCCTTTTTGAGGACGACTGTCAGCCTCTCGAAGATACCGCGCACCCGTTCACTGTGGATATCTGGGCCTACCGGCCTTCCGTAGAAAGGTTAAGGCGGTACATCAATTTTCCGTGAGAGGGACCTGGTCGAGGGACCGTGCGCCTTCCTGGAAGACTTGGTGTCAGGAGGCGTTGAAGTTCCGAGGGAGAGACTGGAGACCCTAAGGCAAGCTCGTCAGTTCTGGCGAAGCGAACTGGATAAGGTAACAGTAGAGGAACCGCTGGCAGACGATCTGTCAGGTCCGCGGCCTCCACTTCGTCTACTGGACTGCCCCAGACAGTGACGGCGAAACCCTGACCGCTCCGGACGTTTTTTTTTATTTATTATTTTTTGTTTTTAGGAGAACTCAGTCGTTGAAGGGATTTTCCCCCTTTGCGTCTCTTTTCTCTATTTTCTTTTTTGTGTTGGTCATCGCTCCAAAGCATGTAATGGGGATTGACTTAGTTAGAAAAACTTTATTTTAATTGGAATTATCAAACCGTGTAAGACAAATCAAATCCATGGTCGATATTTCGTACATCAGCTTGCCGCCGAACTGAATGTATTCGAAAATAAGAAGAAGTTTTTTAACCGGAAAAAACTTTATTAATATATTAGCTGCATTCGCTTCATCTTTAAAAGATAAGGAATTGCCTACGTACCCCGAAGTGGGGATCAAGCCAACCATAGTTCGTACTATAAAAGAAAGATAAATGGAGTTCGGAGTCCCGAAAACTCCTGGGTAGGATCGTAACAACGACTTAGCTGTAATAACGTTTCAAGTGGGCTGCGTTCCACGAGTTTTTGATCCGTTCCCCGGCCATGGTTACGAGTTCGTAGACGCCTGGACGAACCGCTCTAGACACGAGGTATGGACCCTCCCATCGAGCGCCGAGCTTACCGGCGTTTATTCCTTGGTGTTCTCGAAAACTTCTCTAAGAACTAGATCGCCTTCGTTGAAACGCCGCTGACGAACAGTCTTATTATAGTATTGAGCTGCTGCATCTTGGTAATGTTGCACTCGAACTAGATCTTTATCGCGCAATTCCTCGGCAAGGTCGTTGTCGTCGATCAGCATTTTGTCATTGAGTTTGGGATTATCGTCCATCATAGTACGGCGAAGTGTCGGGACTCCTGCTTCGGCCGGGGCAAGTGCTTCGAGACCATATGCGAGAGAGAAGGGGGACTGTCCTGTGCTTCGCCGCGGGGTTGTGCGATAGGACCATAGTACACCGTCCAAGTGGTCTGCCCATGCTCCCTTCCTTCGACCGAGTCGGTTCTTGAGTCTNTTCTTGAGTCCGTCGACGATCGACTTATTCGTGGCTTCAGCTTGACCATTACCTTGCGGGTACCAAGGAGTCGAAGTGCTGAGACGGATTTGCCACTTCGACAGGAAGCGTCTGGTGATCATCGAGGTGAATTGGGTGCCGTTGTCAGTGACAATCTCGTACGAAAGTCCGTGGCGACATATGATGTTCTTCCAGATGAATTTGGTCACGTCTAAGGATTGGATCCTCGTGAAAGATTCTGCCTCCACCCACTTGGTGAAGTAATCGGTCAGCACCAGGACATACTTCTTGGATTTGGACGCCGGCAAAGGTCCTATGGCGTCCATGGCCCAGCGCATAAAAGGGTATGGAGCTGTCACGGTATTTAGCAGTTCGGGCGGGACGTGCCGCATTGGTCCATGGCGCTGACAAGCTTCGCATTTGGCCGCGAAAGTTTCGCAATCGGCCATCATGGTAGGCCAATAGTGACCATCCTTTTTGATTTTAAGAGCGAGTGCGCGTCCGCCAGAATGGTTGCCACCCTCGCCTTCATGCACCTC
>NC_025688.1:26915464-26927248 GCF_000633955.1 Camelina sativa
GGCCATCATGGTAGGCCAATAGTGACCATCCTTTTTGATTTTAAGAGCGAGTGCGCGTCCGCCAGAATGGTTGCCACCCTCGCCTTCATGCACCTCCATCATGATGCGTTCGGCTTCGTCCCGAGTAACGCATGTAAGGAATACTTCTGACGCACTTCGGCGAAACAGCTCACCGTCCAAAAGGATGTACCTGGCGCTTCGGGCCTTCAGTCGTCGAGCTGCCCATCGGTCTGTCGGGACGATACCATCGGAGATGTAAAGTTTGATCTCAAGTTGCCAATCCTCCGGAGGTTTGGCGACGTCTGTCATATCATCTATTGGCTCATCGACTTCCATCGGGACTGAGTCGTCGTTGATGATGGCAATCTGGCTGTCCGGATTAATGCTGGGAGCATCGATGCATTCAATTGGAATGGTACGTCGTAACTCGGGGTCGGAGCGGTTTGCCAGGGCTGCGAGGGCGTCGGCTGATGCATTCTCGTTCCGTGGGACCTTCGTCAGAGAGAAAGACGCAAATTCTCCGGATAACGTGCGGACCAACTGTCGATATGCTCCCATTCGCTTGTTTTTGGCGTCGAATTCTCCGCTGAATTGGCTGACTACGAGTTGGAAGTCGCAGAAGACCTGCAGGTGTTTGACTCCAAGTCCCCGGGCTAAACGGAGTCCCGCGAGAACGGCCTCGTATTCGGTTTTGTTGTTCGACGCTTTAAAGTTGAGCTTCAATGCCTGCTCAGGAATTTCGCCGGTGGGGGATCGGAGGATGAGTCCCACCCTAGAGCCGTGACTCGTTGACGAACCGTCGACGAACATTGTCCATTGCTCCACCGCGGGGGTGGGGTCGTCGAGCTCGGGCGATAGTTCGGTGATGAAGTTAGCTAGAACTTGCGACTTCAGACTTGGTCGAGAACGGTATTCGATATCGTACTCGCTAAGTTCGACTGCCCACTTCGCCATGCGTCCGGATTGGAGAGGGCTATGGAGGATGGTTCGGAGTGGTTGGTCAGTAAGCACGACGATAGAGTGTGACTGAAAATAGGGGCGTAGTTTCCATGCTGCGATGATCACCGCAAGGGCCAGTTTTTCCAGCGTGGGGTATCCTGATTCCGCGTCGTATAGAAGATGGGCTTTTGATCTCCGCGATCGTCTCGGACTAACACCCCGCTGACTGCCGAACTTGAAACCGAGACGTAGAGGTACAACGCCTCGCCGTCCTCCGGTTTGACTAACACTGGATGGCAAGTCAGATACTCCTTTAGCTGACGAAAGGCGACCTCGCATTCCTCGCCCCAATGAAAATCTTTATTTCCGCGAAGCAATTGGTAAAAGGGGAGGCACTTGTCCGTTGATCGGGCGATGAAACGATTCAGAGCGGCGATCCGGCCAGTCAGGCGTTGTACTTCTCTCTTGTTGGTCGGTGACGGTAGTCCCAGGATGGCTTCAATCTGTTTAGGATTCGCCTCTATTTCCCGTTCAGTAACGATGTACCCCAAGAATTCTCCGGAGGTTACTCCGAACGTACATTTCGTTGGGTTTAATTTCATCTGGAATTGATCCAAGATGTCAAAACACTCCGTCAGATGTTGGACGTGTTGTTCTGCGATCAAAGACTTGACCAGCATATCGTCTATATAGACCTCCATAGTTTTGCCGAGCAGATCTGCGAACATCATGTTTACCAATCGCTGGTAGGTTGCTCCGGCGTTTTTCAATCCGAACGGCATCACCTTGTAGCAGTAGGTGCCCCTATCCGTCGGCCGGACTCATGGCGATCTGGTTGTACCCTGAGAATGCATCCATAAATGAAAGCAATTGGTTACCGGCCGTAGCTTCGACGAGACGGTCTATGTACGGCAGAGGGAAGCTGTCCTTAGGACATGCTTTGTTGAGATCGGTGAAGTCCACGCAGACTCTCCAGTTGCCGTTTTTCTTTTTGACCACCACCGGGTTAGCCAACCAATCAGGGTACTGGACTTCCACTATTTGATCTGCCTTGAGTAGTCGTTCGACTTCGTCTTGGACCAACTTGGCTCGATCCGGGCCCAAACGCCTGCGTTTCTGTTTGACCGGCTTGAATGTGGGGTCGATGTTGAGCCTATGGCACATGATTTCGGGGCTTATCCCGACCATATCTTTTGTTGACCAGACGAATGTGGAAGCTCGAGACTGCAGAAAAGCGATCAGCTTTGTCTTTATGCGTTCGTCGAGTTCGGACCCGATGCCGACTGTCCGGGAGGGGTCGGAGGGGTCTATATTTGCCTCTATGATTCGACACTCCGGAGACTTGAGGCGATCCCGCTCCGGCTTGTGGGGACCGGTAAGATGGTCCCCGCTCTGTAATTGCTATGTGTTCTCCGCCGTTCTCTACTTTTTTTCGATAATAGAGCACACTCGGGCTACCCTTTGGTCGCCATAAAGTGTGCAAATTCCTGTGGTGGTCGGGAATTTGAGGCAGAGGTGATAGGTCGACGGTACGGCCTGCATCGAATATATCCATGGTACCCCCAAAATGGCGTTGTAGATCGGGGGTGCATCAATGACTGCGAACTTAGTCTTCCGGGTCACTCCGCCAGCTCGTACTTCTAGCTTTACGTCGCTCATTGACATCTTAGCGACCCCATCATAGCCCGTCAGCGTTCGAGTTTCGGGTTTCAGTTGGTCCAGTGTGACGCCCATTTTTTCTAACGTTTGCCAGCATATTACGTTGACGGTGCTCCCGGTGTCGATCAGGACTCATTCGACGTCGAAGTCGCCCATTGTGACCTCGATAACCAAAGGGTCCGAATGGGGATGTTGGATTCCTTTAGCATCCTCCGAAGTGAATGATATCGGGTCCGAACAGAGTGAAGGTTCGCTCGGAGCTGTTCGAAGGGTGCAAACTTGTCGTGCTCTCTTCTTTAATGCGCGGACGGAGTCTGCGCAGTCCTCCGGTGGGCCAAGTATCATGGTTATTCGTCCTCGGGGAGGGGAATTGGCCCGCTTCGGGTTTTGCCCCCTCTGCCGCTTGGGAGGGCCGAGCAGTTCGTGTGCTTGGGGCGTCTCCTCTTGGAGGTTCACGAATGCTTGGTTGACCGGCTGTTGGACTGCGTTAGGTGGTGCGTTGTAGCCTCGTCCGCCACCCGCACCGCGGCCTCCGTTAGATCGTCCGCCACGCCATTCCCCACGGCGACCTCTGCCTCCGTGAACGCTTTTTGGCTGAAAGACAGCTTCGACTTCGCCAGAGAGATACTTCCCGTACAAATAATTCTTCAGGTGGACGCACTCATGTGTGGAGTGACCGGGGGTCATGTGAAAGTTGCAGTAAAGTTCCTTCGGGTCAGACGACTGCTTGCCTTGTTCTTCCGCCTCGGAGACTGCGTGGATGATGCCCTTTTTTCGATCCTGAGGTTCGTGGTGCTTGCGGGGTTCGTGATGTTCGACCCGGTTTTTAGCCTTGGGGGGATGCGACGATTGTTCGTCGTTAGTTTTCGCAGCTATTTGGGCCTCTTCTTCCTCATCGAGCGCGAATCTGGAAGCTCGATGCAGTGCGTCATCAAGGTCCTTGGGTTCCCGGATATTGAGGTCCTTTCGTAATGGTGATCCAGGGATCAGGCCCTTCCTGAAGGCTGCCATTGCGGCGTCCTCCGGGACGTTGACCTTTGTTAGCTTCTCCTTGAATCTGTTCAAGAAACTGGCGATAGGCTCTCCTCGTTCTTGGGCCATCTCCCAGAGATCCGAACTTGTCACGCCTCGTTCGATGAGGATTCGGTAATTCTTGAGGAAAGCCTTGGACAACTGGTCGAAGTTGTCGATTGAGTTCGGCTCGAGGCTTGTGAACCATACCAAGGCAGGGCCGGAAAGGCTATCGACGAACAGCTGACAGCAACCGGCGTCCCTCTGTTCGTCGGTGAATCGTGCTTTGGACATGGTCGCCATGAAGGACGTCATGATTTGGACCGGATCTTTGTCTCCCTGGTAGATTGGAAGCTTCAGCTTGACCGTTCGGTACGGCAGCTCGCGTTATCCGTTGAGTGAAGGGCGACTGCCGAGTCACCTGGACAATTCTATCAATCTCCGGAGCCGTGTTGATAGCCCGATGGAGGAGTGTGTTCATGCTGCTAATCTGCGACTTGATTTCTTCGAGTTCGATGCAAGGTCCGGGGTTTGTGTGGCGGACGATCGGGGCGGCCAAGCTCTCGTGTATCCGCGAATTCGGATTCGTCGGTCGAATACTAGACGTGGTGTGAGGGGGAGGATTCCTCCTCTCGAATTGTGCGTCCGAAAAGTCGAGACGATGAGTGAGACCGCCCAAGTTTGGCGATTGTCCGGCAGAGACTTGCGATGGGGTTGTCTGGGTTACTACGGCGTCGACCCTGTGATTGGTATCGGAGATCATCTGGTAAATCTCTTTCGTCATGGAGCCGAACAAGATCTTGAAGTCCTCCATGGAGATGACCTGCGGGTTCTGGACCGCCGGTGTGGCATGAACAGGGAGGTTCCCGTTCTGTGCGTCGAGCTGCTGCTCCGTGACGCGCGCATCCTCCTCGTTACGGTGTTGTTCATCGGTGAGCTTTGTGTCGAGGTTGACTAGCTCTACTTGAGTTCGCCCCGCTTCCTGGCTGGTCTCCCCTTCGGATCTGATCCCGACTGGGAGTTCGGCGGAGGTTTCGGCCGGGTTTGTCGTTGCGTTGACGCGCTGACGAGAGTACACGGTGATGGCCGGCCTGGTCGAAACGCCACCTCGTGTTGCGACGTTATCCTGAGTGGATGCGACGCCTGTGAGATCGAGCATGCTGGAGGTTGTGCGGTTTGCTTCGGGGATTTCGTTGATGATGGAAGACATTATTGTAGGGCTAGAGAGTAAGTTTTCTAGAGACGATTTGCGTCCCCACAGACGGCGCCAATTGTAGAAACTAGGTTTCCACAATGAATTTGTTCGAGGAGGGAAACAAATTCAATAGAGTTATATCTCTAGAAAACAGATCTAAGCCTTCGAATTAAAGTAAAGAGGTAGAACTCAAAGGAATTAGGATTTATTGCCAAGAACAAAAGGAGAACTCGATTATTGTATTTGATTTTCGATGCCTTACAATGGAGAAGTCTCTCCTTCTTTATACATGTTCTAAGATTACAATATATATTCACTTTCCTTATCGGACGAAGTGAGATATGGAAAACTGCCTCATTGCTTCATTCGGCCGCCGTGCCGAAGTGGAAGTCGGCTCCTTCTTCTTCAAGGCTACACTTTGGCCGAACTGACTTCTTGTTGACCTAATCGAGCCCTTAACCGGTTTCCCGGTTAACTAATCAATTAGTATTTCTGGTTTAGCTCGGTATGTCGGGGGTGCTGAATCCCGCACCAACAATTCTCTTTTCTTCTTTTCATGGCTTGGCGATGAATTAGACCAAAGAAAGAAGTGTAATCAATTTTTTTTTTTGGTTTGCATACCGTATTGAACCGGACGAGTCAAGGAGGAGGAGGGAGGGGGTTGTTTGCGTTTGCGGTTCTTTTTCCCGGTTAAATCTGTGGGAATCGTAACCGAAACAGCGAAATGATCCGGTTTAATCAAGCACCGCAGAAATAACCGATCCATACCGGAGAAATGATCCGATTAAACCGATTAAATCTTGCGGAGAAATGATCCGTCTTTTGATTAAATAAAGAAAGTATTTAACGCCGAGACGGTGCGGTGCTCTCCCCGATTGATAGAGAGAGAGAGAGAGAGAGAGAGAGAGCTACACGAATTCATGAAATTGTTGTTTCCAGTTTTACAGTTTTGAGCCGGGGGAAGAGGAGGTTGCCCCCTTTTTCCTTCCATTTGTGTGATAATCCTTCTTGTTCTACATTCATATTATTATTGTCTATCAATAATTTCCTGCTTTGTTACCCTTTTTGGTTCCAATCTTGTGTCGATTTGCGATATCCGTCGTGGTAATGGGTTTTGTTTCAGAAACAAAATCCTTGATTTCATGTAGGTGCATACTGTTATTATCCTTATTAGATCGGTCCTCGTAACTATCAATTTGATTATTCCGATTCTCGCTACTTTAGACTTTTGTATCCTTTTGGCAATTTATTATTCTCAGGTTCTCTATTCAGTGTTGATCTCATGCATATATATCTATTTATAATGAATCATGCGGATGGAAGTACTGTTGCATTTTTCGTTTCGTTTCAAACACTGTTGCTTGCTTCTGATATGGGTACAGCTGTCTTTGTGGTCTTTCATCTTAACCGGTGCTGTGTTTTGTGTATGAGTAGTTAGCAGTTGTGTGCTCGTTACTTACAGTCACTTAAATACACATTTATGCTGGTGAAATATCTGTGTTTGAGTCCCTTTATGTGCTAAGTGCTAACTGATGTTTTTGTTGATGCAGAGCCTTAGCAACAGAAAGCAAACATAAAATGGTCCTAACTAGTGCTCAGCGTATCAAGCGGATGAGATTAGAGGAACAGCCTCTCGAGCTATCTAGAGCAGAGAAAACAGATACATGGAAGATTGTGGATGTAGAGTTTATTTTTATGGAAATCCTATCTCGTGTCTCTGCCAAATCTCTCTCGTCTTTTAAGACACTTAGTAAGCATTGGTGTAAATCCAGTGGTACTAAATACTTTTATGAGCTGCAGTTAGAGAAATCAAGGAAGAATCCCTCGTTCATTGTCTGTCCTATTATGGAGGCAGCAATGAAGTTGTATTTGAGGTATGCAAAGAATTTTAAACATTCCCTCCTCAACACTATTGATCCATCTCAAAGAAGCCAAGAGGACTTCATGTACATGATTTCATCGTTTAACGGACTCATCTGCTGCGTGAATCTCTTTTGTGACGAAGACGTAGAAAGCAAGTTTTCTGATCTGCAGATATGGATATGCAACCCTTGTACGAGGGAGACTCTCCTTCTTCCCCAAGGGAGTCCATCATTTGACTTTGTGCCAAGTGTTGGGGTGGCCTATGGCTCTGACATCTGTGATTACAGAATTTTCCGAATATTCTGCGTTGGAGTGGGATATTATTTCTGTGAGGTGTATTCGTCTAGGAATGGTTCTTGGAAAAACATTGGCTTTGTGCCTCGTCTTCCTATGCGTTCTGGTCTTAGGCCGTTCAGAACTGGTCATATTTTTGTTGGAGGTAAAATATATTGGCTGGTATCTTTAGATGAGCTAGGTGAGATCCTCTCAGTGGATTTGGAAGGAAGATTTGAGGTTATGAACTTGCCTAAGTATTCAGATGATCTAAACGATGAAAACAAGATCACAGAGGCGACCCATCTGCTCATTTTTCAAGGATCTCTCGCATTGGTTGTACTACATCCATGCCAGATGGATATTTGGGTTTGGAAAGACGACGGTGAGAAATATAGTTGGGACCTTGTACTGGCGATTGATACTCCAATCAGAGATGAAGAACTGGTTTTATCTGTAACTTCATTAAAGAACAAGCTCGTATGTGTGAATGAGACACACTGGCGTATATATGATGTGGAGACTAAAATCTGGAGGAAGATAAGGGGCCCTCGTACTGGATTTTGCAATCCTGCTATTTTCCCATTCACCGAAAGCATTCTTCCATGTAAGTTGAGTTTTATATGAATGATACTATGTTTGTTCCTTTGTTTGCCTTCTAATCCGCTTTGATCTGTTGTTTGGTGAATCAGGTAATGGTGGTGTAGGACTAACTGTAGAAGGAACATGAAGAGTATTGGTGTTCTATGATGCAGAGATTTTTGAATTGGAAGGCAATGTGTTTCTCTCAGGAGCTGTCATATTGGTTCAAAACTTTTTGGTTTGTGTCAGTTTGTCTCTCTTTTTTCATTTTCTTTAGACTTGGTTTTGTACAGTTTCTTAAATAAAGATACCAATTAGCCGTGGGTGCTTTGTCTCTGAACAAAGTTTTAATGTTATAAAGTCTTTTCATGTTCCGATGCTATGGTATGGCTCACCTCTTGTTGTTATTTGATATGTTAGTGTGCTGATTTTGAATTCTCCTGTCGGCTCAAAACAACCTTAGTGCCATTTTCTAGAGAAACAAAAAGTTTATGAAAAGAAAACAGAGCATAAACACAAGCAAAACCACGCAAAAATCGTATTAATGCTTAAATTTAATATGTATTTAATCATCATTCAATTAAAATCGGATTTTGATTTGATAAGTCCAAAAGAGTGAAAAGTTTGTTTTTTTTTTTTTTTTTTCGGCGAGTGAAAAGTTTGTTTTCACCGGCATAGTTTGATTTCTACAGTGGGTTAGATCAAGTAATTACTATTTTGTAAAACAAAATCCATTAAATGCGTCATCCAACGGTCAGAATCCACTAGATGGGTTGTGCAACGGCAGATCTTGCTATTTTCCTTTTTGTTTATGAATATTCCCATATTTTAATGACTACATATATATTTCCTTTTCCTTTTCTTATCTCAACGAATTAATTAATGCGATAATATCTATTTACTTCTAAATCAGAACTCGAAATTTTACCCCTTTTTTTTTTTTACCATCAAAAACCAAAATCCTAAGCAAACTAAGGTCTCTCTATATATATTCGTCGTTCTCTCTAGGGTTGTTAATTCCTGCACTAAAGAGTTTAGATATCAAAGTAGCCAGAGATTGATCAGAGGTTAGAGCGAAATCAATCGAGAACAATACAACGAAAATCTTACAGAAAACGCGAGAAAGTGATCAGAGATAAGCAATCGCAAAACAAGTTGCAGGAGATGGAATTGGTGAAAGTTTTGGGAAAAGGTACTTACGGCTCCGTTGAACTCTTCAGCTACAAACGAAACGACGGATCAACGTCTTTCACCGCAGTGAAGATCATGGACTCTCAAGACTACGATTCGATCGACCGAGAGTTTCGGATTCTTTCGGAACTCAAAGGATGTCCTAGTATCGTGCAGTTGTATGGGAAATCTCTGGTTCAAGGAACCGATTGCAATGGAAACAAAGTTTACAAGATGTCTATGGAATACGCATCTGCTGGTACTTTAACTAATTTCATCGAAAGAAACAGAACAAAGTTGTCTAATTCGGTTATTAAAGACTTCACTCGCATGATCCTACAAGGGTTGGTCTCCATTCATAGTCACGGTTATGTCCATTGTGATCTTAAACCGGATAATCTCCTTCTTTTCCCGATCTACGAGAAAGAAACGTGGAATTGTTCTTACGAACTGAAGATTTCGGATTTTGGATTGACGACAAGGGCCGGAGACGAATCTCATTGCTGGAGAATCGATGAACCGTGGGTGGGAACGGCTATCTACATGTCTCCGGAGTCTGTTCGCGATGGCACCACCGTTGAGAAAACCCTAGATTTGTGGTCGCTTGGTTGCATAGTGTTGGAGATGTTTACCGGTGAGAGGACATGGTTAGGGTTTGACTTAGAGGGTGTTAAGTCTCTTCTCTTGGATGAGATGGCACCAGAGATCCCAGAGACTGTGCCGTGTGACGCAAGGCAGTTTTTGGAGAAGTGTTTCGCAAGAAAACCTGAGGATAGAGGAACAGCTTCGGAGTTGTTGTTGCATCCGTTTTTGATCGGAGATAATGAGAAGATGGGTTCTTCCGCCGCCGGAGAGAGGACGGGGATGGTGTTGAGGCTCAGAAAACCTCCGCCGATATCGAAAGATATTCCAACGAAGCCACTGAAGTTGAAGGTTATTTCACAAAAGCCCCAACAATTTAAGAAAGTCTCAAATAAACCCCGAACGGTGAAGATTCTTCCTCCGAGACCCCCAGTATCAAATTTTGTTCCTGTTCAGTAGTAGTTTGCTGAAGTTTAAACACTATTACTCACTCTGTCAAAAATGTAGAATTTGCAATTTTAAAATTGTATGTGGTATGAAATCTATTGATATGTTTTCAGTTCAAATGAAATTAATTGGTTATATATAATTTTGCGATTTTTCTCCCTAAATCATCAGCTCTAATTTACACTTACACTCGATTAACCCAATTAACTGTATAGTATTTTGTACAATTTCTTTGAGCTTAATTAATTAGCTTTGACTTTGAGGATAAACAACTAGAGAGGTTCAAACACATGGGCTGTCAAAAAGGCCAATTTATGTTTCGACCCATCACAAAGTCGACCACTAAAAATGGAAATCCTTCTTATTTTTGTGTTATGCAATGGCCAACATCAAAGCAACCGTTATTTTATTTTGGGTTTACAAATAAAGAGTTCCGAGTCCTTTAGATCAGAGTTCAAACTGAACATCTGTTCAGGTTCTTGTTCAAGAGCTAGCTCTCCAAAATTTACTAGTATAGCTACTTTAATTAGCACACAATTATAAACCCGGTTTTAAGTTCCTTAGTAATATATACTTAAGGCTTAAGAGCAATATTAATCAATATATAATTGTTGAGAAAAAATAGTATAAATATATATGTAAAGTTGACTCACTTCCCATGCACGAGGGTTCTTATATATTTTATGAGGAAAAATAGATATTAAACAGAAAATAGAAAACTGACGAGAGGGCCGGAGACATATCACATAATCTAGAGAAAGTTCCCCACATACATTGTTAACCATCATCTGAAAAGATGCTCTCACAATACACACACACACACACATATATGTATAGGAATGTTCATAAATGGTGGTCCATTTAAAAGAAACAAGACCCATATCAGTTTCAGACAATAATGATAATCACAAACCCACCAAAAGCTATAATAATACACATGTCACATTTGTATGTATGTAAATCCTTTTATATTGAGAGAGCCCATTCTCTGCATATGTTGTTGTCACCACTTATAAATAAGTCTTACTCTTTCAATCATGTTTTTTTTCTTTCTTCTTAATGCTTATTTTCAAATATCTCATTTTCTTTTTCATGGTAAGATATATTCATACATATCATCCTTATGCGACTCTATAATATATGAACGTTCTAGAAATGTGTATGATGGCGCCTCGATGTTAAACACAATTTTTAATATCGAACTTATAAAAGTTGACTTTGTTGATGCCGGTTTGTAGAATATTGACGGTTAGTTTTAAACTCATTCGTTTGTTGTTCATCATATACATGGGTTGCGTTTTCTATTCGCTAAATCTATTTAGACAGGCATTTATTGGTAAAAAGTAAACACATATATAGAGTCTGTTAAACGCAAAGTCGTATTCATTTGCTAGTAACATTTTAAGTTCTCTTTGTAAATCCATAATGAAGATCACACCGTGAGATATTAATTGGTCTTATCATCATTGTATAAAAAGTTAATAATGAGTTGTGATGTGTTCGATGAAGTGATGGAGAGTTAAGAGTAGATTGTTTTAAAAAACTGAAAGAGACCGGTGAGCTCTTCATGTTGTTTTTAACTCCACTTGCATTTGTTCTATAGCTTTTAATTTTGGGCTTCCTTCATTCTCATTTTCTGTTTTCTTCTACTTTGAAATAAAAATATCTTTAACCATTTATTTTCTATATTATTACTTTGAAGTTCGGTCCTTATATATAGCTGAACATTGTGAGGTCACATATAACGAAAAGGACAAGATATGCTTGTCCCTCAAAATCTAGACTCTCTTTACTCATCTTTCATATTTATTATTTATTACTGGCCAAACAATTCATTTCATCTCACAAAAATAAATAAGGAGGGAATTTGCATACACATATATAAGAGTTGAATCCAAGGAATGGATGTGAGGGCAAGAAAGTGAGAGATATGGTCCCCTCAACAAAAGCCATTAAATCTCTGAGCATATGACTGTGACTTTAATGGCAAAGCAAAGAGGTTTGCAATTGCATGATTCAATGAAGAGTTGCTGTTAGGGTTTGGGAGATTTGTGGGCTTTTAA
>NC_025688.1:26927657-26935197 GCF_000633955.1 Camelina sativa
TATATTATTACTTTGAAGTTCGGTCCTTATATATAGCTGAACATTGTGAGGTCACATATAACGAAAAGGACAAGATATGCTTGTCCCTCAAAATCTAGACTCTTTACTCATCTTTCATATTTATTATATCTTTATTATTTATTACTGGCCAAACAATTCATTTCATCTCACAAAAATAAATAAGGAGGGAATTTGCATACACATATATAAGAGTTGAATCCAAGGAATGGATGTGAGGGCAAGAAAGTGAGAGATATGGTCCCCTCAACAAAAGCCATTAAATCTCTGAGCATATGACTGTGACTTTAATGGCAAAGCAAAGAGGTTTGCAATTGCATGATTCAATGAAGAGTTGCTGTTAGGGTTTGGGAGATTTGTGGGCTTTTAAGTGCATGTTTTTTTGTGGGGTTCAAAATGCCATTCATGGGACCCAATTACATATTGTGAGATTTGTTTCATTTTTTCTTTGTAACCATTTTTTAGATATACATTTACTATATGAGTACTTTATCTACTGTATGTATATGTTTGTTTGTTTTTTTTGAAAATTTTATTTTTCATAAGACTTTAAAAAATAGTATATTATGACAAAAAAAAAAAANAAAAATATATATATATATATATATATATATATATATATATATATATGGTAGATAGACACTGATTATGACTCAGGTTTAGACAACATATAGATTTCGATCTAAGAAAACATATGGATTATGACAAAAATATATATATATATATCTCTAATTGTGTGTCTAACTAAAGAAGACTAGTAAGATCTAAGAAATTTGAAAAAAAATTGGTTGTAGTAAGACAAAAAAAACTATCTCTAATTGTGTGTCTAACTAAAGAAGACTAGTAAGATCTAAGAGATTTGGAAAAAATTTGGTTGTAGTAAGTTCAATACTATACATTCTCAATATAATTTTTATTTATATAGTTTACTTAAATATCAGAAAATACCCAAAAAAAAAAAAAATTAACATGTATTAAAAGCTTGATATCATAATTTCCGAACGCTCTCTGATAATTTTAAATTTAAAACGCATGTTAGGTTTAAACAGGTTTACACTAATGTGATTGTTTGTGGGAAAATAAAAGAGATGTGGACTCGTCATGTGAAGTCCAAAATCTGCAAAATTATGTATGTAAATTAATGTACTTTGGGACCAGCATTCGCGTGGACATTATTACCATAGTTGAATTTATTTCCTTTCTTACAATAAGTTTTGATTATTCATATATATAATTATAAGCAAGGAAAGAAAGTAACGAAAACAATTTTGATGGATCTTTAAGGGAATCCTGCTGAGAAAATTTGGAAAATAATAAAAATCGCTTACAATATTTAATTTATAATTTTTAGAATTATAAATGACGTTATTCTTTCTATTTTACAAGAGAATAGTTTATCTGTTGACCAAAAAAAAAAAGGAATAGTTCTATCTATTCACAAATGGATGATCCATATTGGAGTATATAGAACAACAATTGAGAGACGATTCGATAAGTATTATATGAAAACATTGAATACTATTACAGTATAGTCAGCAATCAGCATTGATCTATAACAAATATATTAATTAATCATATGTTTTCAAAATAGTTGGTTTAAATTCAAATATTTAGTCATTTGGTGAAGAACAAGCCTTTACTAACAACTAATTTAACGTCATACGTACTTTGGGTTAATGATGATTTTTCGTCCAACCATTTATAAATCAAATATACTATTTCATAGCAATTTTATTAGATATTTAAATTGAGGATCTCTCCATGGTATAGTGGAGCTGCATGCATGGAATGGGGGTTTGGTTAAATTATAATTCTTCTTTGTATGACATACCAAATGTCATATATACATTTTCTAGATGCTATCCTTTTTACTTGATTTATTATGTTGCCCGGCCCAATTAACATTATATTTACTCTATTCAAAACACATTAGCAATTCATATATGCCTTGGGGGCAAAAAAAAAAATGAGAATCAGGGAAAATTATCAAAAGCAATGGGATCTAAAATTGAATTATTCTTGCAAAAGTATTCAAATATATATATATAGTATTGATGGTAAACATAAAGGGAATATATAGTTCATTAATCAGACGTGGATCAAATCTTGCCGGATGATCGAGTTGATAAGTATCAATATATCACATAAGGAGATCATGTGATCTCCACAAAAACAACAGTTCAATCTTTTAATATGTTTGATTATCTGCTGATGACATCAACTAGTTGATTATTAGCATCATTAAATTATCATGTACATGGACCACCTCTCTCTCCTCTCTCTCTCTCTCTCTCTCTGTAAGATCATCCTTGCATCAGAGAGACAAAACATCCAAGAGACTAAGAATATGGTCCTTGAGAGAGAAGAGCTCTCTTTTAATATTAGGTCTTTCTCTTTTTCCCTCTATTAGTAGTAAAATTCATGTACTTATACGTAGACATAATAACAAAATAGGTCCATGATGTAAAAGAGTACACACCTAACTTCACCTTGCTAATGATCTCTTACCTACAAACTCTCACTCTTTTTAGTACATCTCATTACTCACCATGACCCCATTTCATCTGCTTACGATCAATTTGGTAAGCTTTTTGTCTTAGTTTCAACATTTGCAGGAATCATTTTTAAGAAACAACTAACAAAAAAGGAGATAACTTTGCTGTCGACAAAAAAAAAAAAGGAGATAACTTTGCAAAGAGGATTGATGTGGTTTGATTTTAGAAGAGATGGATGCATGTATATACATATATGTATGTGTGTGAAATTTTGGGAGATTTAGATAGGGGAAGTGGATATAGATTAGAGGTCTCCCTATATATTTATGCATCCGGCCATTTTACTATATTAATTTATCGCACCTACCGTGACACGGTACATATTAACCATCATAGTAAGCTACAACTTAAACACAAGATACATTGTAATCATAGGACTATATATGTCCATTTCCCCGTACCGACGTGTCGTATGCTTCCATAACCTAGTTTAGGTTAATTTATCAACAAAAACTTTAGGTTTATTTAAAAATGCATTGTAGTAAACCATTTTAAGGTTTTATGAAGTTTAGTCTAGAAATTGATTTAAAAAAAAAGTTAACTATATATATTTACATTTATGTTGTAGTCTCTCCTTATAAATTTGCACATGAAAATCTTCATCAACTTAGATAAAAGTTACTGAAATTTCTTCGAATAACTAAAATGGTAAAGCTTAAGTGTTCNTGAAAGTGGGAAATATAGTTTTTTTTTTTTTTTTTTTTTTTTTTTTTTTTTTTTTTTTTTGTATTGTATGAAGTCCTGAATATGGGATGAAAAGAGAGAGATAAAACATACAATGTGTATGTTTGTTCTTGGAAATAAAGTTTTTTCTTTTAAATAACAAATGCTTGATTTTTTTTTTTTGAAATTAGTATGAGATTTGGTTGATGGAGATCACTCGCTTGTATATGAAAGTAAAAATATTAAGTTGTATATTTATTCTTTTTGCAAGTGAAATGTGGATCACTCTTAGTCTTATACTAAAGGTGTGGATAAACGTAAAAATACTTACATACGCATGCGGCCATATATGCGCTGGTTAAGTAACAATTATTTACCTTAAAAGAATTTGGGAACCTCTTTAAATTAATGCAAAACCTCATCTCTTGTCTTTCTGTCTCTGAAACTGTCAACCTCATTCGTCTCAAACTCACTCATTCTTCTCTCTCTCTCTCTCTCTCTCTCTTTTTTCTATCTTCCATGGAAGAAACCAATGGACGAAGAGAAACTCACGATTTCATGAACGTCAACGTTGAATCTTTCTCGCAGCTTCCTTTCATCCGCCGTACTCCGCCCAAAGAAAAAGCAGCCATTATTCGTCTCTTCGGCCAAGAGCTCGTCGGAGATAACTCCGAGAACATATCTGCAGATTCTTCTGACCAAACGTCTACCAAGAACGATGAGAGCTCTGAGAATATCAAGGACAAGGAAAAGGACAAGGACAAGGAGAAAGACAGAGACAAAGACAAGGACAAAGACAACAACAACAACAGGAGATTCGAGTGTCACTACTGCTTCAGAAACTTCCCTACTTCTCAAGCCCTAGGTGGACATCAAAACGCTCACAAACGCGAACGTCAACACGCCAAACGCGGTTCCATGACTTCATACCTTCACCATCATCATCAGCCTGACCCTCACCACGTCTACGGCTTCCTCAACAGCCACCACCACCGTCACTACCCCTCGTGGACGTCGGAGCCTAGATACTACGGTGGAGGAGGACATCAAACATCGTCGTATTATTCAAGGAGTACTCTTCCTCCTCCTCCACCTTCTAATATCCCACCGACAATAAACGGAAGTCCATTAGGTTTGTGGCGTGTACCGCCTTCCACGTCAGCAAACACTATTCATCATGGCGTTTACTCAGCTTCACCAGCTTCAGTGTTTAGGACGCATGAGCAAGAGACGACTAAGGAGCCTCACTGGCCGTACAGATTGATGAAACCCAATGTACAAGATCATGTGAGTCTCGATCTTCATCTTTGACAAATTTTTCTTCTTCTTTTTTTAACTTATAGCCGTGATGAGACGAGAAAACAAAAAACAAGAACCGGCATGGTGTGTAGATCTTGAACCTTTATGAGGTTTTCACATTCTAATGCGTTTGTATCATTTAATAAAGGAATAATATTTTGGTTAATTAGTAAGATATATATATGTTCATCCATTTTCCTCTCACGTGTGTGTGAATGATACAATTATTACTTTTTGTTTGTTTTCATCTGTTCATTTCTGAGTTCTGTTATGGCTTCAAGATTCTATATCTTTCAGAGAAAGAGGAACATTAATTAAGAGCCATGGAAGTCATACACACGTACTTTCTCTCTGTTGTTGCAGTCGAGAGAAATCTTAAGTCAATTTGTGTATCTTAACCATTAAAAACCCAAGAAGCCTCTTTAGATGCAAATGCTTTAAGGTCTCTGTCTAATTAAACGATCTTTTACCGAATCAAGAGGCAACGAAGAAAGCTCAAGGATGGGTAAATGCAGATGTTGATGATGATTCGGTGACTGTGGGGATCACTGAAGACAATGGACAAGACAAAAGGGGAGAGAGAGAGAGAGGGAGAGTTGAGAAGTGAAAGTGGTCCATGATTACAAATGTAGAGTTAGCCAAAGAGAGCTTTCACATCTTTCTCAACACAGAGAACCTAAAGCTAAAGCTTTTCCTCAAAAGCTTTCTTCTTTAGTTTCTTTTCAAACCTTTTTTTGGGCAATTCAAAGAGAATCATCAACAAACAAGCTGTATACCATATTTACTTGTTCATTTCTCTACCCATATACTCTCTGATCATCAATACAAAATGGACTTAAAAAAAAAGTTGTTAGTATCAGCGGCACATGACCATGTTTCTTCTTATTGCCTCCATAGAACAGCCTTTGAATGAAGTCTATATGCCCAAGGCCTACAAGAATCAACAAATTATTAATCTTCTATCTGAGAAGAAGCAATGATATCAATCCTCGTACCTAACATCTGACCTTCAATGGATTAAACTAATCAAACATTAAAGACAACCATATATAACTCTACGACTTTTGCATAGACAAAGAAAATTCAAAAGCTTGACTTTTCTAGTTTTGGCAAGACTTCAGTCACAAATATGTGGCATTGCCTCACAGTATGATAACCATAACCACAATACGGATTTTTTTGGCAAAAACTCGTGATGGTTACAGATACATAACGCCTATTTGCTTTAGAATTACCAGCTGTGGTACATTTCATATCAAAGCTAACCGATATATAAAAGTTAAACGACAGCTAATCTTACTCTCTCAAGTCTACTAGAGTGATAATTCCAAAAGAACAACTTTGGATACTCTTTCAGGTAATGCAGTTTACAAGTACTGAGATTGAACAGCAGAAGAAGTACTTTTGTTCTCAAGTTATTTATGTCGCAAAACGTTGTAGTTGTAGCATGATTGCTAATGTGTAACTACCGTAACGCAAGAGGTACGTTCTTATGATACCACCAATTATCCTAAAGCTTTCAAACAAGTCTCAGCAGATTATTGTGATAACAGGTTGCAGAAAGTGACATTGCAAAATTTCTGACCTTAAGTCTTTTTAGTCGCGGAACAGGACAGTCGCTGTCTATTTTACGGGGGAAGGACCAAACGGTGCAAACTCAGCCTGTCAATCAAAAGGAGGAGAGATAAGGTTTTTTCTAGACAAGTCTTATGGATAGTTTTGGAACAAGTTTTTGCAATAAGGATGTATATCACATGGGAACAAAAACACCAAAGACAGAAGAAAAGACATATATGCCCTCATGGGAACAGTTGTTTGGATACAAAACTGCAGAGATTAAACCAGAGAGCACAGTACCTCTGAGAATTACGTGATGCTTTTATCAAATTATGGAAAATTTAAGGATACTCAGTGAATGAATGCTGTCAAAGAGTTAACATCAAGAGCAGCTATAAAAGGACCCCACTAGTTAATGCAATGGAGAAGGAAGCATGTGATGAACAACATGATAAAAGAAGCACATAATAAAGACGTGTGAAGAGCATACACATTATATAACCTTAGGACCACTTTCTCTGCTCTCCTGTTTTTTTTTTCCTTTTATATAAGATATGTAAAAGGACTAGTGGAATTTAAGGAACATCGGCCCACAACCCTAGGAAAGTTGCAACTTGAGGATGATAGTTCGAACAGTACACATCTCAAACCCCTTAAGAAATAAAAACTCAACTCAATCTGTTTTACACAACACTGCAACCTGCCAAAATGGTCTTATTTTGGTGACCAAAAAAATCTACATAAAATTCCACCTACCCTATAGAGTATAGACCATGTGGTTAATCCTTGGGACTATGATTTCTTATACCACTAATTTTCAATAACTACTTGGCTTGCACTGTTGATCACTCGGAATCTCAGATGATCTTATGTCAGGATTCAGGAAAACAAATCAAAAGTTGTATTCATATGCAAAGGTAGCTACTGAGAAGACATGGTTCATGACTGCTTGTAAAATATGACCAGGATGATATTGTATAGATGATAAGAGTATCTTTATACAACACCGTTAAGAATCAAATACCATGGCATTAGTAGCAATGTACAGGGTATAGAAGCAGTTTTGAAGATGGCAAACAAAACCAAAACGTGAAGATGGAGAGGAACTAAAAGACATTATATTTGGTATAACTATGTTGAAGAATTAACATTATAGATGTGGTTCTCAAGAATGTGACTTGAAAAGAAAACCAAATAGAAGAAGAGATCCTGAAATAAGCTGCTTTAGCCAGAGGAGTGGAAAAGATTTTCGTTTATATCTGTGCATGACTTCAATTTACCTCTTCTTTTTGAGTTCGAGAGAGATGAGCTTCTTCGATACGGCGGGTGAGCATAGAAATTCCATAATGTGAAGCACTTGAAGATGCATAATACGAGGTGACTGTCAGCTGTGCAAACTTCGGAAGTGCATAACCTACCAGATATTATACAAAAACAAAAGTTCAGGT
>NC_025688.1:26935529-26942614 GCF_000633955.1 Camelina sativa
TTAGGACCACTTTCTCTGCTCTCCTGTTTTTTTTTTCCTTTTATATAAGATATGTAAAAGGACTAGTGGAATTTAAGGAACATCGGCCCACAACCCTAGGAAAGTTGCAACTTGAGGATGATAGTTCGAACAGTACACATCTCAAACCCCTTAAGAAATAAAAACTCAACTTAATCTGTTTTACACAACACTGCAACCTGCCAAAATGGTCTTATTTTGGTGACCAAAAAAATCTACACAAAGTTCCACCTACCCTATAGAGTATAGACCATGTGGTTAATCCTTGGGACTATGATTCTTATACCACTAATTTTCAATAACTACTTGACTTGCACTGTTGATCACTCGGAATCTCAGATGATTTTATGTCAGGATTCAGGAAAAACAAATCAAAAGTTGTATTCATTCATATGCAAGGTAGCCACTGAGAAGACATGGTTCGTGACTGCTTGTAAAATATGACCAGGATGATATTGTATAGATGATAAGAGTATCTTTATACAACACCGTTAAGAATCAAATACCATGGCATTAGTAGCAATGTACAGGGTATAGAAGCAGTTTTGAAGATGGCAAACAAAACCAAAACGTGAAGATGGAGAGGAACTAAAAGACATTATATTTGGTATAACTATGTTGAAGAATTAACATTATAGATGTGGTTCTCAAGAATGTGACTTGAAAAGAAAACCAAATAGAAGAAGAGATACTGAAATAAGCTGCTTTAGCCAGAGGAGTGGGAAAGATTTTCGTTTATATCTGTGCATGACTTCAATTTACCTCTTCTTTTTGAGTTCGAGAGAGATGAGCTTCTTCGATACGGCGGGTGAGCATAGAAATTCCATAATGTGAAGCACTTGAAGATGCATAATACGAGGTGACTGTCAGCTGTGCAAACTTCGGAAGTGCATAACCTACCAGATATTATACAAAAACAAAAGTTCAGGTGCTTTCTTGAAAGAAAACAGACAGGCATATACCTAAAACAAAAGCATACGTGCAAGAAGCTACTAAATACCTACTACCACCTGGCATTTGTGCGTTTTAAACAGATAGATGAAAATCCATCTTCTTGATGGTTTACATAATTAATGCAAGTAATTCACCTAAGGGTAATAGTTGCAACTCTACACTGTGCAGCACAACGTGACTCGTATTCTAACCAGACACTAGTGAAAAAATGATCATGGCTCATAAAATTTCTTGCATTAAAAAGCTAAAACTACAAATGTTTCTAAGCGAACAACATATAATGTAAGTTCAAAACACAATTTCTGAAGGCCAATTCACAAAAATTCAGGACAACAAAGACATTTGATCACTAACGCAGGATATATAAACAATAAAATATTTAGGCGCAAGAGAAGCGAGTGAGCCAAAGAAGATTATGCTACCTCCAAACGCAGCTCCTACACCTGAATATACTAGCAGCAATGGAACCTATAAGGAAAAGCAATGAAAATTCATACGAGGTACTGTCAACAGACAAGAAGAAACAGGCAGAATTTCAAAACTAGAAGACAAGGCAAGAGAAAATGCATACCCCCACAAGAAAAGAGAGCCGCTTTGACCCTGGAAACCGATTTTGAAGATAGGGGATCCCTGAAAGACCAAAGAGATAAGTTATACTGTAGAAATGATATATATATGACGACATGAGAATCATGTGATACCTGTATTGAAAGCATGGACGGCACTAAGCAATCCACCAATACCAGAACCAGCCTATATAGCACAGGAGATACCTAGTTAGAAGCAGAGTAGTACAACTAAATGCTCAATCATAAAAATCAATTTCCATGCTATCCAAAAGGTAATGGACTCATGGTATTCCCAACCAAAAAATACTAAAAGAAAAGTCAAAACCCAACAATGTGAATGAAAAATATCGGTGAACTGAAAAAAAATTGGAGAATATGATGCTCTGCACCCAACAAGCTAAGACAAATAATTTCCAGAGAAAAAGCTTAAGCACAATACTGATCAGATACTGCAATAGACCAAATTAACACTAACCTAGAAAAAAAGCCATCTCACAAGTCAATGTGAAAAAAGGTTAAACCTTTACATGGCCAGCAGAAGAAATCAATAATCCCAACGCAATCGCCTAAGATAGAATGAAAATTCTCATTCTCAACCTAATTACATCTAAATTCAGCTGATTGTCCACACAAAACCCAATTACATAACACCAATCAGCTCATATGCTCAGTTAACGAAATAAATAAGACATTTTTTTTTCCACAGAAATCAGCTAAAACAACCACTAAAGAGAATTCCAAAAGAGATGAATGAGATATGGGGGAATGCTAAAACTGACCACTGCAGCAGCATCGTGCAAAACTGGAGTAACCATCCACTCTCCTTTCTCCTGAGAAGTGTGTTTTTCACAAGAAACATATTCTCATACCCTCTTTAACTCCAAAACCACAAAAACATTGGAAAAAAAAAACTCACTGAATTAGGGTTTAAGAGAGAAAGGCAACGAGGACATCGAGCTGAACCAAGACCAGGATTCATAGTCGGATCATAATCAAGATTCCCACGCCGAAGCTTCTCTTCGTATACTTCTCTCGTTCCCATCCTCTCTCTCTTCTCCGATCACCGTCTCTCCGAGAATGTTCTCCACCGCGTTGCCACGCCCATAACTGAAGCCTTACAGAATTATTAGATAATGGGCCTAATGGGCTTTTTTATTACGGCCCAAATAGACACAGCTACGTCATCGTCATCGTCATCGTCTTCCCCCAAATTCATTCGAGATGCCCTACAAAAATTCTGGCTGCTATCTTCTTCTTCTTCTGCTTCTTCCTCGATTTAGTACAGAAACTGTAATTTTATCAATGTCCTCCCTTTCGTTTCCATCTTCCTCTTCGTCTGCCCTTTTACCTTCCCTGTTTGCTTTTGATTCTTCGCGTATTGTCTCATTGCAACCAAAGAAGCTAACTCGTCTTCAAAGTCACTTCTTTACTCCTAAACAACATGTTTCATTNCCTGAGAAGTGTGTTTTTCACAAGAAACATATTCTCATACCCTCTTTAACTCCAAAACCACAAAAACATTGGAAAAAAAAAACTCACTGAATTAGGGTTTAAGAGAGAAAGGCAACGAGGACATCGAGCTGAACCAAGACCAGGATTCATAGTCGGATCATAATCAAGATTCCCACGCCGAAGCTTCTCTTCGTATACTTCTCTCGTTCCCATCCTCTCTCTCTTCTCCGATCACCGTCTCTCCGAGAATGTTCTCCACCGCGTTGCCACGCCCATAACTGAAGCCTTACAGAATTATTAGATAATGGGCCTAATGGGCTTTTTTATTACGGCCCAAATAGACACAGCTACGTCATCGTCATCGTCATCGTCTTCCCCCAAATTCATTCGAGATGCCCTACAAAAATTCTGGCTGCTATCTTCTTCTTCTTCTGCTTCTTCCTCGATTTAGTACAGAAACTGTAATTTTATCAATGTCCTCCCTTTCGTTTCCATCTTCCTCTTCGTCTGCCCTTTTACCTTCCCTGTTTGCTTTTGATTCTTCGCGTATTGTCTCATTGCAACCAAAGAAGCTAACTCGTCTTCAAAGTCACTTCTTTACTCCTAAACAACATGTTTCATTTCCACAGTCTAATGTCTCTGGTTACAGAGCGTTTTGTGTTTCTTCTTCAACTTCCCCACCAGAAGGAACAGTCTCAGTAGTCGATTTCCATGAGAAAGATTGGTCCTTTCTCGAATCTATGGAAACAGACTCCACTGAACATACCCAGAAGATCGAAAAGATCATAAAAGCTGGAGAAATATCAGAATCCTCGAGGGTTTTGGTTTCAATTAGCTCAGAGGCCTTCGTTGATCGTCTGGTGGAATCTTCTTCACCTACTCAGCTCTTGCTTATAGTCCATGACTCCCTTTTTACGTTAGCCTGTGTCAAAGAGAAGTACGACAAAGTCAAATGTTGGCAAGGGGAAATGATCTATGTCCCTGAAAAATGGTCTCCATTAGACGCTGTGTTTCTTTACTTCCTTCCAGCTTTGCCTTTCCACCTCGACGAGCTGTTCAAGACACTCTCTCAACGTTGTTCCTCAGGTACAATGTTTTGACCTTTCTTCACTCTCTCTCTCTGTCTCAGGCTAACATTTGTCTTAGTTTCTAATACATTCCGGTCTAAATGCTTGTATCATCAGGTGCACGAGTAGTAATCAGTCACCCGCAAGGTAGACAAGGCTTGGAGCAGCAAAGGAAAGAGTTTTCAGATGTGGTCGTCTCTGATTTACCTGATGATTCCACATTGAGGAATGTTGCCAAGAGGCATTCATTTGAGCTAACCCAGTTTGTTGATGAGCAAGGACTTTATCTTGCTGTTCTGAAATCCTCCAAACAATAGATTATGTCAAGAGACCATCATCATAAATCATCTTTTGTATGAGATATATATATATATATAAGATTTTTTTTTTTGCCTGTTTGTGTTGTGATGAAAAATACACCCAACCATGGAGAATTATTCATTTTTGAGTAAAACAAAAACCTTTGAAATATGCAGAGATCTTTACATGAAATAAAACAACCAAAGGTATTTTACTGCGTTCTCCATGACGCCAAAACAATCCAAGATATTGTATAAAAACTTTTAGAAGATAGAAAACCTCAATCTGTTACTTGTCGCAAACAAGTTGTACTCTTCACCAACTACGTTCTCTTTCTCCTTCTTACTATTGCCGGTGGTATCACCAAAAACATGATCTCCTGAGAACTGCAACGAGAAATCCCCTAAAATTCCATCTTTTGAATGAGCAGGATTCGACTTACTTCTTGTTGATAGAGCAACCGGGCCACCGAAGTGGAATAAGGAGAAGTTTTCATCACCCTCAGTTTGTAGACCTCCGCTCCTTGGAGTTTTCATCACAGGCATTTCTTTTAATTTCCTCTCATCTGCTTCCTTCAGATAACTGTGCTCTGATGGCTCAAGAGTTTGAGCTTGGTCCACAGTGTTCATTGTGGTGGTTTCAGCAAACGGATGGAAAACTGGAACTGGCCCGGAGTTGAAGAAAGGGGCTGCTGAATGGTTCAATGGGGTCCCGTACTGCACGCATAGAGGGGACTCTCCATTCAGACTGTATCCAAGAGGACCAGTGTATACATAATGGTTAGGATGAGGATATTGCATTAATCCGTTGGCTGGAGCTGCAGACCATGAGACTGGAGCTTGATGATAGTAGCCCATTGTTGTAGGAGTCTGGAAGACTGATGACAATGGTATACTCTGGTTAAGCATTTGGGGAAACATCATGTTTTGTGGCTGGGGCAAATAGGAACCAGTATTAACACTTGGTACCATATTTTCCATGTTTTGGCTGGGAACCATAAAAGGAGTTCCTGCTAATTTGCTCTCCTTGTTGTCAGCTGGAAGGTTGGACATATTCTTAATCCTTAAAACGTCTCTTTCATCAATACTCTTCTCTGTCACTTTCTCTGCCATCTTCTCGTGACAGTCAGGCATATCGTTCCGAATATCCACTATATTCTCCCTTCCTTCAGATTGCGGACTGGCATCTTCGGAATCAGACATTGAGGATGATTCACTGTTTCCGTTGTTTGAAGAAGCTATATTGCTATCTCCTTCACTGGGACATGAAGAGCAATTGTCTGAACTGGAGGTTCTACTCATCATAGGATCTTTTGAGTACAGGTCATCAATCTTCTGTATTATGTGAACTTCCATCTTCTTGTCTTCCTCGGTTGAACTACTAAAATTCCCATTACCCAACTTATCTGTAGCCTTGCATAGAGACACTATGTCAGCTGACTTCACAACGGAGCTAACATCTTCAGTCTCTTCTGACTTAAATGTTGAACATGCAAGTAAAGATATGTCAGAGTTTGAGCTGTTTCGTGGATGCTTCAGCTCCACGGAGTCCAATACTTTTCTCACATTTACTGGGTCCATCATAGAAGCGTTTTGACTGTTTTTCATTTTGCTTCTTATCTCTCGTCGATGATTTGACTGCGTATACCTATTGGCTCGGTTAAGCTTGGAGACATCCAGATCAGAGTCTGATTTGAAGATTGCTTTGGGTTCTCGCATGCCTCTGGTTGCAGATATATTAGAATCTACCTTTTCCCGGTAACCATTAATGGGTTTGCAACTGCAAGAATTGTAACCATATCTCTCACCAGTCCTGTCGTCTGAACATTGGAACTCCTCATGAGACCTAATGCTATTTGGGCTACCACCAGACTTCGAAGCTTTCACTCTCAAATTTTTATCCGACCCATTGAAGTGTCGTGAAGACATTTCTGATCTATCATTACAGTACCTTGCCTGAGAACAACTGACAAAAGAATCATTCTCTGTATATCTGCTTTTTTCTGACCACCTCAAAGAATGATCAGGCTGAACCTCTTTCCAGAATCTTGCTGTATGATGAACAGGTCTTGGATTTCCTTGCGTAAAGCACCCGTTTTGATCTTCACGATCTATAATCTCCCTATCAGTGCTATCACAATAGTGGGTTTCAGCTCTTGGAGAAGTGCAACCATCCAAACACTCTCCATCTTGATCATCAAGAGATCCAGGTGAAGACAAATCTACATCTCCATTTTCAACTCCTGACTCCTCGCAACTTATGGTTTTGTTATTTTCTTCATCAAGATTTGGAGAACCATCTTCTTCCCTCGACATATTTGGCAGTATTGCTTTATCACTAAATTTTGGATTCTTCTGCTCTTTTTCTCGTTCTTTTTCCTTCAACCTCTCCTTTCTACGAAGTTTTTTCTCCCTTTCTTTAATTCGTTTCCTTTCTTTTCGCTCCTCTTCTTCACGCTTCTCTTTCTCTTCTTCCTCTAGAAGTTTTTCCTGCAAATGTTGAGATGATGGAGTTGTGGGACAGATAAAAGCGTAAGTGTGTTGTTAAATTGCGTAGATTGTCTAAATGGCGGCGAACAAACAAACCTGCTTCTCCAAGGTGACAATTTCCTTGCAGGCAATATGAACACGTTGCTCTAATAGTTTTGATGAAAGGCAGACAAATATACTGTGTGCATTTTGACGGGCTGTACCTTCCCTAAATGCCTTTTCAACCTAAGATATTA
>NC_025688.1:26943374-26954711 GCF_000633955.1 Camelina sativa
TCTTCTTCCCTCGACATATTTGGCAGTATTGCTTTATCACTAAATTTTGGATTCTTCTGCTCTTTTTCTCGTTCTTTTTCCTTCAACCTCTCCTTTCTACGAAGTTTTTTCTCCCTTTCTTTAATTCGTTTCCTTTCTTTTCGCTCCTCTTCTTCACGCTTCTCTTTCTCTTCTTCCTCTAGAAGTTTTTCCTGCAAATGTTGAGATGATGGAGTTGTGGGACAGATAAAAGCGTAAGTGTGTTGTTAAATTGCGTAGATTGACTGAATGCGGCGAACAAACAAACCTGCTTCTCCAAGGTGACAATTTCCTTGCAGGCAATATGAACACGTTGCTCTAATAGTTTTGATGAAAGGCAGACAAATATACTGTGTGCATTTTGACGGGCTGTACCTTCCCTAAATGCCTTTTCAACCTAAGATATTACCACGCAAAGATAAAAATGAATACACCTAAATACAGCATAAAAAAACAATGAATGGAAGGTGTACTTAGAGGAAGCTATAACAAACCTGCTCCTTGAAAATAACCGTTGCAGCATCTAGAAGAAACTCTCGAGCAAGTTCTGGACTCTTAGCATGCTTTTGTGGACGCAAGCACTCACCATCAAGCTCATTCCCATCTTTGTCTATCATGACTTCATCCTTATAAATCATTGGAAACACAATGATATTATTTTAACAAGGGGATATAATATCTGCAAAGTTGTAAATATTTGAAGGTTTTGGGCCGCAAAGCTTATGAATCTTCAGTTACCTCTTCTTCCTCAGCCTCTTCAGCATGCTCAAAAAACATTCGAATGCATTCCCCTCTTTTAATTGAAACAAAGCCATCCCCAACCACAAGCCTGGAGTGAACGCATTGTTGGCCTCTCAATGCATGGGCTTTGACGGATATCTCGGAGGAGCGGCCATTTTTTTTAAATGCCCTAAGAGTAATGTAACATTCGTGTAATCCACGAAGATCTATGCCCTTGACTTGGGCACTCCGATCGTTGCCAACATATTTGAACTCGAGGATATCAGATTCACCTTCTCCAGTTCCAATAGCCCACTCGAATTGATGATATCCAGCATTCTCTGTAAAATATTGACTCCAATCTGCTCGGACAGAATCAACGTCCACCTGAGAAAATGCAATTACACTTCTGATTCTACCTTCCAATATAAGCCTCTCCCAGATATATTGATAAATTTACTCTTTAAAATCAAAGCTCTTGTAGTATAGGATAAAGGAATCTACAAAGTAAGAGGAAATGATTAAGAAAGATAAAAGACCTGATACTGAAAGGCTGTATCGGCAACACAAAACCATTCGGTACATCTTGGCTCTCTCTGCATTCGTTTAAGCTCCTTAAGTTCTTTAAATTCCCGATTAACATTTTTTCTGCAGTCTCTACAAAACTTTTTGCAGTTGAATCTGTAGTTTGAAAGGTCAACATGTTATTAAGGAAAGGAAAAGAAGTCACAAGACAACGAAAAGAAGAGAAGGAGAACATAACAGCTAAGTAATGCATACAATGACTTGATAGGCACAACCCAAAGTCGAAAATACTGAATCCCTAATCATTATCTAACTTAAAATATGGTCAGGATCATATCGAAATACTTTTTTAACTGAACGTGTGACAGAACATCCAAGAATTTTGAATCAGCAAATAAACAAACCTGTCATTTAGTCTTTCCACGAAATCCTCTTCTTTCATTCTCAAAAGTGACAATCGACTTTCCTCTTCAAGTGCAGACCAAAAATCCACTAATGTATCACAAGAGAGCCTGGTGGTATGCAAAGCACATGTTTCTCTAGTTCCATGACCTTTACCATAACCAGCAATCCCCTGACTTAGCCAAACCCGACCTCCGCCACCACAAGCATCGGGATAAAGCAACTCACGTTCCCTCTCTCGAGCATGGGCACTTTCAAACACCTGCTAGAGCTAATAGATTAGCTAGGTTAAACTGTACCAAACAAACCAAGAATAGGGAAACCATGGATGAAACTTACAGTTTGAAGCCCTTTGAAAGATTTGGCATACAAAAAGCAGTCCTGAAGTGTGAGAGATCCCTCACGTGTAGTGCTGAGACCTCCCCAGNTCAGCCTCTTCAGCATGCTCAAAAAACATTCGAATGCATTCCCCTCTTTTAATTGAAACAAAGCCATCCCCAACCACAAGCCTGGAGTGAACGCATTGTTGGCCTCTCAATGCATGGGCTTTGACGGATATCTCGGAGGAGCGGCCATTTTTTTTAAATGCCCTAAGAGTAATGTAACATTCGTGTAATCCACGAAGATCTATGCCCTTGACTTGGGCACTCCGATCGTTGCCAACATATTTGAACTCGAGGATATCAGATTCACCCTCTCCAGTTCCAATAGCCCACTCGAATTGATGATATCCAGCATTCTCTGTAAAATATTGACTCCAATCTGCTCGGACAGAATCAACGTCCACCTGAGAAAATGCAATTACACTTCTGATTCTACCTTCCAATATAAGCCTCTCCCAGGTATATTGACAAATTTACTCTTTAAAATCAAAGCTCTTGTAGTATAGGAAATAGGAATCTACAAAGTAAGAGGAAAAGGTTAAGAAAGATAAAAGACCTGATACTGAAAGGCTGTATCGGCAACACAAAACCAGTCGGTACATCTTGGTTCTCTCTGCATTCGTTTAAGTTCCTTAAGTTCTTTAAATTCCCGAATAACATTTCTTCTGCAGTCTCTACAAAACTTTTTGCAGTTGAATCTGTAGTTTGAAAGGTCAACATGTTATTAAGGAAAGGAAAAGAAGTCACAAGTCAATGAAAAGAAGAGAAGGAGAACATAACAACTAAGTAATGCATACAATGACTTGACAGGCACATCCCAAAAGTCGAAAATACTGAATCCCTAATCATTATCTAATTTAAAATATGGTCATTTAAGTAGTACGGATTCCTAATACACCACCCTAGTCGGAGAACAAGATCATATCGAAATACTTTTTTAACTGAACGTGTGACAGAACATCCAAGAATTTTGAATCAGCAAATAAACAAACCTGTCATTTAGTCTTTCCACGAAATCCTCTTCTTTCATTCTCAAAAGTGACAATCGACTTTCCTCTTCAAGTGCAGACCAAAAATCCACTAATGTATCACAAGAGAGCCTGGTGGTATGCAAAGCACATGTTTCTCTAGTTCCATGACCTTTACCATAACCAGCAATCCCCTGACTTAGCCAAACCCGACCTCCGCCACCACAAGCATCGGGATAAAGCAACTCACGTTCCCTCTCTCGAGCATGGGCACTTTCAAACACCTGCTAGAGCTAATAGATTAGCTAGGTTAAACTGTACCAAACAAACCAAGAATAGGGAAACCATGGATGAAACTTACAGTTTGAAGCCCTTTGAAAGATTTGGCATACAAAAAGCAGTCCTGAAGTGTGAGAGATCCCTCACGTGTAGTGCTGAGACCTCCCCAGCGATGAATAGCAGGGTTCTGGTATGCAACCGTATATCTCTTACTGGCAGCTGATTTACCGTCGGTTTGATCTTTTAATACTTTCCGTTGAGCGGCCCTCCCACTTGCAACAATCTGCGAGAAACCTTCCTTCAGCAGGCGGTGGCATCTGGAACAGCACATATTCTTGCGAGCTTGCTCAAACAAAACCTGCTTATCAATCCTAAGGAGCTCCTCCCTAGCTTTCGGCGACAGCTCACTCCAGAACTGTAACACGAAGTTCATATAAAAATGGGGTTTGGAGTATAGTAAATCATAAGAAAAACGTGAACGCATACACGGTTTAATAAACGAGCATTATAGCCAGAGTATAGAATATGTTAAACAAGATATACAAAAACTAAGACCCAATAATCAAAACCACCAAAGGCTGAATCAAGAGAAACATATCTAGCAAATCAATCACAAGTAACCTAAAAACAAATCATCAAGCAAAAGACTAGGCAACGATCCAATCTGGGCTAAATTCAACGTAAGAACAAAAAAAATCCAGAGAATCGAATCGGAAGAAGAAGAAGAAGAAGAAGAAGTACCTTTTGCAACTGATCGTAGCTAACTCCATCGAAATCGTCAGACCAAAACCTAGAAGAGTAATGCTCATTTCTCTGTGCTAAACCCGGCATCGTTTTACACTTATCTTTGTTCATCAACCAAATGATTCCATAATCCTTTCTCCTCTCACACGGAAGCGTCGCGAAAACTTAAAACCTCAGGAAACCTAATAAAAAAGAGAGCGACTCCGTTCCGATTGAATTCTTCTCGAATCGTGACAACGAAATCAATCCAAAATCGAATCGGGAATAAGCGTTCGATCGAGATCTGTATGTAAGTAAATGGATAATCCGAATTTAAAAATTAAAACCCGGATTACGTCAAATACGAATCCTGAAACGAAGGAAATCGAATCAAGGAAATTGAATTTGGGATTGGGAAAGAGACGCGAAACAGGAGGGTTCGTCGGGGCGATGACGACGAGATTCGCAGCTGAGTTTTATATATTACTGCTGCTGGGTATCAAAAGAGGAGGAGAAGGAGACGGGTTTGTTATTATTATTATAAATAAAATTAAAAAAAAAAACACAAAGTTAGAAAAGAAAAAAAAAACCTAAAATGTGCTTTACTGTTATTTACTTTCTTTACATTCTGGTAAAAAGTGAAACAAATCTACTCATTTTTATTATAATTTTTAATGCCGATATTTAATATTTTTTAACAAAAAAAAATCCCAATGTGTCTCTCTCCTTTTTCCCTCATTTTCTTTTTCTTCCCCCCCCAATTCGAATAAATAAATAAAATCATTTTTCTTTTTATATTTTTAAAAATATAAAGTTGTGGTGGTGAGTTAAAAAAAAAAAAAAAAAAAAAGAGTTGTGGTGAATGTGGTTTGTTTGGGACTTCAGCTTCATATGGGTTTACTTGTTTAGTGAACTAGTGGGTCAATGTGTGGAACTGTGGATGTCGTCATTGTGTTGTTTATTCATGCTTCTGAGATATATAACACGATTGAAACTTAATAATATTTACTAAAGTTCATATTAAATTCACAATCTTGATATATATAAAAAAAGAAGATAAAAGTATTTTTTTTGGTTGAAATTTTTGATATGCAGAGTGGTAAAAAGAAGTTTCCAGTGTTGGTAACTGAATCGAATGAGAGAAAATGGAAAGATGACTCCCACAAGAATTGAAATGTGTACATTTGGCAAACCAAAAAGTAAGATTGGGGAATAAGATAAACGAATCAAAGAAAGATGCAATTTATGACATTTGTCTCTCTTTACACAAAATGGTTAAACGTATTTAAGATACCTTAATTTCTGATATTATAATCAGATACTAATAATTGTGAAGTTAATTACCGACATAGACATCTTGTTCTCTATCCCACAATATAGTAAACCTATTATTCTAAAAAATATACATTCTTAAATATAGAATCTGATTATCTTTATATATATATATATATATGTGACCATTTTCTATGTATATTTAAGTAATTATCCAAAATTAGGTCAACGGATTAGATGTATCCAATCTACATAAATCTCTATAAATAAAAAAATTCTTGACAAGAGAAGTAATTTAAAAACTAAAAGAAAATTTTAATGGATTATACTTCATTATAATCTCTCACACAAAAAAAAATATATTTAAGTAAAAATTAATGAAGAAAAAAAAAATCTAACATTTTTCTTGAATTTTAAAATCTCACAACTAATTTAATATTCTTGCATTGACTCCTCAAAAAGTGAGAGTTTTGATTTAAGGCTTAGATACAACAACCAAGAACGAAAGGTGTTTAAAACCAGTGAAAATTATAAGTTACATTCAATAAAATAACAACATCTTATAACCATTCATCATAATTATTCGAATAGAGAAGAGAGAAAAATAGCCATACCAACAACAACAACAAAAGGAAGAGTAATGATGGTAAACTGGTTATTTAGGAAGTAGAATCAGGACCAGCCGGCTTAGAGTTAAGAAGAGGCTGAAGTGCCTTGACAACGATGGTCATGTTTGGTCGAAAATCTGCCTCGTACTGAACACACAAGGCCGCCACCGCTGCCAACTGTTCGACCACCCAAGAAAATAATTCAGTATTACAAAACTAAACCAAAAGGGTCATATATCCTATGTCCTCAACTTAAGATTGCAATGTCACTAGCTTTCAATATGAGACGCATAACTAATATCTAAATGTACTCGGACATTTGGTTACCATGAGAACTACAAAAACCGATCTCTAGGATAACTAGGTATTTCATGCTTACAAGTTAAAGGCCTATAAGTCATAAAACCAATATTATCAAACCAATAAAGACAACGGTTCATATATATATATATATCAAAAGAAATATAGAACGGACCTTCGCGACTGCTTTGGGAGGGAAGTCATTGTTAAGCTTCGGATCTATACATTGTTTCACTTTGTCTTCACTTAGTCTTGGAGTTGCCTATATAACAAGAAGACAAAAGTAAGAGGGCTTAATAAGGATAAATATGGAATCCTTCGAACATATAATATATGTTAATATGTGTACGTACCCAAGTAACAAGACTTTGTTGACCTTTAGGCATGGTATGATCTACGGGTTTTCTTCCTGTCAAGAGCTCCAATAGCACAACACCAAAACTATACACATCACTCTTCTGCGTTATTTGTCCTGTCATTGCATACCTAAGACAATAACACTCTTACGTCATCAAGAACCATCCGATTGTTACGTTTTAAGCAAATGAATTGATTGGTTTATGGTATAATACTCTGGAGCGTGATAGCCGAACGTTCCCAAAACACGAGTAGAGTGAAGCCTAGCCGCGGTATCGGAGGAAGCATTGGTCAAGTTGAAATCAGCCATTTTGGCCACAAAGTCATCAAACAACAAGACATTGCTCGACCTCACGTCCCTGTGGACTATTGGTGGCTGGACCTTCTCGTGAAGGAACTCAAGCCCTTTGGCTGCTCCGTATGCGATCTTCACCCTTTGGTTCCAGTTCAGAACTGGTCCTGGTTCAGCCCCTTGCACTCCCTTTCTCCCTAAAGATTCATTCGATTGATCCATATATATATCACATACGATACACTATAACATATGAGTTGTGAAAGTTGAAATTACGTACCATGTAGTACATCGTGTAAAGAACCTTTGGTTGCAAACTGGTAGATGAGAATGCGGTTATTTGCCTCCAAGCAGTACCCAAGCAACTCCACAAAATGGTCGTTTTTGAGCCGAGATACCACCGATAACTTGCCATTTAAAATAGAAGCTGGTTAGATTAGCAAATACCAGTAGTTTTATCTAAACAGAGAGAGAAAAAAAATCGGTTTTAACCTAATAGGGAACACAATGGTATATGCTTTAAATATTTTAGCCTAATGGTATATGATCCTCGGACCTCGGCCAGAAGGGACTGATTCGGGAAATGAGCTGAACGATAAGTTTTGTAGTATGTAAGTGTACCTGTGAGGTGAAATCGGAGTCGGGTCCTTCAGAAGAGCTAGCATCAAGTTTCTTAATAGCAACAGCTTCTCCCTTAAACTTGCCGCAGAAGACACGTCCATAAGAACCTTCACCAATGAGTGCCTTGTTGCCGAAGTTACCCGCCATTCTGTTCAACTCATCCAATGCAACAGAAGGAATCTCTATGGGCAAAACCTTTGCAGGAGCTCCTGGTCTCGCTGCGTTTGGATTCCTCGGTTCCCCTCTATTCCCACCTATTTCGCACACACGCAGAAACGCAGAACCCAAATGCTCGTGGTGTTAAACTCGGAACATAAAAATGTATGTTAAGGAACGGGTGAGGAAAATTAGGGCACTCACCGCCAAAATTGGGATTCCCGGCTTTGTTAGGAGGGGCTGCATACTGGTTTGCGGGCGGACCGGCGGGGTCCTCATCCGCACCACTGCAACAGAACATATCTTCAGATCTTTTGCCAACACGGGTTTTGTCTTATTGTTCTGTTTCGGTCAATGTCTTTATCTGTTGAAAACATAAGAAAATGTATATCATCAACATGCACATGTTTCCCTTGTTTTAAAATCTAAAAATTCGTTTGTTTATAGAAAAAAAAAGCGAGTTTTGAAACAACAATTTGCAGAACATATTCCAGATCATATCAAGATTGTGAAAAATCTTCGAGAATCAAAACATTATGATTGGTTACCTCGATTCTGCCATTGAATCAATCCAAGAAAATGACGATGATGTAGAGAGTGAATGCTTCAGAAAACCCTCAAAGGAAGGATCCGTATAATCTCAAAAATTTGAATAATGTCGGGGAAAAATAAAATTAGCGAGCCTGAAAGTTTTAGAAATCTGGAAAAAAAGGAGTTTGAGAAAAAGAAGAAAAAAAATTAATGTTGTTAGAATGAATATTGTAAGTCTCTCTGTGTTCCCTGTTTCGCGATAAAGTCGGGAGCAAAAAAAAACACATTCGCTTAATAGTTTTGTTATTTAAATATAACCATTACCAACGTAGGATAATGTTAAGTAGCCTTCACGTCTTGCACGTCCTCTCCGAACCATACTACTACCCGCCTATCTTTGTAATCAATCATTCACATTCCTAAATTCTGACCCATCATTTAGTTGGAAATTCATAATTTATCAGTTTGGTACGTAGAAAAATAATGCTTGGCAAATGAAAAAGTCTCTTAAATCCAAACATTTCTCATGTTCATTATCCTGAACCATATGGTATGATATTGAAAAAAGAAACCATTGATCCAAGAACAAATAAGATCTATCTTTATTTTATTTCCAACAAAACCAAAATTACAAGGCAAAGGTTGTAATATTGCAAACCGTAAAATATTTTTTTCAACCAATCATGGGATAATTTTCATCTCATAGTTATTGAAAAAGAAAGTTGAAGAAAAAACAAAAAAACTGGAATTTCAACTCCTCCCATATGACCAAGAAGCTCTCTCAAGGCTGTTATGTACAACTCATCCGTTTAGATTCAATCAAAATCATCAGAGCTTATTTCTTTATTCTCTTCTTTATTTCCCATTTTGCTTTGGTATCATGACTCATTACTATCACCATTAGCTTATTCTTCTTTCCAAATCCGTCCAGTGACTCGCAACTTGAGTTCTTCTTTGTCACTGCCAGAGAAGTACAGAGCCAAGTTTCTAGGAATGATGAGTCCGTCTTGACTATCACGGACTTTCCTGTGACTGTCTCGGATGCTTCTTGGTATCCCTTGCCATGTCAGTTTACGGCTGTGAGCTCCAACTTCCAAGCTGTAACTGAATTTCTTAGCCTCGTTCTCGTCTCCCATGAACCGTAGAAACGCCATGTACACTGGTGCCATCCCGAGCTGAAACGCCTCAAAGTGTAAGCAGAACTGTCTTCCGAAACAGTTGAAGACCTAAATAGCATCAAATACATTATGATTCAATTCAAGTAGTGAAAGTGCAAGTTCCTTCTCTTATATCTTAAAGATGTGGCAAACAGTATGTGACATGGACGATGGATTCCAAAATCATGACGAGATATGACGAGTGAAAGGGCTATTACGCCAAATTCAATTTAACAATGAGTAGAGAGCTATAAGGGGGAATGTATAAATATAGAATTACCGTAAGCATCCATGTAGCATTCTCGACCTCGTGCGGATTTGCCTTCACATAACGATGGTTGAATGTGCACCCATCATGCATATCAACTTTATGATCATCTTTGAGGTGGTCAACAAGTGTTTGAATATCACCCGTCACTGAACACTCAGAACCAGCGTAAGGACAGTTGTAGGATCGAAACCTGCAATGCTGCTCGTGCTTGAGCTTGCTGTAGTATGGGAAAATGTCATGGCACCCTAAAATTTGGTACCGGCATGGAACTTCCAATGATTCCGCAACCTTCTCAAGAGCCAAGCATCTTATGTTACCAAGCTCGTAGCGGCATGTAGGGCATGTGTTTTGCACTCTCAGTTTGCAGCTTGAACACAATGTGTGGCCATTTGGGCACTATGGGAAACAAACATAGATGTCAACATTAAATAAAGGAGGAACAAAGAACAAAAATCGCAAACAGGAACTAGAAGTAAAAAAGCAATGTTTCATTTCTTCTGGAACAATCACAAACACATTTTTGATTATAGATCTACTACCAAATTAAGGAATGAACCATACTTTACAGATCAAAGAAAGAAAAGAGGCACACCTGATAAATTGGAGGATACATAAGATTTGTACAAACCAGACATTCAAGGAGCTCATATACACCATTGCTCGAGTGGAATTTTCCAATGGAGCCACTACCTGATTTTGCTGGTTTGTTATTAGCCTCAACCTTTGCCATCTTAACCTCATAATCCAAGCCTGTTGAGTTAGATTCTAGGGCTTCTTTCAATGCACTGCCACCAGGAGCCATGGAGAGTTCCAACCTACCCAAATTTCTAATAACTATAACATAAAAGTGCCCTGCTCCTCTCTTGTTGCAGATGATATATACTCCTTTGGATCTTTGTTCTTCTGCAGGAAAAGAATTGATGGCCAAAAGTAAGTTTATATACATCATGAGGAAATGTTAACAATTACCAAAAACCTCGAAAATTTACGAAAGGAAATGTTATCCTAGCCAATCAGGTAACATGTTAGTTCAAAAATTGGAGAAAAGCAGGTTAGAAGTAGTTACCCGGTGCACTAGATCAAGTTCCTTTTCTTTATATCCGGAACAAGGGATCAATAATCTCTAAGCAGTACACCATACTGCAGCAACTCCAGTCATATAGGGTAGGTACAAGCATATAAAACGTAGCAGCCACTTCGTTTGGAGAATAAATTAGCCTTGGAAACTATTGTGATTAAGCTCATTCCCACTTCCCTGCAGTCCGTTTAGATTTCTTCACAATTCCTTTCGAAATGAAACAGTAATGTAACAAGTTAGGCTTTAATAGTAGTAGTATCTTGGTTATTCGCAAATTCAAAGAGAAAATATAAACAATGCTAAAACTAAAAGCTTAAAATTCCAATGTTTACAACTGATTTAGTAGTAACAATCACAGGCTATCAAACATCTAAATTAGAGTAATCAAATGGAATAATCGCAGGCTAATCAAGAAAGAGATTTAATATGAAATACAAACAGACAAGCATCAGAATGAATATTGTTGAACTAACAATGACACAAAGTTCAACCTCAGGATCTCAAACATGGACGAAAACAAAAAAAAACTCAAAAAGGGCAAATTTTTAAAATTTTGAAATCAGATAGAAGAAGTTGTTGGTTAAGACCAAAGTGAAGCTGAATTTGATTTTAAATTGAGAAAAGGAACAGAACCGGATCCGAGAATTTCCCATGGCAAGATTCATCACAAGAATAA
>NC_025688.1:26955677-26957807 GCF_000633955.1 Camelina sativa
TTTTTTTTTTTTTTAACAAAATCGTTCTTTAGGGGTCAATTTCATCAAATTAAAATGTGGGTGCATGTGGTGGGTCTTTTTAACCTACAAAACAAAGAAATTTGTGTCCTCAATCTCACCATTTTTCAAATGTTAGATCGTTTAGTTTCTTGTTTCATTAATTTTGTCCATCAATTCATATTCACAGTTAAAGACAAAAAGAAAAAATCTTCATTATTTAATTCATGTTATTAATGCGGTAATATTACTGATCCGGTTCAATATTAATCAGGCTAGAACGGTATACGTATCATATTCGATTGTAAATTGGTCGAGCTGTTCCAAAACCAGATGATACATTGACTTGTACATTGCTGCTCCCTAGGACGTAAACAAAACAACATTCACAGCTAACGATGGCTCACAAGCCATCATTCTTTAGCATGTCAAGAACATGTGATCAGTCTTGTGTTATTGTATCTCGCTCGTGCATCTTTTGTAGTCAATGGCATCATCATGCATAAGGAGAAGAACCATATACAAACATTTAAGGAAGTTATAATAATGTGACTGGGCCTGTAACATGGGCCTTTTTTACCCACCAAACTGAGGAAAGTTTTAAGAACGTAAAAGAATCTTGATTCAATTCTCTTCTTCTATATTTATTGAAGAAAGAGTTTTTTTTTCAAATCTTCAAAGACATTCTGGGTAACTCTGTCAGTACAGTTGACTGTGTCCATATATATAGTCCTACGCTCTGAGTCCCGACCGTGAGGCTCACCTTCCGCCATCTAATGTACTTTGTGTTATGGCCACGCCTGTAAGCGCGTGAGTAAGTAGTACCACTAAAAAATGGGACCAACCATTGCTTAAAAAGATGATTTATGAAGACCCCATCATCTCTCTCACTATACGGCTCTCTTCTTTTAATTTTGCACACTCTCCCAAATTCGTTTCGACGTGGTGTGTACAAAGAAAAAGATCCAAAAACACGGCACTACCCCTCTCTGTTTCTCTGTTTCATTGCTCTGCTTCTTGTCTTAAAAGGAAAGAGAAAGAACATGCATGCGAAGACAGACTCTGAGGCAACAAGCATCGACGCGGCTTTGTCTCCGCCGCGTTCCGCCATTAGACCTCTTTACTACGTACAGAGTCCTTCCAACCATGACGTTGAGAAGATGTCGTTCGGCTCTGGTTGCAGTCTCATGGGCTCACCTTCACACCCGCATTACTACCACTGCTCACCGATCCATCACTCCCGTGAGTCATCCACCTCTCGCTTCTCTGACCGTGCCCTCCTCTCTTACAAGTCCGTCCGTGAAGACCGTCGATTCGTCAACGACGGTGGAGACGACAAAACGGACGGCGGAGATGACGACGACGACCCGTTTCGGAATCTGCGCCTCTACGCTTGCTTGCTCCTCTCCTTAGTACTCTTGTTCTCTCTCTTCTCTCTTATTCTCTGGGGTGCTAGCAAATCCTACCCTCCTAAAGTTGTTGTAAAGGTAACTCCTTTCTCACTCGGTGACTCTAAAAGCCCTGAGTTCACTCGTCTAGTGGGAACTAGTGTTTTCTGTTTTTTTCTCCTTAAAAGAAACAGCTTAACTTTTGGAAAATACAAAAATAAATAAAAAGAAGCCAACTATGAATATAATACAAATATAATCTATTGAGAGACAAGTAGACAAATGTGGGTTGATTTGGTTTGGAATGTGATTAGGTGTCAGACTGAAAAATAGACAAGAATGTTGTTGTTGCGCTGCAGGGGATGCTCGTGAGGAACTTATACGTGCAAGCCGGGAACGATCTGAGCGGAGTGCCTACGGACATGTTGTCTCTCAATTCGACAGTGAGGATCTTTTACCGAAACCCATCAAACTTCTTCTCCGTGCACGTCACTGCTTCTCCTATCCTCCTTCACTACTCTAACCTCCTCCTTTCCTCCGGTGAGATGAACAAGTTCACGGTTGGTAGAAACAGAGAAACGAACTTGCTGACTGTGGTGCATGGCCATCAGGTTCCTCTCTACGGCGGTGTCTCTTTCCATCTCGACAGTACTCTCTCCCTGCCGCTTAATCTCACTCTCGTCCTCCGTTCAAAAGCTTACATTTTGGGAAGACTCGTCACATCAAAGTTCTATACAAGGATCAT
>NC_025688.1:26958369-26964616 GCF_000633955.1 Camelina sativa
GTGAGGATCTTTTACCGAAACCCATCAAACTTCTTCTCCGTGCACGTCACTGCTTCTCCTATCCTCCTTCACTACTCTAACCTCCTCCTTTCCTCCGGTGAGATGAACAAGTTCACGGTTGGTAGAAACAGAGAAACGAACTTGCTGACTGTGGTGCATGGCCATCAGGTTCCTCTCTACGGCGGTGTCTCTTTCCATCTCGACAGTACTCTTTCCCTGCCGCTTAATCTCACTCTCGTCCTCCGTTCAAAAGCTTACATTTTGGGAAGACTCGTCACATCAAAGTTCTATACAAGGATCATATGCTCCTTCACTCTCAATGCCAACCATCTCCCAACACCTATCTCTCTTCTTCACTCATGTACTCCTTACCACTGACCACACATGTGTGTGTGTGTGTGTTCTAGTACTGTTCTTGTATCTTTGGCCATCAAATATATTCATCCATCAAGTACAACACCACCAACATTGCTACATGTCACAGACAATTACTGATCACATATAACTGACTCTGTTTTATTAGCATTCAAGAGCCAAAGATAATACTAGAACAACAAAACAAGGCTAAACTCCTTAGACCAAACTTAATCTATACATAGGCTATGTACAAATATTCACCTTGAAACTGAATACGAACCTCCTGTATAGAGTTGTTTTGTCTTACAATATCTCTTCAGTTTCTGAGTGACCCCTTTGTTTCTGCATCTACTGCTTATGTGTGTCTCTGAGTAATCTGCATCAGACATTTGATTTATGCTCATCCTCTGTAACTTGGGAGCTTCTACATATCCAGGAATATGGGTTCTCATGGAACTCACAGGCAATGGATTAGCAACTGAAGAAGAATCACAAGTGAGTTGAGAATATAGAGAGTTGAGCAACTTCTCCATATTAGAGGGTTATGCTTTTGTTCAAAGAGTTATGCTTTTGGCTGAAAGATATAGAGAGTTGAGCAACTTCTCCATATTAAAGATTTTCATTTTTGGTCTTTTATTATGGTCTCAAGGTTAGCCTTGATTTCTCCTAATTTAGAATAATAAAGCCCAAACTTAGGGCCCACATATAGGAGGTTCTGTCGGTAGGGCTTACGATCTTTTTACCTCTTCTTCGTCCCTAAAAAATCTCTCTCTTTCTCTCTCTTTCTCTCTCATTACCTTGCTACACACGTTAGCACTTGAGAGGGCCTTCGTAGACCACAAGAAACTACAAGAGGTAGGCGTATTATTACGATACATTCGAATATATGTACAATATTCTCTTGTGATACGATATTATCTGTTTAGGTACTCTCAGCTTGTATAAATACCAATGTTACGTGAATGAATAGATCAGACTTTCCAAAGTATCTCAAAGTTAACGCAGCCATGAAATCGCTGCGGCTGAACGTATCAGAAGATCGTCAAACCATCCATGGACGACACTCACGACCTTCAAACTCAATCAATGCTACTGTAGAAAACATCTCAATTGATGTCATGATGGACATATTCTCTAGATTATCGTCAAAATCTATAGCCACATGTCGCTGTGTATCGAAGCTCTGGGTTTCCATACTCGGAATTCCCTATTTCACTGAGTTGTTCCTGACCAAATCTTGTGCTCTACCGAGGCTATTGTTCGTCTGCCATAAAGACAGTGAGCTGATCGTCTTCTCCACACCTCAGCCTACAAATCCATATGAGAACTCGTCTCCTTTAGCTGCCACTTATCATATGAAAATTCCTTTTGGTAGGTATTGTGATAACATTAGACCTATCCATGGCCTTGTTTTTATTCAAAATGAGCAGAGGTTCAAATTGGCGTCCGTGATATGTAACCCTACCACAAGACAAACCTTAACTTTACCGAAACCAAAGACAAGGAAGAGGTTACATATACTTAGCTATTTTGGGTATCATCCGATGGAGAAACAATTCAAGGTACTTTCAATGACGGAAAGAGATGGGATTTCTGTTGAGCATCAAGTTCTAACATTAGGAGCTAAGAAACTGTCATGGAGAATGATCGAATGTTGCATACCCCATTGTCCTAAGTTTGAGGGGATATGCATTAATGGTGTTTTGTATTACCGTGCTTTCGTAGACATATCTTCAAATATTTTTATGATAGTTTGCTTTGATGTTAGGTCCGAGAAGTTTAGCTTTATTAAAGCAACGGAACCTTTCATCATAGAAGCAAAACTGATTAACTACAATGGCAAATTGGGTTTAGTTATGTCGGAAGGGCGTCAATATATCAGTGGAAAACGTAGACGTTTTGAGATGTGGGTTCTAAAAGACTCCGAAAAACACGGATGGATCAAGAATACTTACGAATTGCCTCCTCTGTGGCAGTATGGAATTACAGTGGAATTATTACATTTTGTTGGGGTGACTGGTACTACAAATGAAATTGTGTTCTCGCCGACGTATCTAGCCGACCTTTTCTATGTTTTATACTACAGTTTCCAGAGGAAAACTATCAGAGTAGTAGAAATCCAAGGAATGGGAGGGTCTAAGAAAAAAAATTGGGTTCAAATGTTTATAGACCATGTAGAGGACGTGAGGCTTATGTAACACTTAAGAATTTGCTTGATGATCAAATATTTTATAACATCTTCTTTTCATATTAAATCAGTATATGATGAATATTTATATATGTATGTTTCCTGGCCGCCAAGGAATAAAGGATCCTTTAGCACAAAATTAGAGTAATAAATGAAGAAGATTATTAATGTATTTTATTAAAGACGAAATTAGTAAAAACAAAATGTTGAGAAGGTTGCTAGCTAAGAAACGTCTGAAGCTGATTCGAAGGAGTTGAGGTTTTCTCAAATCTCAATATTACCATCTATACAATTGGGACAAGATTGTGTGAGTGATACACTGTTGATGAGAAGGTTGCTAGCGTGCGTGGGCATATGGGTAACCCGTTCGGGTTCGGGTTCGGGTTCTGGTAAACGGGTTTAAGAAAATAGAATCTATTGAGTAATTTTAAAGTTTTGGTTTCAGTTCAATTTAGATATTATCAGGTTCGGATCGGTTTGGGTTATAAATTTTAGAATCCGATTACTATCCGAACTACCGGATACCCGAAAAAAATCTTTAAAAATTAGTTAAATTTTGAATAATTTTAGCTAAATTTTGACATATGTAACAAATATTTATTTTAATTATTTTAGGTATAAGTATAAAACTAATTGATATATTCAAAATTATCATTATAATTTTCGATAACTAAATTATATCATGCTAAATATTATTAATATTATAGATATATCTCTATATTTTCGGGTCTTATGGGTACCCGTTTAGGTAAGGGATATTACCCTAACCCAAATCCGAGCCCACAGGTTTAACAATATAGAACCCAAAAGAGTTATTTAGGTATACCTGGATCCAAACCAAACCGTTTTTTTTCGAATTGGGTTCCGGGTACAGTTTTTTTTCCCAGCCTTAGTTGCTAGCTATAAGAAAAAGTATTTCAACTCTAAGAGCAGTTGTTGATACGTTAATTTCAGTTGCATAGGTGAATGATTAGAAACCTAGAAATTAAAATTATCAAAACATGATATAAAAGAAAAAGAACAACGAAAAAACCTGCGCTGATTTATTTCTTCCCAACAAACGAAACTAAATTAACCTAAGCCTTATTATTTAAAATATATATGGTATAGAGTTAATAATATATTTTACAAATAAAAGTATCCATAATAGAAAGAAAAAAAAAAGTCAACAAAATTAGAGTAATAAATTAAGAAGATTAGTAATATGTACTCGTATTTGATTAAAGACGAAATTAGTAAAAACAAAATGTTGGAAAAATCACACAACGGTTAAGGCTGTATTTTTTAAGTTACGAGTTCACAAGAAAAAGCAAAAAAAGGAAAAAAGAATTTTAAAATTTAAAATAAATAAATGACATATTGGTGAATTTGGGGGTTTGATTATGTAAATTAAAGACTTTTACTAACTATATAGACGCTCAGTTTTTTTCCACTACGCTCTCAATAGTCTGTTTGTTGTTTATAGAGGGTTCCGTGAGTATCAAGAAAAAAAAAGAAAGAAAAGAAGATCGTGATCGTGAATCATCACAATGGATTACAGAGAAGAGCAACAAAGAAACCTTACGGGGTCACCTTCGGGAGTCGTCACTGGGTCTCCTCGCTCGGGCGTCGTCACCGAGTCACCTTCTCCTGTCGTCACCGGGTCACCTTCTCGCGTCGTCGCGTCGTCACCTTCTCACGTCCCCGTAGTAGATTCTCCTTCTGAGGTTGCAAACACGCATACGACACCACCGCCGGTGTGGCTTTTGGAGAAGATGGGCGAAGTGAATGGATACGATCCGAAGGTTATCATGGAGAGGAAATTTACTAAGAACGACGTGAGCGTTAGACAAGGTCAACTCTTAATCCCTATAAGTCAGTTGCTTGATTCAAGTTTCTTAGAAGACACGGAACGTACGATGTTGGACACACAGACGATGGCTGTTGATTTCAAAAGTGAAGTCGGATTGAGAACTTCCTTGTATCGCAATTCGTCGTCAGCGACTGAGTTATTTTTGCAGAAAAGGCTAAGGAATGGGGTTTGGGATTTTGTCCTTAACAGAGGATGGAATAAAGTGTTGAAGAACTATAAGTTAGTTGCTGGCAGCCCTTTTCGCCTATGGTCTTTCCGATCTTTGCAATCGGAAGGTAGTATCTTGTGCTTCGGCTTAGACTATGCGGTTCCTGAAAACTCTGATCCGGTAGAAGTTGATGATCCCGCAGAAGTTGATTTGTCCATTCCCAACATCAATTCTTTGGAAGAAACTGATGATTTGTCCCTTCCCGTAGAAGCTGATTTGTTTCTTCTTGGAAGCTTTGCTACCGAACCCATAAACATACGAAGTCCCCTTCCCGACATGGATTCTTTTGAAGAAACTGACAACGTCGTCTCGTCCATTGGAGAAGAAGAGATTGAGAGAAGCAACAAAAAATTTTAATGAAAATCTTGTTTGTATGTTTCGTTAAGTCAAATGGATTTTGTACGTTTCTTTCTTTCTTTCTTTTATTGAAAACCTTGGAAGGATTTTGAGATAACTTACAGAGCAATAGGAAGAGGATTTGTTTATCATCATTAGCTTATTCTTCTTTCCAAATCCGTCCAGTGACTCGCAACTTGAGTTCTTCTTTGTCACTGCCAGAGAAGTACAGAGCCAAGTTTCTAGGAATGATGAGTCCGTCTTGACTATCACGTACTTTCCTGTGACTGTCTCGGATGCTTCTTGGTATCCCTTGCCATGTCAGTTTACGGCTATCAAAGAAATTTATATGCACAAGTGACATTACCAACCGATCATATAAAACCAAATCACTCTGCATCTTCACCATCTTCACTCTGCATTACTATAGCATATTAAAGAACAAGCAGCCTTAACAAATGATGTATGATTGAGAGACCCTTGATATAGAGTGCCCCTTCAGTTAGGCATTTACAGCTGAGTATAAGTAGCAATGCCATCGTTTGGCTCTCATTTTAGGCAATTAAGCATCCTGTATCCTTGAAAAAACAATGAGATTTATGTGATGAACACAATGATTGTTCCCTTTTGATGTTCAGCGGGTAAATCAAGCTATTCGTTATCATGTACACAAGCTCATGAAGCTATGCATTTGGCAACTTGATGTTGTTGTTACCCATTCAGTTCAAAATTTATCTCCTTGTGTTCACCGACTATCATTTCTAGGAGACTCAGTTAGTGGATTGTATTAGCCCAAGACACTCAAGGTTTACGGATTTATTTTCGTACGCTTGGATGAGTCATTATTAGACAAAAGCAGAGCATACAATATATATTGTTGTACCTTGGACCTCGATAAACAGTTTTATTTCAGATTGACTAGCTAGCACCTATGATACAAGTATGGTATAGACATAGTTAAGGATCTAAGTGGCGCAACTGGCACAGGTGCAGCCCTCACCACAGGTACATCCCTTGGCGGAGGTTTGTGTTTGGGTCTTGGCGCAGGTGCAGGGGTTGCAGCCGCAGTGCTCTCCACACGGGCACAACATGTGCTGATCCCCACCAGATGCTTCCCTCATCTTACACCTACATGTAATGGAACCACGTTTATAAGATCACAACACATCAAAATCCTGGAGCATTATAAAAGACCAACCTGCAGGAATTGCCACCGGGACAGGGAGCAGGGCAACCACAGCGATCATTGCAGCCAGCGCTAGAGCTTCCTTTGCCTGTGTCTGCCATTTTTTTCTCTTCTCACTTT
>NC_025688.1:26964854-26966856 GCF_000633955.1 Camelina sativa
CCCTCACCACAGGTACAGCCCTTGGCGGAGGTTTGTGTTTGGGTCTTGACGCAGGTGCAGGGGTTGCAGCCGCAGTGCTCCCCACACGGGCACAACATGTGCTGATCCCCACCAGATGCTTCTCTCATCCTACACCTACATGGAATGGAACCACGTTTTTAAGATCACAACACATTCAAAATCCTGGAGCATTATAAAAGACCAACCTGCAGGAATTGCCACCGGGACAGGGAGCAGGGCAACCACAGCGATCATTGCAGCCAGCGCTAGAGCTTCCTTTGCCTGTGTCTGCCATTTTTTTATCTTCTCACTTTTTCAAGCTTCTCTTCCACATTCATCTCTCTCTATATATAAAAAAAGACGCTGAGAGATGCAAAAGGATATGTCTTATGTGATGGGTACTATGTACCATGTGGCAGCTTCTCCTCTAACCTCAGGCGTGACGAAGCATCTTAAATGCAAGCATGCTACGTAACCAACAATATCATTCCAAAAAAGGAGTCGTTGTGTGTTTGGTTGCATCAATAAGTTAATGAAGATTGAAATAGTTGAAAAATATTACCAATCCCAATAAGAGCGTGCTTGTTCCAGGGATCATAGGATCAAAACATATGACACATGTCTCAATGGTTATTACTTTTAACATAATAACATTAGCAACAGAATCGAAATAACATAACAACATTCCAAGACTCTGACACTTTTGCTTTCATTGAAAGTAGAAAAAATTCCAACAAAAGAAACAATGTGTCCACCTATCTACTACTTCTGGAAGATCTCATTCAGGGAACTCCAAGTACCTGAGACACCAAGAACGATACCCAGTAGTAGGATCCCCCAGTCTAAAGCCCGTTGCTTCCACTCCATCTCGTCTTTGAAGACTATCAGATGAAACAAAGTAGGCAACACAAAGCCCAACGCACAGCAGACGCTGCTACCAACCAATGACAAAAAATCTGCAAAGTTCGGCACCAAGAGAGCCACCAACGTCACAACCAAGACTAGCAGCCATCTGAGCCACACGCAGTACATCCCACTCCAGAAACGTCTCTCAACGATCTCAAACACAGGGTTCATCATCAAGGGGAAAGTGAAGAAAAGGTTGATGCAGAGCCCCAGCTGGACAAGACTGCTCACAAGTCCTGCCCCCAAGTTAGCTGTGATGATGTCCATTGTTTCATCCCCAAAAGCCATGTAGCCTAACACACCAAAAGATCCATACATGACAGCGATGAACAGCATGCTGAGAGCCAACACTTTGCCAAACTTGTCTTTCTCCTTCATCTCAGATTCAAGAGGCAAAACCATTCCCACCCCTTCAAAGGCGTAAACAGCCACTCCCATCCCATAGAAAGACACAGACATGCCACCAAAGGCTACAACTTGAGGCCTTTGCTGCATCGTAATCTTCACATCCTCCACAATCACCACAGCCATTGCACCCAAATCAACTACATCAGCGAATATGCTGAGAGGAGCCAAGTGAGTGAGCGTCTTAATAGAATTCAAACCAATCTGAAACGGGAAACATCCCCATATATAGAGACTCTTAGGAGACACACCCATCAAATGCCTCAGACTCAAACTCAGAGTCGTAGTGTTGGTTGAGTTAAAGAGATTAGCTAAAGTAGTACCGATGAAGATAAGGTATCCGACACAAAACCCAGCCTGAGAGAGAATGATAAGAACTTCAACGACGAACCTCCCGACGTTACCGCAAACGGCGAAGCCAAGGTCCCCAAAAGAGGCGATATTGGAGACACCAAGCTTGCGACGGATATAAACAAGAAGCATCATGCAATGGTTGATCAAAGCAGCGACGGAGAAGAGGGTAAGCAAACCCATGAACCATCCGGTACGTTTGAAGGCGTAAGGAAGACCGAGGACACCAGCTCCGACGATAGCAATGAAGACATTGGCGAAAGTCTTGAACTTGCTTGACAAAGGTGGTGGTGCTTCACCGAGAAGAGGTGTGTCTTCCCTCGGCTTTGCTTTGTTACCA
>NC_025688.1:26967957-26971051 GCF_000633955.1 Camelina sativa
CTTCCCTCGGCTTTGCTTGGTTACCAAAACCCATCTCCTGATTAGATTAGGAGAGATGGGCTGATTCGATCAAACAACAACTCGGGTTGTGTAATCAAATCGGAGATCTAAGATAAGGCAGAGTGATGAAGATGGATGAAACAGCGGCATTTGCTCCCCCCTCAATGCTATTTAAAGCCCAGACCTTTCCATCGATTTCGCTATTTCAGATGAGATCGTGGTTGAGATTGAGAGTATTGACATGTGTGTGTCCTACTTGGTACGATGAATGCGATTGAATAGTCTGCTCTGTTTTAAGCATCTTTTTAAAAATAAGAAATTCACTAATTTGATTTGTTACCTTTTTCCCCCACATTTTGATTTGTTACTTTTCGGTCCACTTTTTACCAAAATCAACAAAAAAGTATTCTCAAGGGGGGTCAAATTGAACAAAAACATAAATGTGGGAGTCACAATTATTCATGTGTGTTTTACAATAAATCTTCAACTTTGACTGATCTTCAAACGGAAGTAGAGAGCCAAACTATATATACTTTATTTCATTTTATAAGCACCACTTTGTACACAATAAATTATGTATCATAAATTATTACATCCACTATATAAGTGATAAATAATAATGTGCAAAGGTGACCAATTAATCTTCCTTATTATTATTAAAGGTGACCAATATCCACACAAAAAAATATTGTTAAAAGTGAGTGACACTGCTTCTCAAATGGTTAAATTCTCTTGTATGGCTATGAACGATCCGACAATGTTGCCTCCTACGTCCGGGAACGTCTCACTCCCGGGAAGTGGTCGGACTTTACCTTTTCGATCTACTTCCACTGGATACTTTAACAAATGTCCTCTCATGTCTGACACTTCTTCAGCTGCAAACTGGCTCCAGTTCCTCTCTCCCATTGTTCTCCCTTTTCTTACACATTCTATACTCTCCGGCTGAGTGAAACAGTCATCTAATGTTGCCATATGCTCTGCCCAAAGCGACATTCTGTATCCGTAGATCTGCAGAGGAAACAAGAAAAAAAAAACCCCAATGATCTAAATTCTAGAACTGGAATATGAACTCGTTTTAGGTTTATCTTTGCATGGTTGTCAGGATTTACCTGACCCCGAGGACCGGAATGTTTCCTTGCCCATGTATGTTGAGGCTGGTAAGCTCCCATTGCAATCTCTGTATCTCTTGTGCCTTCCATTGATCGTTGGTTTATATTTGCAGACCCAATTACTACGTATTCATCATCAACTACCATCCCTTTAGAGTGAACATAGATCATAAATCTTCTGCTTTTCCTACTCAATGCCTGCAACACCATCGGGACTCCTCGTTTCAGCAACATGAGAAAGTTAAGCAGCAGGCATCGGCGTTTAGTTACCTGAGGAGTGTTTGCGTTGCTTGGACTCCCTGTTCCTGAGTTATCGATTCCATCCACCATTTCTCTGTTCCCAAGACAGAAGAAATTGAGGTAATCTTGTGGGCAGAATGCTCCCTCAAGCCCTGTCTCCACTAACGCCTTGTAGATAGTCTCATACATCATCTGCATTGTCTTGTGCTGCAACGATGATAACACTGACATTCAGTTTCATAATCTCCAATTACCCAGACAGAACTCATCTAAGAAACATAAATATTACATGCATCTTCTAAATCGTTTAACTATATTGATGATGTATGAATCCATCATGTGTTAAGAACATATACCATCAAGATTATCTCTAATAGTTTCTACTTAGTTTTGTGATTTCTAATGTCTGATTTGAAAATTGTAAGGAAGAATCTGGCTTAGAAAACCACGCCACAAGTTTTTAATCAGACATACCTGCCAATATAGAATCCTCTGGGTAGCAGCACCGGTTGGAACACCTTCTGGCCACATTGGAATGACAATATACGCAGCAAAGCGTTCATTTGCCCTGATCTTTTCAGCTATCTTCAACGCAATTTCCATAGGAATCAAATTATTCGCACCTACACACCGACATTGTATAGCAATATTAAGAGCCAATGCAACTCAAATAGAATCGGAGACTGAATAAACCTAAAACTAGCACAAAGTAAAGAAGTAGGAGGTCATGGTTGACAAGAATAATTCCATAGATATCATAACATATGACACCGTTTAAGAGATATATACACAAAACTGCCTGATGCCTTTATCTTAGGACAAAATTTTTTATAACTGTACGAGCAAACTTAAGTTTCATGTATTCTTGAAATATAGGAGCAGAGACATATAACCAAACCTATGTCCTTATGCGCATTCCAGTTGTAGGATGACCCAATGAAATACTGATTCTCAATATAAATGAAGTGTTGGGCAGCACGAATGGCTTTGACATACGCTGTGTGTATGCTCATATCAATCAGCACGTTTTTCCCACACACCAAGTTCTATCCAAAACAAAAATCTTTTCATGGATTAGTTTTCTGACACCGAAACATAATGATAGCTAAAGATTCCTTTGCTTTTTCAAGTCACCTTGCACGTAGCATCTTTTGGATCCTTTGGGAAACCTTTCACAGAGTTTGAGTCGATCGAACGGAAAATCTGTATCAAACCCGAAACACATCAGCTTAGCTTGCGTAATATGAACCGCAAATATATTCCTACTATAAAGAAATAATTGTCCAGGTCAATGATTTGGACCAAAATCCAAACTCTGCATGATCTATTATAATATGACACCTTTCACCAACTCTACAGAATAGAATAATCTCAACGTAACCTCTATATAAAGGCTATCCAGAAGGATCTCTTTCATATCAATGGCTAGAGTTTAAGAGAAGAATCGGTACTAGGAAATTGGTGTCAGACGATATGTTGCTAAATGAGTCTAGACACTAATTAGCAAATGTTCATCAAGTACTTCTATTCATCTCTAACTAACATGCAATGCTAAAAAGTGGCGTAAGATCTTAAATAATGGCTTCATAAAACGCTCAATCACTACGGTCTTCTTACAGACAGTAACAGTTTTGATGTTATTACCTGAACATGCCAAGCCTCAGGATCGTTCTCACTAACAGTAGGAGTATCAGAAACTCCTAATATATCTGGAATCCTATCGATCCTTAACAACGCATCGTCAT
>NC_025688.1:26971126-26973465 GCF_000633955.1 Camelina sativa
AGGAGCAGAGACATATAACCAAACCTATGTCCTTATGCGCATTCCAGTTGTAGGATGACCCAATGAAATACTGATTCTCAATATAAATGAAGTGTTGGGCAGCACGAATGGCTTTGACATACGCTGTGTGTATGCTCATATCAATCAGCACGTTTTTCCCACACACCAAGTTCTATCCAAAACAAAAATCTTTTCATGGATTAGTTTTCTGACACCGAAACATAATGATAGCTAAAGATTCCTTTGCTTTTTCAAGTCACCTTGCACGTAGCATCTTTTGGATCCTTTGGGAAACCTTTCACAGAGTTTGAGTCGATCGAACGGAAAATCTGTATCAAACCCGAAACACATCAGCTTAGCTTGCGTAATATGAACCGCAAATATATTCCTACTATAAAGAAATAATTGTCCAGGTCAATGATTTGGACCAAAATCCAAACTCTGCATGATCTATTATAATATGACACCTTTCACCAACTCTACAGAATAGAATAATCTCAACGTAACCTCTATATAAAGGCTATCCAGAAGGATCTCTTTCATATCAATGGCTAGAGTTTAAGAGAAGAATCGGTACTAGGAAATTGGTGTCAGACGATATGTTGCTAAATGAGTCTAGACACTAATTAGCAAATGTTCATCAAGTACTTCTATTCATCTCTAACTAACATGCAATGCTAAAAAGTGGCGTAAGATCTTAAATAATGGCTTCATAAAACGCTCAATCACTACGGTCTTCTTACAGACAGTAACAGTTTTGATGTTATTACCTGAACATGCCAAGCCTCAGGATCGTTCTCACTAACAGTAGGAGTATCAGAAACTCCTAATATATCTGGAATCCTATCGATCCTTAACAACGCATCGTCATAGGAAGTCTTAAACTTCTTGATCCCGCTAGGCTTCGCAGCTTTCAACCATCTCTCCTCGAAGTTGGTCAGTACATCATACGCAGCTGGGCCATCGATCTTACTGTGTAAGTCATGCCAAGGCTCTCTTGGACATCCTGAAAGGTTTCCCTGTCGAAGTAATAACATTTTTAGTACACAAATTAAGGTGTTAGCTCATTACCAGATCGTTATCAATGTCAGAGCTCAACAATTCTTTGATATTTACAAATGGCAAATAAAAGTTGAAAAAACTTTGGAAGACAAGAAGATCTCAACAAAAAAAAAAGCACGGCTACTGAAATAATAAGCAATTCGCTAATTGTTTGCATAATCTAGTTAAACAAAAAAAATGAAGCCAGAAAAAAAACTAAATAAATCAATGTCAAACAATACCATTCAAACAAGTTAAATATCATATTGCCATAGAAAGAACAAATATGGCTCCTAGCTACCGTTCAAGGTAACCGATTACTAAGTATTGCCAAGAAAGCTACGCAATATTAAGAAACTGTACCGTAAAAGTGGGGTTGTGGAAATCATCTTTATGAATTGTCTGTAGTGACCTAAACAAAGGATGTTGAGGAGTGTCATATCGGCCATCACACAGATCAAGACCACCAACAAAAGCTACAATTTTCCTTCTGTTACCACCAGCATCGGCATCCACTATTACGTTCTTTTGGTGATGTGTATAGATTGTCCCAACTTCCTGATAGACTAAAATTTAATTAGAAGCCGGACACCTAATTCAAAAAAAGAGGACAAAGGAAGTGCCACTTTACCCTCTGCTTGACCCAACTATGTCGCTTTCCAGCATTTCGTGGGCAGAGCAGGACTTGAACTGAGGAGTGCTTGAAAAAACGCCGTGTCTCCTCATCATGGGTTGCCATAACTCCATCCTGTTCAGGTAAACAAGTTGAGTCAAAAGTTAAAATTAATAAAGACAAGCCCTGCCAAATAGACTAAGTACATATCTCATAATGAAGTAGTAGTTACTACATGAATAAGGCTTCTCCAATCTATAGAATACTGAATTTCAATTTAATATGGCTTAATGAGTTATAAGAAAAATTGTTACTATGAAAATGAAGAAATATCATGAAACCAAAGCAATCGATTAATGAAACTCTATATATATTCCGACTTCCACAACTAAATATGAAATAGAACACAATATATTAAACAAAAAGCAAGTGCAGTAGAAACCAGAGGGTGTGTGTAACTTACTGTTTTATAACCCAAGATGCTACGTGAAGTTGGGTCATCCCAAATCAACAGCAGGACTCTCACGCCTTCTTGGGACTTTGATCTTAGGAGCTCCCCAAGAGTACATTCTGATGCCGGACCTACTTTATCACGAACCAGCCTAACTTTGTGCCACACTGACCAACCTGTGATATAAATTAATCGCCTCGCCTGACGTATGGCATCAAACATATCATGCCAACA
>NC_025688.1:26974694-26992317 GCF_000633955.1 Camelina sativa
CAGAAACATAAGGATCACTGGTAATCTTACTGCTAAGCTGCCCTTCAATTTTTCCTGGCAATCTTCCAAACATATCACCCAGTGTCTTATGGAACATATCCATGTTTGGGAGATTCTTTGCATGATAGATCCAAATATCCAAATTCCCATGCAACAAAAGAACCTTCAATGATCCTTTACCAAACAGAGTCATCTGCATATCCGCACTATGAGGCGATTCAGATGATCCATAGATAGGAGAATAAGAGCTAGACGAATCTACTCGCCCTAAGTGTGGCAAATGAGAGTTATTTGGAAATGAGCTGTTAGGGTAACCATACAAATCACCAGGGCGACTTTGCCAAGAGTTGGAAGGGAGGGAGGATAATTGTGGAACAGAGGGCGCTGGTTGGTTATTATTAGAAATGTGCATACCACTGAGAAGTTCATCCACAGGAGGATAAGAAGATCCAGAATTGCTAACATTATCAGGAGCTGTTCCTACAGAACCNAAAAACGCCGTGTCTCCTCATCATGAGTTGCCATAACTCCATCCTGTTCAGGTGAACAAGTTGAGTCAAAAGTTAAAATTAATATGAGACACCAGATATTTGACAAGCCCTGCCAAATAGACTAAGTACATATCTCATAATGAAGTAGTAGTACTACATGAATAAGGCTTCTCCAATCTATAGAATACTGAATTTCAAACTCATATAGCTTAATGATTTACACGATAATTGTTACTATAAAAATGAAGAAATGTCATGAAACCAAAGCAATTGATTAAATGAAACTCTAAAAATATTCCGACTTCCGCACGTTAACTACGAAATAGAATACGAGATATTAATAAGAAAATAATGAACTCAAACGAAAAGAAAGTGTGGTAGAAACCAGAGGGTGTGTGTAACTTACTGTTTTATAACCCAAGATGCTACGTGAAGTTGGGTCATCCCAAATCAAAAGCAGGACTCTCACGCCTTCTTGGGACTTTGATCTTAGGAGCTCCCCAAGTGTACATTCTGATGCCGGACCTACTTTATCACGAACCAGCCTAACTTTGTGCCACACTGACCAACCTGTGATATAAATTAATCGCCTCGCCTGGCGTATGGCATCAAACATATCATGCCAACATTTCCCATGTTCGTAAGACATCCCATTGTCCAGTCTTATACCCGGGAGCATCCCTTCTGGGACATGTGCATCTTGATACAATCTCACAGTTCCGCCTTTTCTAAGCGGAAAGTATGTTCCAGGTACCCCCTGGTAATCAGGACCTGCCCCAACTCCATGATGATAAACACTGAGTTTGTCCATAGGAGTATACTGAATCGATAATGATAAATTTGCCCCTGGTTTACAAGGCTTCCCATTACTGTTTAGAATCGGGTAAGTTCCTTCAATTTTTGCACCAGAGTAAATCTGTTCCACTGGGATTGTAACCAGCCCTATAAGCTGTGAACCCACAACATCACTGTCTTTAACAACAAAATGAACTTCTGCAGCATGATGAGCAACAGGAACATAAAAATGTTGCATCCAAACAGGATTTTCNCCAATCACAGCACCAGCAACTGATACAGAAACATAAGGATCACTGGTAATCTTACTGCTAAGCTGCCCTTCAATTTTCCCTGGCAATCTTCCAAACATATCACCCAGTGTCTTATGGAACATATCCATGTTTGGGAGATTCTTTGCATGATAGATCCAAATATCCAAATTCCCATGCAACAATAGAACCTTCAATGATCCTTTACCAAACAGAGTCATCTGCATATCCCCACTATGAGGCGATTCAGATGATCCATAGACAGGAGAATAAGAGCTAGACGAATCTACTCGCCCTAAGTGTGGCAAATGAGAGTTATTTGGAAACGAGCTGTTAGGGTAACCATACAAATCACCAGGGCGACTTTGCCAAGAGTTTGAAGGGAGGGAGGATAATTGTGGAACAGAGGGCGCTGGTTGGTTATTATTAGAAATGTGCATACCACTGAGAAGTTCATCCACAGGAGGATAAGCAGATCCAGAATTGCTTACATTATCTACAGAACTGAGACAGTCTTGCCTACGGTATTCTGGATAGCCCTGAGTTTGCTGAGGAGGAGGAGGAGGAGGAGTCTCTTGGGGTTTAGTTTCAGGTGGAGGAGGGTATTGGGGTGGCTCTTGATACGAATAGTGAGGAGGGGGACCATAAGTGCTAAAGTTAGCTTGCGGTCGAGGATAAGGGTAAGGAGAAGGTTGTTGTTGTTGTTGTTGGTAGTCGAAAGAGTGTCGGTGATACTCAGGAGGACCGGGATGAGAAGAAGATTGTTGTGGGTTGTGGCTATAGTCTAATGGACCAGAATGGGAACCTGAAGGGTGCTGATGAGGCGGCGGTGGTGATGCATATGGTGGCGGAGGTGTTGCATATGGCGGTGGTGGGTAAGGGTAATAAGGAGCATTGTATTGATTGGTAGGGGGTGGTGGTGGGTATGGATCAGAGCTGGGAGGTCTATAAGGAGCTGGAGCTGGGTATGGGTAAGGGTATGGATACTGACCATAAGGGTATGGATAGCGTGGACCGTGATTATCCATTAAACAGTTAAGCTACTTACTGATCACAAGTTGAATCCTCTGCATAAATATATAAAAAAAGCAAAGTAAAGATCAATCAGACAATAAAACAAGAAGTGTTGAAATCAAAATAGCTTGGCGTAGGATCAAACTGAAGCTAAAACACAATCTAACTTGATTGACAAAGTGCACAAATCTACCGTCAAGAAATAGCAAGACTTAAACTTTAACCCACACAATACAATTTGTCAACATTAGTTTATGAATCCTAATAAGAGCTGATCAATGCAAAGACAATTTGAGAACACATATCAGGGAATTCCCCAAGATTTAGATCAAACCAAAAGAAAATACAAGACAAAACTATATATAATCTTGATTTAGAACAAACCTGATTTTAAGAACCAGAGATACTAAAAAAAAAAAACAAATTTGAAGAAAAATCAAAGAGAGCGAGAGAGAGAGAGAGAGAGAGAGAGAAGGAAGAAGGTTTTACAGCGGAAGAAAAATTTGGAGGCGTGGTGGCGTTGGAGAGCTAAAAGTAACGCGGATTCAGACGACTTGGAAGAAGACGAATCAAATCATAAGAGATTGAGAGAGAAGAAAAGGAAACGCAGGATTCTTTATTTACCAATTTTGGAATTATAGACAAAAGTTTTTGACGTTTGCTTTCAGAATTTAAAGATTCACACAAAACTTCGTTACTTTTTATTTCCTAAAATCAAACCCCCCATTATCCCAAAAATGAATAATTTCTTGTTATGAGTTTTCAGATTTGTATTCTTTTTAACAAACTTTTTTAGATCAGATTTTTACTCTGTCAAAAAAAATTAAAAAGGATCAGATTTTTTCACTATTAATAATAATAATAAAAAAAAAAAAGATTCGTCGCCTGAGAGATTCGAACTCTCGCGGGGAGACCCCATTTACTTAGCAGGCCAAAGCGACGTTTTTATTCTTAATTATTATATTCCATAAATAATTTTAAAACTCTCAACCAAACCAGTGAGCTTGCAATGGAGCAAAGAGATTTGGGACACACATCAATGGTAATGTAAGCAATTTTGTATGTATAACTATCTATATTATTAATCTTTGGTTTAATTATTAATATCCCTAAAGCATACCAAAGAAGCTTCAAAATCCCAAAATCAGATAAAAAATAATAATAATAATAAAAAGAAAGATCATCCTAGGCTTCCTCTTTTCTTCTCCTTCATCTTCTAAGCAAATCTCCGTCTCCTCCTTAATGGACGAGATTCTGCACTGTCGACATCTGAGACCCTTGAACTGTTTTCATGTCTTCTCACTGATGAAGATGTCGAAACACTCACCATTGAATCTATCTCAGCTGCTGTATCAACTTGGCTCTCCGAGTTCATTACACCTATTATGCTCGAGAACGAGTCCCTGTCCTCAACACCACCAACAGGATTATTGATGCTTTGCTCTTGGTTCCTCCTCATTGCGTGTGTTATCAAATAAGCATCCACTAATCTTTCAGCAGCCGTCAAAGTAAACGAAGACATCCTCGCTGGTCTCTGTGCCCACTGTCTCCGGTTTGACAAAGCACGGGAGGACCTCAGGTTTCCGTTTTCCACTTCGTGTTCAGGGGAATTGTTCGAGATCACATCAATATCGTTGATGTCATCTGATGGTGCAGCAACCAATGCTTCACCAGACTGGTTCTGCTCTGCTCTAACTCCCCTCGAAGTCATAAACCGGTTAAGAAATGGTCTGGTGCGTCTTTCTCCTGTACTAGATTCCCTTTCAAGCCTAGCCTGTAAATGTCTAATCATTTCAGTTGGTACATAACCTGACCTGTTAAGCGTATTCCTCAAACTCTCCACACGCCGCGCTTGTGGTCTCGAAGGGATCTTGGTATTTGAAACCTCTTCAGATTCTCTTTCATGTTTCCCACGTCCATAGATTGGAGTCACGGTTTTCACAGATATCTCACCTTTGCAAACCGGACATTCCTTTGCCTCTGAAGTCTGTAGCCACTGGTAAAGGCAAGACCAACAGTAAAGGTGACCACAATTAGTGACAACTGGATCCTTGGACAAATCCAAACATATGTAACAATCGAAAAAGCTCCCATCGCTGCCAACGCTCTTCTCAACATCCCTTTTCTCCTCTGTTACGTTCTCTTCTTCCATGACTTTGCTCCCATTCTCACACTTTTTCGAGTCCTCCTCGCTACTAACTCTCTCTCCACCAGCTATGCTTCCTTCACCAGCTGGCAAATCAGCTCCATTAGCAGCAGAAGGGATCAACAATTGACTCAATTCTATAGCGGGGCTATCTGTTTCAGCAAGAGCCGAAAGCATACCAATCGTTCTGAAACGTGACCTGTACCGACTTCTAAACCTTCTAAAATTTTCGAATTCTCCAGCAGCAGACCCATTACCCCAATCAGATCTAGCATAACTTATTGCTGGCTCGAGACCTAACTCAGGGTCAGGACCAAGGTTCAAATCCAGGTTCACTGTGCTAGATATCTCCTCAGCCATCAATTAACAAAAAAAAACAAAACAGTCTCCTCTGAATCTGAATCTTTGTTTATCCTGCTTACAAAGAAACCATAACCAAACCTTTAGATTTGAAGAATAAAGCATTGCATGAAGAACCACACAAGTTTAACACACAAAACCATAAAAGCATTGCTATTACCATTAAACTCTACAATTTCAAACTATGTTAGCTTATATATATAACCACTGTCTCTGGATAATATAAAAGGAACAAATTTTAAAAACTCAGCAGAAGAAAACAAGAGATTACCTAAAAGAAAATTTCCAGAACCCAGTGTTTGTTAATTCTCCATTATTCCATTACAGAGCCCAACACTGAATCTCCAAAGTAACCACCCCAATCTGAAACCCTATAATTCGCAAAATCTCCGTATGAAAAAAAACCCCCAAAATCTCCAAAGCTAATGCCTTTAATCCAAAATTGAGGAAGATTGTGCAAGAAAACGTAGGAGCTGAGAAGGTGAATGAACAATCACGAACACGAACACGAAAAATAAGGAAGAGATTTAGGTGACGAACAGCTCCGGAGAGGTTACTGGAGCTCCGATTCGTCAAATGGATTTCACCTTCAAATCAAAAGGGTACGATCAAAATCTTTTCAATTAGACGAGAGGGGAGAGAGGGTGGAATCCGCTGTGTTCCGGTGTATACTAATATATTTACACGGCGAAGATAAACCTTTCCCTGTGACCGGGGACGGCCACGATTAGTTGACAGGCATACATTTTTTTTTTGGCTATTTTATTTATATTTCCTTTATTTTTCTTACCTAAAATTCTTAATAATTATCAATCAGATCTATTTATATTTGGTAAAAAATATATAATTAATTTTCAGAATTAAGTTAAATTAAACATCTAGAGCTAACACAAATTTCATAATTGGAAATTCAAGATATGAGATAACCACAAGAAAAAACACAGAGAATACCAAAAATTTGTGTTGTTTAATTAACATTATCATAAAACATTACATAAACTAATTATTCATTAACTAAAATATACTAATTAGCATCATGGTTATTGATATTTACAGTAGCTTTTCATGAATGTGTAGTTTGATTAGTAAGCAATATTTTGTATAAAATAAAATAAAATAAAATCTGAACTTGGTTTCTTTAGTGGTAGACTGCATTGAGGTCAGTGTACTCATGATTCTGGTTTATAATACATATCTTGACTACTAAAATTAGGGTATTTTCTGATTATTATAACATGAACTAGTGTTATATTCTTATCGTAATATAAGTAATAATTTTCTTATATACGGACAGCGAATCAAATCTCTAAAAACGATATAGTTTTTAACCTTTTTTTATCTATATACCATTTAAATATACACAATGGACTGGACAGTTCCAAGAGTATTTTCAAAACGGACAAATTTCGACTATTATGCTACAAAAAAAAAATCAGGATAGACGGTTTTACCAATAGTACATGAATCAGCAGGATTGACAACTTCACATTCAATACAGACTAACAATTATGAATGGGAAAAGTAAGTGACTGAACAAGGTGCACATGTTAACTAACACACTTGAAGCTAAATTCATATATCATCCTACACTTGTAGACGATTACAAAAAGAAGATGAAGAAGATGATGAAGGAAAAACTAATAGCCGTTTTTGGCTTAATGTGACGTGCCAGCCCATTCCCACCTATATATTTTCAATTGGGGAGAGAGTGCAAGTGCAAACATTGTTGTTCCTCTTTCGCTGGGGCAAAATACCCGGATCCAAAAATCCGATCTAAAAAACCCGATCCGAATCCGTATCCGAAATTGTAAAATATCCGAATGGGTTCTAAATCTCTAAATCCAAAAATCCGAACACGAATCCGATCCGAACCGAAATCCGAACGGGTACCCGAATATATCCACATTATTAATATATAGTAGTAATAATCAGTAATAATTATAATTTTAATAATATAAGTGTTCAAAATATTCAGATTTTTAGATATTTTAGATAATTTGAAGTATTGAAACTGTTTATTAGTAAATTTGGGTAAAAAATATTCTAAATTTTCAGATATATTGCGTATTGTTGAATAATTTAAACTAAATTAGATACTAAAATTTTGAGTTTTGTGAACTTCGGGTAATCCGAATCCGAAATACCCAAACCGAACCCGATCTGAACTCGAAATCTAGAAATACCCGAACGGGTCTTATACCTCTAAACCCGAAAACTCGAAATACCCGATCCGAACCCGAACGGTATCCAAATGCCCAAGTCTAGTTCCTCTTTTTTTTTTAATAATAATTATTGCTAACTTTATGTAATACTACAAAAATGACAGGATAAACAAATGTTAACAGGTTTCAGATGACAAAAAGACACATCATATATATGCTTATAATAAATAAATTATGAGAAGAAAAGAGGGTGCAAAAGAGAAGGAATGAAACATATGGGGTCGTTTAATGAACTTATGAAATGTGTGTAAAGAAAAACAAAAAGACCCACCAACGAAAGCCTTACAAGGATAAAACTTCTTCTTCCCCCCTCCTCTCATCAGTCTCTCACCCACTCCATCTCTCTCTTTCGTCCAAGCTGGCAACGTTGAGAGCTAGCCCCCCACCGGCTACCTCCTCTCCCGGTTTCCCCGCACGTGCGCCATCCACTCTCCACGTGCCTCCCTCTTGTAATTCTCCCCTCTCTACTCAAATCACACCTCAGTTTCCATTCCAGTTTCAAGAAAAATTCATATATCTCTCTATCATAGCGTTGGTTACACAATGTCTTTGTTTGCATCTTTAGCTCTCTCTCGGTGTCTACCATTCTTTTATATATACAAATATTTTGTTATACAAATATAAGCGTACATGAGTTCATTAGACTAGATTAATAATCTGACATATACATATCTAACATGGTTCAAAAGTTCATTAGAGTTAGGTTTTTAAAAACCCGTCGGAATTTTTATATTCCAGTGTGGCAATTTGTCGTTTTGCGGCCAATGATTCGGTGTTGGTCAGCCTCCCGTCACTTCATGTGGCCTATCTTTTTGGTGGATTTCACTATCTCTATTAGCTTTATTTTTTGTTATTTCTTTTGTTGTAATTTGATCCGAATGTTGTGCACTTGTTTAAGCATCACGTCGTGGTTCTGCTTCCTCCTATGTAAGTTAGATGGTTGTACCGTGCTCTCTCTAGAAAGGAGTATCCAAACTTTGTAACTTATTTTAACGGAGTGTTTGTTGACAAAAAGAAAAACATGGTTCAAAATCTGGAATGGATCAGTATTACTCAGCATTTTTATCCAATTACAATATCAAAATGAATCAGGCTTACCATTTTGATTGTTTTCGATCATAAAAACAAAAAAAAAAAAAGATTATACTCAAATTAATACATATTATTTTTATGTATTAACTTTATTTTTATACAAAAAAAATCGTTTATTGTTTAATTTTGAAAATTATTTTTACTGTTTTGTATCACTATTCAAACATGTGCAATTTATAACAATCTATCTCGTTTTGTAATACCAATCAAAATTAAAATAATCTTTGTCATTTTCTGTATCACCACCACTTTACAATTTAAAATAATTTTACCGTTTTATACTACTTGTAAGAAAAGAAAAAGAAACACTTAACTTTTGAAATCGAAATATTTGGGTTTTAAAAATTATATTCATCTCAGTCATATATTCCTACGTGGGCTCTTGCTCACTCAAATTCAATTTACTACGAACTTGCTTTTTGGGTGCAACGAAATAAAGAAACAAACAAGAAAAAAGGTTAGAGATAGAGAGAGAGAGAGAGAAAAAAAGAGTAATTGAGCATCACCACAACAAACAAAGAACACAACACACCACAAAGCCACATTTCTTTCTTTATTTTTCCCCCAAAGTCCGTGTAATAATAAAAACATAAACCAAAAAAAAAAAAGAAGATTAAACTCTTTTGTTCCTTGTTTATATATCTCCATCTGGGTTTGTCTACTACACAGTCCCTTCTTTGGTGCAAAGATCCCAAAAATTAAAAAAAAAAAAAAAAAAAAGATTTGGAGAGCAGAGAGATAGCAGCAGCAGAGAAGAAAAAAAAAAAAAAAGGAAGAATCTTTCTTTTCTATTTTAGCTATATATCTCTCTCTCTCGCTCTCGCTCTCGCCGATGAGGATCCGGAAACGACAAGTCCCTCTTCCTCTTTCGTCTCTGTTACCAGTTCCTCTCTCAGATCTCTACTTTAACCGCTCACCGACGGCCACCGCTAGATACTTCCTCGGTGGTTACAGAGACCGAGACGGAGCTTTTGCTTCTTTTCAGCTTTCGCCACCGTCGCCGGTTTCTGATCGGAGAAAGAAGAAGAAGAAGAAGGAGGAGAAAGCTCTGGTGAGTTCTTTTTGTATATACGTAATACAGACCCAATTGAGATACTTCCAATTTTTTTATAAAAGTTTGGATTTTTTTTTGGGTGCAAGTTTGTGTTGTATATGACGACCGTACTCGACTCTCTCTTTATTGGTTTAATTGTTTTTGCACCACCATCAAGAATAATTAATCTTCATTTGCAGATCTTGTAAGGAATTAATGTTCAATTGCTTATCTTTTTTTATCTTTTGTTTTCCTATAAAAAGGACGATGATGATAATGGTGATGTAGACGTTAAGAGTCGTACCGATGCATCGGGCAGGTATGTGAATTCGAGAAAGATTTCTTCTTTACTCAATCCATTCTCTTCTCTGTCTGATATATATTACTTTGCGTGGTGTAATTCTACTAATTCGAAATTACATATATTTGGTTTTCGTTTCTTTTTAAAAAGATCCAACCTTTGGCAAAAGAAAAAACCCAACTGATAAATTGGATCAAAATCAAAACTTTCATGGTTTTTCCAACCACAAAAGCTTTTGTTTTGCTGATGATTGATTATAATGATCAAGTTAGATTTTAATCTGAAAGTTATAAGAGTTTCTTTTATGGTTTTGTTATCGTCACACTGTTAACATTTTGGGGGGATACATGGATGGAGTAGTTAGCTAGGGAGAGAGGAGTAACACAATAATACTCATCTAAACATGCACCCCTCATGACGGTGCACGTTAGCAATGTGATACTCTTATATACCAAATGGTCCCCATTTCGACCCTTACCCTTGTGTTGCTCTATTATTATTATCTTGCACCCAAAGATCGCTTTCATCTCGGCCTTTTTATATGCAAAATCTGTTTTTAATTCTTCTTTGCTTCTAACGATATCACAGCAAGAACGTTCGTTCCCGAGGAGAATCCGACTCTTCAACTCAAGGTACACATATATATATAGAGCTTCTTGATTGATATATGTTTTTGGTGAACTTGTTCTTTGGTTGCACCATTTCACTATATATTGTGTATATATGATACAGTTATCGAGAAGAGTGAGAAGGTTGTTACTTTGAGGAAGAGAAGAGGCTTTATAAACTTTGAGGATTACGAAGATGAAGATGAAGAAGATGAAGAAGAAGCTAGGGGTGGTGGAGGCAGTAGTAAAGGGAAGAAGAAAGGGAAAAAGAGCGGTGGTGGGTTAGAGGAAGGATCGCGGTGCAGCCGCGTTAATNCATCGGGCAGGTATGTGAATTCGAGAAAGATTTCTTCTTTACTCAATCCATTCTCTTCTCTGTCTGATATATATTACTTTGCGTGGTGTAATTCTACTAATTCGAAATTACATATATTTGGTTTTCGTTTCTTTTTAAAAAGATCCAACCTTTGGCAAAAGAAAAAACCCAACTGATAAATTGGATCAAAATCAAAACTTTCATGGTTTTTCCAACCACAAAAGCTTTTGTTTTGCTGATGATTGATTATAATGATCAAGTTAGATTTTAATCTGAAAGTTATAAGAGTTTCTTTTATGGTTTTGTTATCGTCACACTGTTAACATTTTGGGGGGATACATGGATGGAGTAGTTAGCTAGGGAGAGAGGAGTAACACAATAATACTCATCTAAACATGCACCCCTCATGACGGTGCACGTTAGCAATGTGATACTCTTATATACCAAATGGTCCCCATTTCGACCCTTACCCTTGTGTTGCTCTATTATTATTATCTTGCACCCAAAGATCGCTTTCATCTCGGCCTTTTTATATGCAAAATCTGTTTTTAATTCTTCTTTGCTTCTAACGATATCACAGCAAGAACGTTCGTTCCCGAGGAGAATCCGACTCTTCAACTCAAGGTACACATATATATATAGAGCTTCTTGATTGATATATGTTTTTGGTGAACTTGTTCTTTGGTTGCACCATTTCACTATATATTGTGTATATATGATACAGTTATCGAGAAGAGTGAGAAGGTTGTTACTTTGAGGAAGAGAAGAGGCTTTATAAACTTTGAGGATTACGAAGATGAAGATGAAGAAGATGAAGAAGAAGCTAGGGGTGGTGGAGGCAGTAGTAAAGGGAAGAAGAAAGGGAAAAAGAGCGGTGGTGGGTTAGAGGAAGGATCGCGGTGCAGCCGCGTTAATGGTAGAGGATGGAGATGTTGTCAGCAAACGCTTGTTGGGTATTCTCTTTGTGAGCATCATCTCGGTAAAGGTAGGGTGAGGAGCACGAACAAGAGCGGTGGTGGTCGTGGGGGAGAGAAAAAATCTGTGGTGGTGGAAGTGAAGAAGAAGAGAGTGAAGCTTGGGATGGTAAAGGCACGTTCAATAAGTAGTTTGCTCGGACAAACCAGCACTAGTGGTGGTAATGCTGCTGATGTTGAGAGTGAGATAAGTGCACCTGCTGATCAGTTTGCTGTTTATGATAAGTAAGTCTGTTGATCAGCATTTGCATGTATTTGGGAATATGTATATGTTGTTTATGTACATGATGATAAATGGACATAGCTCTATGTATTTGGATGTGAGAACATGTGTGTGTAGATTGATCGAGGACTTAACTGGCGTTTGCTCTTGCAGCTTATGTATTGGTGAATGCTTTCCTAGTTTCGATTGTGTTTTTGTTTTAAGTTTAAGCAGTTAAACTTTGGCTGAATAAATGGAATATGGAATACGACTGATAAAATAAGATAATTCTAAAAAATGTATTCAATCTGTTTTTCAGTAAGTTAGTTACTAGTTACTGACTTACTGTAAACTAATAGAAGTACTAAATTATTGATGTCTCAGTTTTTATTAGCAAAATCATGTGAACTGTTTTTCTACATAATGTTCACTGCAACTGGTGCAAAATAAATGAAACCCAACGGGAATTTATTTCAGTTTTCAACAATAATTCTTTACCATATTTGGAAGTTTGGAAAACTAGTTGCACCCCTTGGTTCGATACGCTATACTTGTACTACGACTAGTTCTAGTTGGATGGTTTTCTCTATTTTTGATGATTATATTATTACTTACATTATTGGCATTACAATACAAATTTATTATCATAAATGAGTTCATGTTTTTTGGAAAATTATTTCTTCATTCAGATTGACGATCATATATATCTATAAATAAAATTAGTGCGTCGTGTTGTGTTTTAATATTCACGTAATTTATTTTCATGGTTTTCACTTCTATAATCTTTATCAAATTTGGGTTTCTAATAGTGTAGGAGTAATCGCTTTCAGTCTTTCAGACAGCGGAGAAAGAAACACGAATATAATAAAGTAGCTTCAATAGTGTTTAATAATATTACTATTATTACGTATCATGTGCAAACAATTTGATCATGGTCGAGACCGGAGATTTTCATCCCTCGTTCTATGCAGTTTGTGAAAGGGTTTTATAACTATGACAATAAAAGATAAAATTACCACGAAGCCTTACAAAAGGAGGATACCAAGCTAAAACGATAATAGAAGAACCAAAACAACAATGACTAGTGAGAAGTTGATGCACAAATCTAGTTAATTCTTGGTCGGGTGTGAGTCGGTGTAAGTGTAACCGTGTGAGGTGACGGTAGAAACGAAGAAAATACGTCATAGTTTTATTTATGAAAAACGTTGTTCAAACGAGAGAAAAATGAGTGAACGTGATTTTTAATTAGACCTCGCTATGGAGTGGTTTGGAGCTTATATTATATGTCTCGTATTAAATTTAATTATATACAAAAATTATAGAAAGTGGTTATAACTCAAATTTGGTGTATGATGATGATGGCTTGTCAATATTATGTATGGTGGGGATAAACTAGTTTTAATTAGGTAGGGCTGTCGTATTATTGATTTTTTTAGACTCGATATATATGTTGTGGATTTCTCCACTTTAAAATTGTGTATTTAGCTGAAACCACCAATATGAGTAACGTAAACTTTGTTAGTTAAGTAATTGTCCCCGGCAAGGGTTATACTAATATGATTTACTACTTGTGGTGCAACTTTGAATTCATCTGGTTTGGTGAAGCATTAATGTTATGTTCAATGGTTTACTGATATGATTCACTACTGGCGGTGTGTGGTGCAACTTTGAATTCCATAAGTCTGGTTTGTTGAAGCATTAATGTTTTACTGTTCGGTATGCAACTTGGAAAGACGCTACTATAATAATGTCTTGTCTACAAATTTGTGTTTTTGATAGAAAAGGATGTTAGTAAACTTCCAATAATTAGAATTGGAGAATTTTAGAAGAGTGTGATAAAACAATGGACAGTTAAAGTCTTAAGGAGATACGACGACTTCGATGGTCAACTCTCAAGTAGTTGACTTCTGAAGTTCAACGCTGCTTCCTTTGACTTTCTGTTATTTTCATCATCCTACCAAAAAACTAACCTACTAATTTCCAATTAAGAAAACATTTTTTTTAAACCAATCAAACAACTCAGAATTAGGAACGATTCAAAGTCAGAGAAACTTTATATGCATGGATAGACTAGTGTGATCCAAACTCCAAACACACACACAAGATTGTTAAATCAAAGAAACAAACTCCACTGGAGTACAAACATTTCAGCCATCCACATACTCTCAAACTCCAACAGATTCAGACAAATAGAAGCACAGATTCTTCAGTTGTCTGCTCAGGCTGTGAATTAACCATCTCTGAATCCGAAACCGCATATATCTGTTCAACATGTGACTTCAATCTTCATGAGCAATGTGGTAACGCAGTGCGTGGGATGCAACATCCTTCCCACGCGGGTCTTCACCACTTGACTCTAGTCCCTTATACAACTTACAGCGCCGGTACCTTCCTCTGCAGGGCATGTGGCTGCACTGGAGGTAAAGGGTTCTCTTACTGTTGTCCTTTGTGCGACTTTGACCTCCATGTTCAATGTGCGCATCTGCCTCAGGTCATGGTTCATGAGTCTCATCCTATCCATAGTCTACTTCTCGTCTACAACAGCACTCCTGCTATGTCTTTTACTCAGTTTGGTTTCGGGAATCAGCTTGTCTGCAATATTTGTAACATAGCTATGGATGGTAGGTTTTGGTCTTATAACTGTTATGCTTGTAGTTATCATATTCATGCTTCATGTGCTGTGAATAAGCCTAAGCTAGTGGCTGCTTCTGCTGAGAAGTGTGGGCCGAGTGATGGAGGAAAGACAGCAACCGCTGAATCTGTTCCTGTTCAGGGTTTGGAGACTGTGCAGACGGAACAACAAGTAGCTGCGACAACAGAGCAAGTGGAAGATCCAGCTTTGAGGCAACAGCTTGAACTTCAGAAGCTTCAGCTTGAGCTAGATATGAGTTCTGCTCTGGCAAACATGATGGGTTCCTTCAATCTCAGTTCTTTCGTTTGATGTATCTTTGTGTCGCTGCTATCTTCTTCTCTTTTCAGTTTGTTTGATTTGATGCATTTACATGTGCCAATAAGACCTGGAATTTTCTCTGTTCTTGTGTTCTTTAAAGTACTGAACTTGAATAAGTATCCCATCTTTTGGTCTCCCTTTGTCTCACTGATCAAGACCTTGAAGTAAGTAACAGTAACGAAATAACTTAATTACACAAACATGGATCCAAACCAGAAACAATAACACTTTGTTCAGCCATAAGATTATATTCTGCTTGAAGCAAAGCATTTAAGTAAGAGATTAAGCTCGTTCCTTAACAAATCTAGAAAATAAATTAATTCCTGACAAAACAAAAACATGTAACTTAGTTGTATTGTTCTTAAACAGCTTAGCTAAACAAACAAAGTCACAATGGTCAAGTTTCCAAGTAGATGACGTCCTCACTCTCATCCATAGAGTATTTGAAGTCGAAATAGCAGTCCTTATCAAACCAAATGTGTGGCACTCCTTTGATTTCAACCTTACTCAGGTCATTGCTTCCCATATCGTAAAACATTATAAAGAACTTAGAATGCATCTCCACCGGTGCCAAGATAACCTTGCCATCTCGAGTTGTACCTTTAACGATCAGTTCAATGTCATGGACTAGATGCTTTTGACAAGGCTGTAAAAAAAGCCTCTTCTTCGACCATTGCTTATTCCCCGCGTCTTTCAATACCCATAAATCCACCAAACACTTATCTTCGAGGCGGGTATGATCGAAAACAGCTATTTCCCCACCGTACTGGATAAGACCAGCCTTCATCCTAGCTGCAGGCAGAGCCACATCCCCGGCCTCCTGAGGTACTAGGATGGTAGTCAACTCTTTAGACGTAATGTTGAAACTGACAACAGCATAAGTTTCCATATCAAGCCAAGCCATATAATACACTACCGACCCATTGATAAAGTGTGCTACTGTGGGAGGAGCATGAGGATGGTAATTTTTGGGCGGAACAACCTTTTTCCACGAACCTCCAGGTTCTAGTACAAAGACCCAATGCTCTGACCTAACATTTCCGAAAAATGCAGAGGATATCGCAACCGTGCAGACTATTTTGTATTGATCGTTAGAAGGATCGTGTCCGATGTAATACTGGGTATCCTTCCTTTGATCACCACCTTGTTGAGCAATGATGTCGGACTTTATGGCGGGTAAGGTCAAGCGCTGTCTGGTGGAGGGGTTATAGATGCATGCCTTTTTTCTTACAGAGAAACACATCAAGCCACGGACAAGATTCAAGAAGAAGCCTCCCATCCCTGTGATGCTCAAATCTTGGTCGACCACATAACAAGTGTTGTTGTTTTCCGGAGATATTGATAGCAGCACACGTTTGCCACCTTCATCCACTAAACACATGTACATATGTGGTTGTTGTTTCTGTCGCGTGACCGTAGTAAATAAACGGTTGCAAAAATATCGAGAAGAGATGAGGGATGACCACTGCTTCGAGACGCACTTGTAGCTAACCATGGACTTTGCTGGCAATCTCATAAGAATCTCGCTCACAAGATCAATGTTCTCACGAAACTCGGCAGGGAACAATGCTAATGTGTTCTCTCCTTTTGCATCCATTAACTTTCAAGAGTAGAAAAAAGCAAGTAAAGAAGTTTAAATTAAAGTTAAGTGTACATAGATGATACAAACCTAGCCAAGCCATTGATCACAAGGAAGCGCTATGAATTGGCGTGAAACCCAAATAATAATAAAGGAGGCTTAATTTATTTATTATATCTGAATTTGATCGGAATCTCTGAGAGAGACGGCCTGGGCAATGCTCCCCTGCTCTGACTCCGCTTCTTTCAGATCCGTCCTTCTTCTCTTCATCATGTCTTTAAACCCTTCACCTGCAAAGACTCCGGAAATCGCTATTAGGACTTTTGAATTTGTGCAGTCGGAAGAGAGACATCTTAAGTAAAGTATCTTAAGTAAAGTATCTTAAGTAAAGTATCTTAATACAGATTTTATTTTTAATTTTAACTTCATAACAAACTTTAATATTTCATAGGTTCATTGAAAGTTGTTAAATTTGAGGTTTTTAAAAATATATTTCTTAAAAATTTGAGAAATAGAAGAGAGGCCAGTTATATTGAAATTCAAGTGCCAAAACATATAGATTATTACAATGAAAACTCATGGTTAATTGTCTTGGATTGATCTGATCATTTCTTTGGATAAGTTTGACGGTTGGTTGGTTGTTGATGGCGCCATCGTAATGACTATGAAATACAAACTAAAGAAGAGAACACAACTAGAATCAGTCTCAGACGACTATGAGAAAGATAGACAGGGAGAGAGATATAATGAACTCTCAAATGCTCAAAACAAAACTATGACATATGCAAAATCCATGCGTCAAACAAACAACAACAAGCTCTTCATAATCGATTTACATGAAACAAACATCATTAGACTCAACTTGTGTTTTTTCTTCACAGCCAGGACAAGCTTTGCAACATGAGTTCAAAAACACCACTCGAGATAAATCAGATCAATCAGTTCTCAGTTATGATGAATTCAAGAAACACAAGTAAGAATCAGATATTTCCAGTAGGTAATTCTAATTCGATTTCAAAGGTGATTTGCCAAAAAAATCACAATTAGTGAATCCTACAATATACTATCCACGAAAAGCCCTGAATCCAATATCATGTCGATATAAATTCAAGAGGCCAGTTATATTAAAATCCATAAAGCTAATGATTCATATCGATCTACTAATGAAATCAAAGAGATTATTACCTAGAGAAACGATTAAACCAAACAATTCGAGAATTGACCACTTCAATCTCCGATTTGGTGAAGCAAAAACCCTCTCCAATTGATGAACCGCCACCGTCGATAGT
>NC_025688.1:26992692-26997245 GCF_000633955.1 Camelina sativa
AAAAAAAAAAAAAAAAAAAAAAAAAAATTTTACTCCAACCAACACACCCATGGTTCTTAATGATCCTAAAACATCTAAGCTAACAATCGATTCTTAGCAAAATCAGATTATTTCCATTATAATTAATCTGCTTTTTTGCTAAGCAACTTGTAAGATATTCACGAAGACCATGATTAGTGGGGTTACTTCCCAAAATTCTTTTATTAAAAAGTAATAAAAAAATACAGAAAAGAGAGAGAAAGGAAAATGAACGTTTTTCAAGTTACCAGGGGAAGGAACGTTTCTCTCTTTTTTTCTACACGTGTCAATGTGTTATTAATTACATAATAATTTTTTTTTTTTTTTCTTTGAGTAATGGTGAACGGTTCTCCACTAATGATGCTCTAAGATGTTTTGATGGAGATACTCTTAAGTATATATATCGTTTTGTGTCTCTTTATTAAGGGAAAAAAAAAAAAGGCAAAAGGACATAACCGCAAGCTAACCGTTGGTTCACGTGGACTCTAAACCACTACTCCTAATTGGTATTTGGTTTGGTTCATTCTGCAACTATATATCACATTCATGCTTCTTGTGCTGTGAATGAGTTTAAGCATGTGACTGCTTCTGCTAAGAAGTGTGGGACGAGTGATTGATGAAAAAACAGCAAACGCTGAATCTGTTCCTGTTAAGGGTTTTAAAGACTGCAAAGACGGAACAAGTTGCTGGGACAACAGAGCAAGTGGAAGATCCACCTTTGAGGCAACAGCTTGAACTTAAAAAGATTCAGCTGGAGCTAGATATGAGTTCTACTCTTTGGTGCTATCTTGTTTTTGATTTAAAGCATAAACATGTGCGGACTTGTCTCTGTTCTTGTATATCCTATCTTTTTGGTTTTTCTTTCTTTCAGTGACGACCTCGAGAGGTAACAATAACGCGGGGAATTAATAATTACACAAAGATTGATCAAAATGTTGCATGCACATTTGCATTGTTTCCTTTTACAATTGAGGCAACTGAAACTAGAAACAGAAACACTTTGTTCAGCCATAATATCTGACATGAGATACCTAACAAGTAACAGCCATCCAACCTATTTCTCTGTCCAAATAAATGATCTTCCCTCTTTCTTCTCAGCTGTCCAAGGATCTCTTACAGAAGCAACTTCATTTTTCCTTCTCGTTTAGTCAGCAACTAGGTGCCAAATGACAAGACACGACGTGGGAGAATGAAGTCCAGAAGCCGCTTCTGTAAACTCTGTAGACAGGCTCTCATATTAGGTTCAACCATAAGGACAAAGTCTCCACGCAGAGAAGTCATTATAAAAGCACACTTGTCCCTAAACGATTTATCATCTAAGGAACTTTATTAGACCCATACAATCCAATACATAAATGTAAAGGGCAAGGATTTTCGAACCTCGAGTCACGGCTGCAGATGGTAATCAAGACTAAAGGCACGAATATCTGAAGGACTACTTCCAGGCCTGAGAAAGATCAAAGCACGTAATTAGTCACATTACACCATAAGTGATCAAAGAAATAAAGTACAACTGTTAGATAGTATCTCTCAACAATCAACTCCACATACTGTGATATTAACTGGAACGCACCTTTTATTTATTGTACCATAGTGAAACTTGACTTTCCCATTTTTCAGATCTTCCAAGTACTGCAAAAACCAACAAAGCAAACATGGTTTTTTAGAAATCTAGTGAATGGGGACTAGAGAGTACGATGAGATTCGTCTCTGTTCTTAATCTTACCAAATTTAAGGTAACATATATAGATGAAAAAGCCAAGGAATCAAACGGTATCTCATCTAGTGCAAAAAGACGGCACTCCAATGATTCTGGACCAGGCGCAAAATGCAGGTTCTTCAGTTTGGCTAGGAATATAACATACGTCTGCTCCAAAATAAGTAGAGACATATAAGCACAATGATGCAAAGAATGAATAAACGTAAATTAGGGATGTTTTTGTATATATAATTACTTGGCCAATAAGAGGAATGTCGAGTTGCGCAAAAGGTGAAATAACTTCCACAGTGGCTCCAGCTTCTTCCCAAGTTTCCCTCATTGCTCCTTGTGCAGCTGACTCTCCAACTTCTAGATAACCAGCAGGAAGAGTCCTGTGTACTCAAAAGACCCAATATTACTATTTATATAAACTTCACACACAACACTAGCAAAAAAAACTCAATACTTTTGTATTGTGTAGCATAAATTATGTACTCAACACAAAGAGAACAAGTGTGTAAGTCGTATATATACCATAGACCGTGTGAAGGTTGAATGTTACGCTTGCAAAGTAAAATCTTTTCTTCATGTTCTATAAGGCAACCTACAACCTGCAATTTCACATTAATCAACCTGATTTATAATGAATGACACAAAAACAAAAAATTGTTGGTAGAATAAAAAGGAACAGTACCATCTTAGGATTCTGATATGCGATTTTGCCGCAATGTGTGCAAATAGCTCTCAATTTCTCTTCACCATCAGGTATCTCATGCTTCGTTGGCCCTCCACACCATTGACAGAACTTTATCTTACGAACATCACCCTAAAACAACAAAACACACCATTGAAGAGACCCAAAAAGCCTAAAGATAAGATCTTTACAGGAGATGAATGAATTAGACTCACAGCTGATTGAACAGAGACGAAAGCTGGAGAATTTGCAACTGGGTCAGTCCCGGGAAGTGAGGAAGACATTCGAATTGGGTTGAAAGATAAGATTCTCCTAGGAGAGCTCGAAGTTACAGAGGAGAAAGTAGAGAGATTGAGAGATGAAGAGATGAAAGAGACACTCGAGGACTTGCGGGTCTTCGTTAATCTCTGTGAGATGGTTAACCCTGATGACCAACCCAAGATCTGAACGGCCTTGAGCATTATACGCACCGGAGCTTCACCGGAATCTCTTCAGTTCCGGCAATAGCTTATTTGTCGATTGACTCTTCTCCCTCAAAAGCCAATCGATTGAAAACGAAATAGTATTTGACATTTGAGGATTGAATTGAATCAATGACTCTTTCACTTAGCCAAAGGTCCGGTTTATTATTATGGTTTCACTTGTTTAGACCAAAACACCGGTTTAACTTGACCAAATAAATCGAACCGGGTCAGAACACACACAGTCACACTCACACATTGCTTGGTTCTTGTGTTGCTTGATCATGTTATACTAAAAAAGTATTTTGGAAAATATTGTTATTAGTAATCAAAACCTATCGAAGTCTTTAATCAGTAGCTTCCTACGTTACACAAAAAATATTATTTGACTGCTAGCTTATCGAGTAAAGATTGATAAGCCACAGTGCAGAGCTTGAACTTTTCTTCAGCTGCTGCCTGTATCAGTTTATAGATTTAAGAATTAGCAAAGAAAAAAAAAACACTTCAATGGAGGTTGAAAAGATTGTGTTTGGTGTTTACCTTGGTAGATTCCTCATGACGATCTGGATGCCATTTTAATGCACAAGTTCGATATCTGATTCCAAAGAAAAGACAACAAGTTTGGTGAGTATAGTTACTGATTTTTATTGTGTGTGTGTGAACTTGGAAGTAAAAGTAACTCACGCATGTTTGACATCTTCTAGTTTTAAGGGACCCCAAGGACTCAAACCAAGTGTTTGTCTATGAGAAGCTTGGAATTGGATTGAATCTGACACTGAACCGCTTGATTTTCTTGAACTATAGCCATCATCTTGTTGTTTTGCCTCTTCTTCTTCTTCTTCTTCGTTTATCTCTTCTTCTTCTTCTTCTTCTTCTTCTTCTTCTTCTTCTTCTTCTTCTTCTTCTTCTTCTTCTCCTCCTTCATAAAATCTATATTTCGATCTCCAAGAGTTGCTAGAGTAATAAGAAGACCATGAAGACTGATACCACCAGTGACGTTCCTTCTCTCTATAGGTTGAATAATAATGATCTCTGGATTTAGTAAATAAGTTTTGGAATATATATTCAAAGTCGTCATCGCAGGAAACAGAACGCCCTACAAAATGTAACACATGTTTCTTTAAATAATATGAGTAATGTATCTAAACAAAATTGCACCTTAACTAGACAATTTCAAAGGATAAGCACTTACTTTTACGCCAACTCTCTGAGCCGTGTTTGCCCTTCTTTTTTTGTTCGGCTTCTCTGGCTTCTTTGGCTTTCTTGGTGGCCTGATGTTAATTACAACCATGACATATACTAAGTCATGATTCATGAACAATCAGACAATATATTAAAGGTACATTGGCGGCTAAGAGACCACATAAGGGTTTTATGTGTTTTTGTAAAGTTTTCAACTCTTAAAAGCAATTAGGCAATGGAAGAAGCAAGCAAAACAAGTGATTAAATTAGCTATTAGATGAAATAGTATAATTACCCCTAAAGGGCTTAAACATGTTTTATACATGATAAATTCTCAATATGTGTACCTCTTCTCTTTCTTGTTTAAGTTGTTCAACAGCACGACGCACTGCTTCTTGATGTTCCCTCAAAAACTTCTTACTTCTCTTCTTCTTTTGAGCATTTGATTTCTGTCAGATATTAAAGAAACCCTAAAAAAAATCAGAACATGTATTCACAC
>NC_025688.1:26999585-27008824 GCF_000633955.1 Camelina sativa
TTCTCAATATGTGTACCTCTTCTCTTTCTTGTTTAAGTTGTTCAACAGCACGACGCACTGCTTCTTGATGTTCCCTCAAAAACTTCTTACTTCTCTTCTTCTTTTGAGCATTTGATTTCTGTCAGATATTAAAGAAACCCTAAAAAAAATCAGAACATGTATTCACACGCCTATACAAACTCTTAATCTGCCTTCAAAATCAAAATATAGAGATTGACAGGTAAATTTGATCTAAATCAAATAAGCTAGGCAAACCCACACATGTTGTGAAAAGACCGTCCGACTCCGAAGAACGACGTTTGCGTTCTAAGACGGGAGTAGAATGAAAAAACGCAGTTTTCAGTAGAAAACAATAGCTCTGCGGTCTGCAGATCGCTGCTTTGATGGCGGTAGTAGTGTTCATCTCTGTTGGAGAGTACATAACATTGCGTTCTTTAAACGGACCTTGACTCACACCAAGAAGAGTGTTTTTTTTTAGAGAAGAACAGAGGAGAACAAAAAAAAAAAAGATTTTCCTTTTTTTGAGAATAGAATATTAATATTTACATAATAGTTTTTGCTTGATCTCCAAGGACTGTCTTTATTACATAACAGAGAGAGCTTGGGTGGTTTGGGCCTTGAGTAACTAAACTCACTGGGCTTGTTTCAGTCACAGACAATGTGATTCGCTCTGACCGGTTGAAAAAAAGACAAATCGATGAAAGGCAAAAGCAGGGGATGAGAGATAAAATTTGACAGAACCAGAGGCATAGCTTGAATCTTGTAGTGAGCTTTTGCTTTTGAGCAAAGCTTTAGAAAGTGAAACAATTTTTGAAATTTATTGTAATGAGATATCTCTACGTGTGTGTAATCAAAACCTATCTAACTCTCTATATTATTAGTTCACCGATAGCTTTTCGCATAAAGATTGATAAGCCACACTGCAGAGCTTGAACTTTGCTTCAGCCGCCACCTGTTTTCATATCATCACATATTCATTAACACAAGAGAGAAAACGAAAAAGAAAATAAGCTTATATGGGAAGATTGAACAGAGAGGAGGAGATCTTATTTAGTTACCTTGGTAGAGCCTTGATGACGATCTGGATGCCATTTTAATGCACAAGTTCGATACCTGATCAAGAAAAAAAGAGTTTGATGTAACGTGGTGAGAAATTGAATATACGGTTAGCTTTTGTATATTGACATGAGGTTAACTACTCACGCATCTTTGACATCTTTAAGGTTTAAAGGGCCCGAAGGACTCAGGCCAAGTGCTTGTCTATGAGAAACTTGGTTGCTTGAATCAGACTCAGAGTCGCTGGACTCTGAAGTATAGTCATCTTCCTCTTCATATTCATCTAACCGATATTTTGATCTCCAGGACTTCTTAGAGTTGTTGGAAAACCTTGAAGAGTGATGCCGCCATCGAGGTTCATCCTCTTCATGGGTGAATGAAAACGAGAAACCTCTGGATCCACCAAAAGCGGTTCGGAATACATAGTCGACTTCAAAGTCGTCATCAACTTCACAAAAATCAAAATGCCCTACACAGCGGAACAAAAGTATTGTTAAGAGTATGTAGCCAAACAAAATTGATTCCACAAAATGACATAAATACAGTTTCAACAACGAGACACTTCATAATTATGAAACATTAACAACAATACAGAACAGGTCACAAGTTGAAGAACTGAGTCCATGATGAGCCAGGAATTTCAATAATGAGCCTCAGTCCACGATAAGCCGGAAGTTACTAAACAACCCCAGATTAAGGCCAACAAGCAACACATACAAACTTCATTGGACGACTTTACTTATATTCTCAAGAACTAACATTGATACCTAACAAATTTAAACTTTAAGGAAGCAACAACTTTACTTATATTCTCAAGAATTAACACTGATGACTAACAATTTGAACTTTACGGAAGAAACAAGATGATGATTGTAGAAGCACTGAACAAGCTACATACCTACCGATTGGAAAGAAATAAAGCTAAGACAGTCAGTCACTTACTTTTACCCCAACTGTAGGGGCCGTGTTTGTTATTCTGGTTTCCTTTGGGCTCCTTGGAATACTGTTTTTTGAACCACGAGTTTTGCTTTCGAGAGGAGGGACCATCGTCATCAAACTCATCATGCCAGCTCTGGAATCAAAACATTTAACCAGAGCTTTTTGAGAACTTTAGAAATGAAAATCCCCAGAAGAGCAAATGCACCATAACAAAAGAGCAATAAGAAAAGAGACTAAAACCCAAGACACTACACTTGCATTTCCCTTTTCAAAAATCCCCAAATCCTTCCACTTTTGAACCATTATTAAACTTTCAGTATCAACTATCTAAAACGTTACTTCAGAGCACATAAAGCTCAAACCGTAAACCATATTAGCAAAATGTTGAAACTGGACAAAGAGACAACATAGCTGATGCCAACAGAAACAGTGATTAAAGCATAGACGAAACAAATACCGTAAACATGTTTGCTGCAAAAGCATTCACATTCCGCAATAATTCTTGCTTTTCTCTCATCCTTCTGAACCTCTTCTTGTGAACATTTGATTTCTGCAGATTAGGTAAATAAATCCCAAAAAAATTCAGAAGACCTGTTCCAAACTCTGTAAGCCTAGTAAAATGGTCCCAATTTAGACAAGAAAATCTCTAAAGTCCCAACATTTCGTCTGTATAAGAAAATAAAAAACACAAAATTTTCGACCAGAACAACGTAAATCCACAAATCCATGGAAAATGACATCGAAGAATCCAAAGAATTACAAAAGTAGGAAAATTTAGCTGAGGAATCAAAATTTTAAGGAGGAGAGAGAGATAGAGACTGACCGATTCCCAGGAAGTACGACGTTTGCGTTCTAAGACGGGGGTTGAATGAAAAAACGCTATTTTGAGCTGAGACGAGTAGCTCTGTGGTCTGAGAATCGCTGCTCTAATAGCGGCGTTCATCTCTTTGAGATCGGAGGAGAAAAAGATTGAGTCTTTTCGCCGTTTAAGAGAAGGAGAAACCACAAAAATAAAAAAAAATAAAAAGCCGCTGTGGGTAACGCGACTCGGGCTTGACTCAGTTGGTCTGACCCACACCATAGGCCATTAAAATATTTACCGCCGGTAAAACAAATGAGTGGATGAAAAAAAAGGTTTCTTTTCCTTTTTTTGGTTTATTATCTCTGCCTCACGAGTCACGAGTCACGAGTCACGAGTCACGAGTCACGAGTCACGAGTCACGAGTATGTTTAAAGATCACCGTAAACTGAGTAAAACCACTTGATTTACCCATATGATTTGGATCGAAAACAAAATTGAAATTATTTCACAGTGTATATGATTTATAACCTCGATAAAGCTTTTTTGCTACAATAAGCTAGAGGTCAATTTTAATTTATATATCTTTGACATAATATTGTGTATATATGAAATTTAAACCATTAAATTTTGATCGTAAATTAAAAAATAGATGAATTTGTTACTACAGTACATGGGTTTGATGGTTTCCAACTTTCCATGTACCACATGTCATGTTATTATCCATTCATAGAATTATAGTACGTATAAGTTTTGTTGGATCAAACCAAATTCAGGTGTCCTGAGGTTCTTTTTCAGCCGTCTTTGATTATGGGAAAAGAATCTCCTGGTATTCACGAGGCGACTCGCAATTCAATCATGAAATGTGCTGTCAATACGAGGAAGGATCTGTATGGTAACATTTTGTTGACTGGTGGGACAACAATGTTCCAAGGGATTAAAGAGAGGATGACGAAAGAGATCACTGCACTTGTACCGACTAGTATGAAGATTAAAGTTGATGTTCCGGAGAGTGAGTCTAGTGTTTGGATTGGAGGTTCCACTTTGGCTGCTCTAAGCAGCTTTCATCAGGTAAAAAGATGATATAAAAATATGGGTTTTAAGTTAAATATAATGTGAGTTTTTTGGGGTTGTTATAATGTAAAGTTTGTTATGACTATCTTGCAGATGTGGGTAACTAAGGATGAGTATGACGAAAGTGGAGCGACAATTGTTCACAAGAGATGCATTTAAGTTGTTAGCAATGCTAAACGTAGCGTTCTAATAAAAGTAGCGTTCTATATGCTTTGTTTTGGTAAAATAAATTGTTGTGAGGGATTCCATATCTGTATCTGATTTCTTTGTTTTTATAACTTAATTATGTTGGTGTTGGATTAACCATGGTCATAACTATGTGGGTACAAGCATAATACTTATTATAAGTTTATGTTATAAATTACATATAAAATGCAATAGTATTTAGAATTATCAATTTTTAGTCAACATCTCCAATATGTGCTTAAGATCTATTTTATTTAAAGAAAAGATAAATTAATTGAACTTTTAGTCATTAGTTAATAAATTTAATTAAGTCTTTTACATAATATTTTAAATATGAAATTACAATATAATTAAAATTAAATCATTATTTAAGAGTATAGTTAAATTATAACATTACAAATGGGTTTGATGGTTTCAAGGTTACAAGTGTCGCATTATCATTCCTCTTGAAAAAGATTTGTTTTTAAGTTTTACTTTTTAATAATTTAAAGCTAATTTAGTTTTTATAATCTTATTAGAAAGAAAAAGTTAAAAATTAGGGAAGATTTGGATTTATTTAGAATCCTAATTATATTGTTTTGGTAGGAAAATGCACATTTGAGGGATTCTCTTTTGTAGGAATATAAATTAACACATAATATAGTGTGGAACATTGGAATACGGCCGTGCTAGGAATCAGCATAATCTTTGTATACGGCCGTGCCTCTGTTTATTTCCCAAGTGTTAGTTTATGATTTAATATAATTTAGGTTTTACAGTTCTATTAATGTTAATGAGGTTTTACAGTTCTATTAATGTTAATGTTGTGTGAACTTCTTAACAATGATATTTTAAAACTTTTTGTTGAAACATGTTATGTCTACTTTTAGATAATGTCGGAGTTAGAGGCTATCGTGTGTGACAACGGAACTGGAGTGATCAAGGTAAGGAGAAAATAAAAACACTATTTATTTATCCGTAAGGCTTCTATGATTCAAACACAATTTTATGCATTTACACATTGCGTTTACCAATTACACAAGAAAGGAAATAAAAAGATTTCAGTATTCATTCATAAGCATATTTGCAAAGTGAGAATGCAAACGGGAAAACATTGGTCTTTGCCGTTTACATTTATAGTTTAACAAACAAAATGTTTTTTTTTCAGAGTCTATAAATTAACACAAGATAGGAAATCTAATAGTTAGTGAATTATTTTGAAGGCGGGATTTGCCGGAGATGATGCACCAAGGGCTGTGTTTCCAAGCATCATAGGTCGTCCACGGCACAAGGGGGTGATGCTTGGATATGAACATTCGAAATTTTATGTGGGAGTCGAAGCTCAAGCCAAGAGAGGTATTCTTACACTTAAATACCCAATGGAGCATGGTATTGTTAACAATTGGGATGACATGGAGAAGATTTGGCATCATACTTTCTACAACGCGCTGCGTGTGGCTCCTGAAGAACACCGTGTGCTTCTACTGACTCTCCTCTAAACCCAATGGCCAATCGCGAGAAGATGGCTCAGATCATGTTTGAAACCTTCAATACTCCTGCTATGTATGTGGCCGTTCAGGCCGTTCTCGCTCTCTATGCTAGTGGTCGTACCTCAGGTAAAGTAACTTGAAATAAAAGTTTCAATATATATCGTAAGATTAGACAAATGCAAACAGTCAAACGCAAAGAAGATAATTAAATGTTTATTTTTATTTTTTTAGTCAATTGTTCTCAAAATAAATGTTAATGCAGCAATTGCACTTAAAACAATCCATGACATACTGTGTTATTTTTTTTTGTGTATTTAGGTATTGTGTTAGATTCAGGAGATGGTGTGAGCCACATAGTTCCAATCTACAAAGGTTACTCACTCCCACACGCGATTATGCGTCTAGACTTAGCAGGCCGTGACCTAACCCACTACCTCATGAAAATCATGATGGAACGTGGCTACACATACACCACATCAGCCGAGCGGGAGATCGTCCGAGACATCAAAGAGAAACTCTGTTATGTAGCTCTCGACTACGAGAAAGAACTGAATAAAGCTGCAACATGCGCACAAATCAACAAAACCTACGAGCTTCCCGACGGTCAAGTGATCACAATAGGAGCCGAGAGATTCAGGTGCCCTGAGGTTCTTTTCCAGCCGTCTTTGGTCGGGATGGAATCTCTTATGGTATTCATGAGATGACCTACAATTCGATAATGAAGTCTGATGTTGATATAAGGAAAGCTTTGTATGGAAACATTCTCATGAGTGGTGGCACGACGATGTTCCCTGGGATCGCGGAGAGGATGAGCAAAGAGATGAGTAAGCTTGCACCCGCTAATACGAGAATTAAAGTTGCGATTCCTCTGGCGAGGAAGTATAGTGTTTGGATTGGAGGCTCCATTTTGGCTTCTCTAAGTTCCTTTGAACAGGTAAAAAAGATATGTAAAATACAATTTTTAAAGTTTACTGTGAGTTTTTTTGGGGCTTTTTATAATGTAAAGTTGTGGTGTCTATATTGCAGAAGTGGATAACTAAGGCTGAGTATGAAGAAACTGGAGCGGCGATTGTTCACAAGAAATGCTTATTTTAGCCTTTTTTGTGCTTTCTTCTCTAGGCCTTTGTTCATTAAATAAACTGTTTGAGGGATTTTATAACTTTATGTTGGTGTGGTGTTGGAACAGTGGTCAAGTGTCAATGGACTTGGTTTGTTATCGTTGTTGTTGCTGATNCAGGTGCCCTGAGGTTCTTTTCCAGCCGTCTTTGGTCGGGATGGAATCTCTTATGGTATTCATGAGATGACCTACAATTCGATAATGAAGTCTGATGTTGATATAAGGAAAGCTTTGTATGGAAACATTCTCATGAGTGGTGGCACGACGATGTTCCCTGGGATCGCGGAGAGGATGAGCAAAGAGATGAGTAAGCTTGCACCCGCTAATACGAGAATTAAAGTTGCGATTCCTCTGGCGAGGAAGTATAGTGTTTGGATTGGAGGCTCCATTTTGGCTTCTCTAAGTTCCTTTGAACAGGTAAAAAAGATATGTAAAATACAATTTTTAAAGTTTACTGTGAGTTTTTTTGGGGCTTTTTATAATGTAAAGTTGTGGTGTCTATATTGCAGAAGTGGATAACTAAGGCTGAGTATGAAGAAACTGGAGCGGCGATTGTTCACAAGAAATGCTTATTTTAGCCTTTTTTGTGCTTTCTTCTCTAGGCCTTTGTTCATTAAATAAACTGTTTGAGGGATTTTATAACTTTATGTTGGTGTGGTGTTGGAACAGTGGTCAAGTGTCAATGGACTTGGTTTGTTATCGTTGTTGTTGCTGATAAAAGAAGAACATTTCCAAAACTATTCTTGCGATTATATATGTATGGATTATTGTTAATTAGGGTTATTTTAATTCTTACCTGAAATAAAGAAAACAAAAATTAGTTTATTTAATTTCTTGAGGAACACAAACAAAACGGACCGTGAAAGAGGCGAAAATAGTTTTTTTTGGATCTTATAAGAAAAATTCCAACAATTCTACTAGTCTTTAGACTGGGGAAGATATGATGTTATTCTTTAAAATTAATAATTTACAAAAACGATACCAACAAAATATAGAAAAAAAAATATGCTTATGCAGTTATGCGATAATGAACGACTGCATTGGGTTGGTGCAGGTACTGATCTCACTTTAATTTGGTGTCATGTTGTTTGGGAAAAAGCGTTTCACGTAGCTGCGATTATAACATCTTTCTTTTTTTTCGTCAAAAAAGAATTATATTAATGAGAAATTGTAATCTGATAACCAGACTAGGGGATGAAAACAAGCAGAATAGAAACTGTTTGTTGTACAACTTAGCTTTACTAATACATGGGCTGTATTATTATATGATCTTGGAGTGTAAACAAATTTAATTTGCTCAAAGAATTGTGACCAATGTAAAATATCCTTATAAACTCTTTCTATTGAAGCTATATAAACTGAGTTGTTCATCATCTTGGTTAGTGTCTCACAGTCGCCTTCAAATACAACATTTCTTATTCCCCGGATCCAAGTTTGTTGTAGTGCTGATAGAAGAGCTTTGCCTTCAGCTTCCAAAAGTGAAGAAGTCTGTCCCAAGTCCGATGCTCCCCAACCATTTGAAATTCCTGTATTGTTGCGTAGTATCCAGCCACTTTTGGCCGTCTGAGATATGGGATCATAACTCGCATCATAGTTACATTTGAGGAAAGGTTGTGTTGGTCTTGTCCAGTGCATTGACTTTGGTTGTTGAATGTTTGAGTTAACCCGATATGAATTATGTTCAAGTCGAAACCATTCTCTTACATCTGCTTTTGCTCGTAATGCTATATGTTCAGGAGCTTCCGATATTTCTTCAAAAATAAATTTATTCCTTGTTTTCCAAATATGCCAAAGCACCCAAAAAGGGAGAAGCTTTGTATGTGTTGGGAGGTCTTGATCATTTCAAAGTGTGAAAATAGTCTCTAAAAAAGATTCACAGTTAATAGAGGGAGAATATAAAATATGGATGGAAATGTTTGCTAATTGCCAAATTGACTCGGCATAAGGACATAAAAAGAGTAAATGATCAATTGTTTCATCATTCTGAAGACATCTTGGACAAATAGAGTCTAAATTCATTCCCCTAGATATTAAACGAGTAACTGTAGGCAGAGATTTAGAGAGTAATCGCCATAGGAAATATTTAATCTTCGGTAGAATATTAAATTTCCATATTTGTCTTTTCAAGCTTACTGAACCATCCCTATGAATACATCTCTGACGAAAAAAAACAAATCAAATCCTTTTTCATTTTTTATTGTGTATATGATAAATCTCCTTTAAGTACAATATTCAAAAAAAAAAAATTGTAAAAGGAATATGAGATGAATTACTGAATTTTTTTTAATGAAATTAAGATAAAACAAAATTAAACTTTCATAACCTATTCCTGAATATATTTCTTGAGTGTTGTATATATAGTCATTATATACACTATTTTGTGTGCTTCTTTCTAGAGAATTCTAATACATTTGTTTACTGACTTTCAATTTTTTTTTATAAAGATTATTACCTTAGGCTTTAAAAAAAAGAGGGTTGTCACTCGTCAATGATTCCCTAACTTGTATTGTGGTGTATATCATGTAGAAATTTTTAAATATATATATGAACTGTACATAGTTTGGAAAATTAAAAGTTGAAATTATGTAGAAAGAAGAGA
>NC_025688.1:27009305-27054133 GCF_000633955.1 Camelina sativa
TTTTTATTTTTTAATATCTTCATATATATTTTATTAGTACAAAATGTCTTATATTGGTTTGATTCAATCATAATAGTTATTGTAACTCTAAGTTAGAAAAATACTTTGTAATTATAATTATTAAATATGAGTCACCCTGTTTAACAAGCATATACTTTAATTTTGTATCAACTATTTTTTTATTATTAAAAAAAAATACTTAACCTTATCTTAATTTGAAGTCTTAAATCAAAATACTTAACCTTAACTAATCATACTATTACATTATACATGGTTTTGATGGCCCTAGTCACACATGTCGTATAATTATTATTATTTAATATTCAAAACAAAATATGTCTTATGTTCATCTAGTATATTATGTTGGGTTAAAATGGTTACTTTTTAACATTTTTCCAATAAAGTAAAGCTAATCTAGTTTTTATAAAGATACCTATAGGTTAAGCTTTAGACACACATTCATTCACATTTAAATTTGTTAGATATATTTTTTAATATATAGTTGTAAGAAAAAAATATTCAAAACATTAGGAAGATCTGCACTTATTTGGAAGGCTAAAAAATTAAATGCAAATTTGAGGATTCACTTTGGTAAGGAAAAAATTAGTGCTAATAGTGCGGGGGCCCATGCCTCTCTTTATTTTTTTTGTCAACCGATGTTATTGATAAAGCTTGGAAGGATCCATGCCTCTCTTTATAAACGAAGCAATCGACAGGAATTTTTTTTTTTTGTCAAAAGTATTATTATATTTTGTTGCCGAGACTGAGACACAAGGAATAAGAAGAAGAACCACAACAACAACAACATAATATTTGAACGTAAGAGAACGATTGTTCCTCTTTGATCTGATGATATCCCTAGTTAGCTTCCTCATATACGATTTGTTTTTTTTTTTTGTCATCTTAATGAATAATATATTGGGTTCTTTTGATCTAATAATTAACCTTTGACAACATCAAAAACAAAAAAGCAATTAACACCATCCGCTGAGTAATTGATCCTTTTTTTCCACTGCAATTTTTAGATCTTGGTTTCTATAGTAAGGGTATGCATGGAATCCGAGCTAATTTATTAGTATGACTGATTTATGGATAACTGATGAATTTCTCTAGATTTTATTTTCGATATAATATACTTGATATCATATATGGTTTCTCATGACCTTGAAATTAAGAATTCTCAATATAACTAGTTAATTGCTAAGAACTAAAATGATGAATCTCTGTTTTCAAAGTGTTTGTTATATATTTAGTTTTGATTTTTACACTTCACTTTACTGTGTTAGAAACTTCTTAATGAAGATCATTTTTTTTTTTTTAACATGCTATGTTTAGTAGATAATGTCGGACTCGGGAGACGATGGCATGCCGTGTATTGTGTGTGACAATGGAACAGGAATGGTCAAGGTAAAGGACTAATAAGAAGAAAATAGAAACAAAATTTGCATTTCAAAATATCATAATTTCTCCATTCAAAGATTTTGTTAGTTTTTTTCGTAAAATAATTTCTATCATTATTAAAAACAACCAACAAATGAACTTTTCTATCTGCCGTTTTCATTTACAATTACCAAAGTACAATCATTTCTCTTAAAATACTCCCGGTTTGGGAATTGATTTTTTTAAATTATATATGTACAAATAATTAAACAAGCAATCAAATTAAGTATATTGTAAAACAAGGTCGCAGATCTAATCTTTGGTAAAACATTCTCAAGGCGGGATTCGCTGGACGCGATTCACCAGGTATTGTATTTCCAAGCATTGTGGGTCGTCCAAAACACAAGGGAGTGATGGTTGGAATGTGTGAGAAAGATGCCTATGTGGGAAGCGAAGCTCAAGCCAAGAGAGGTATTCTTACACTTAAGTACCCAATCGAGCACGGTGTTATTAGCAATTGGGATGACATGGAGATGGTTTGGCACCATACTTTTTACAATGAGCTGCGTGTGGATCCTGAAGAATACCCTATACTTCTCACTGAAGCTCCTCTTAACCCAAAGACCAACCGTGAGAAAATGACTCAGATCATGTTTGAGACGTTTAATTTTCCTAGTACGTATATCGCTATTCAGGCCGTTCTGTCTCTCTATTCCAGTGGTCGTACCACAGGTAAGTTACTCTGCCATTCAAGTTTCACAATACTAAGGCAGAACTGCTTTTGATCGTTAATATGTTCAATATATATATATATATATATATGCGTGTTTAGGTATTGTGTTGGATTCAGGAGATGGTGTGAGCCACACAGTTCCAATCTACGAAGGGTATGCACTCCCACATGCGATCATGCGTCTAGATCTAGCAGGCCGTGACCTAACAGAGTATCTCATTAAAATCATGATGGAACGTGGGTACACATACACCACATCAGCGGAGCGTGAGATAGTCAGAGACATCAAAGAAAAACTCTGTTATGTAGCTCTCGACTACGAGCAAGAGATGGAGACGGCTACGTCGAGCTCGGAAATCGAGAAAGCCTACGAGCTTCCTGATGGTCAAGTGATAACGGTAGGAGCTGAGAGATTCAGGTGCCCTGAGGTTCTTTTCCAGCCATCTTTGGTTGGAATGGAAGCTTGTGGTATTCATGAGACGGCTTATAATTCGATAATGAAGTGTGATGTTGATATAAGGAGGGATTTGTATGGAAACATTGTCATGAGTGGTGGCTCGACGATGTTCCCTGGGATTGGAGATAGGATGAGCAAAGAAATAACTGCGCTTTCACCTATTAACGTGAAGATTAGGGTTTTGGCTTCTCCAGAGAGGGAATATAGTGTTTGGGTTGGAGGCTCCATCTTGGCTTCTCTATCTTCCTTTCAACAGGTAAAAAAAAAAAACAATAATAAATTAATAATTGTTTTCAAAGTTGATCATGGAGTATGTCTTTTTTGGGGTCCGGTGTTTGTTAATGTTTAAGTATGTGATGTCTATATTGTAGGCGTGGATAACTAAGGCTGACTATGAAGAATATGGACCGGCCATTGTTCACAAAAAATGCTTTTAAGTTTGTTAGCAATGCTAAACGGCTTTCTATAAGTAGACTTGTTTATTATGCTTTCTTCGTTATTGCTTTTTTTTTAGTAAGATAAATTGTATCTGATTTCTATGTTTTTTTTTATAATTATATGTTTTGTTAAAAGAACAAAGGGTTTCGTTTGTTTTTTTTTCGGACTATTCCTTTATTTTTTTAAAATATAAAGGTTTTATTCATCTAAAGATAGTGTGCTGATTATTGCTAGAGTTTATCTGGTTCTGACATTATAAAATACAAACTTAAAATTGAGATAGCTAGAATCTTTACAAAATAAAAAAAATAAAAAAATAACAATGAAAGTGATTTGCCTTATAAGTAAAAAAGAAGACAGAAAGATGTAATAAATACTAAACGTGAGAATAATACAAAAGAATGTAAAAAAAATAGTGAGACCAATTTCTAATTAAAGGAAAAAAAAAATTGTAATTAAAGGAAAACAAAAAAAAGAAAAGGTTGAATAAGTCTAAACGACGTCGTTGAGACGCCTGTGTCTGTTATAATGCTTCTGGATGAAAACTCTTGAAGCTCCTTCCATTGTTTTACGCCATGTCTGAATGAGTAATCAAAACAGAGTAGTAGAGGATTGTTTTAAATGGTTTTAATAAAGTAATAAAAAATTACAAAATTGTACTAATAATTAAAAGGGAGCTTAATCATAATTAGTGTAAAGATATAGTAATTAATTACCTTGCCGATAGTTCTGACAAGAGATTTGTTCCTGAGATGTGATTTACCAGAAGCAAGCTGGCGGAGAAACAGAGATCGCCGTTTACTCGCCGGAGCAGCAAGCAAAAGCCGTTTCCTCTCCACCAAGCCAATAACGTTGCTTTCTATATTGTCAGCGTCGTTCTCTCGAGTACTACTCTTATCTTGAGATTTCTTGCGGCGTTTCGTTGACTTTGACTCTTCGACGTCGTCGTCAGGATCGGCGAACTTACGGAGCAATTCGTCGGAGGATTTCTTGTTCACGTGTGTGATTTTGGTCGGATTAGTCTCTGTGAATACAACAAGATCCATCTCGGTCAATGTAGGATAAGAGAGATAAGAGATAGAGTAAAAAAAGAAATTAAAGAGTAGACGATGTGCACAGTTGGGGTTATAAAGGAGGGGTTGAAGAAATGGACCGTTGGGGGGAGGAATAATGGAGAATTATAAAATATAGTGCGTTACATTTATTTAATGTTATAATAAAGTGTTGGGGATATAGCCGTTGAGTAGAGAGAGACATTTGCATGAGATTCTGTGCACTTGTTTGTTTGTTTACTCTTTTTTTCTTTTAAGATTATTTTTTACAGACTTTTTTTTGTTTCACGCTCTTCTTACCAACGACTACGACACTATCTGGTCGGTCCTTTTTGTCCTTTTATGTGACACACCTAAGAACTCGTGTTGAGATTTTATGTTGAAANAAAAAAAAAAAAAAAAAAAAAAAAAAAAAAAACAAATTTGGACAAATAAATTATCCGAATGAACACCAAATATGAGATTAAGAAGTTTCATTATATAGAAAAAAATAAAATAAGGATGTTTCTTGAGAAATAACATTGAACCTAATTAAAGAGTATTAGCTAGTGAAAACGCTCAAGATTACATTTTGAAAGACAGGAAGAATCTACTTAGTAGCAGCTCAATATTATGATATTAGCTTATCTGCGCGCTAAAGTTTAGAGTATGACATTCCAGATTCCTTAGGTTCACCTACAAATAAACATGGTGATTTTGAGATATAGGTTCTGCAATTTATGAAAGAATATGGAGTAGAATTTGTTAACATTTCAACTCACCCAACAACAATACCGGTCTCACAGAACTTAGGACAAATTGCCCTTCAGACCATGCAACATTCATATTTCTTAAATAAAACTTAAAGCACTGTTCGACAAAGATAAACTTAAATCATCCATGGGACCAAAAGAGAGGACGTGGTAAAGCCTCGATAAACACCTCGAAGCCTCAAATTGACACGTTAGATGATGCCCACGAAGCTGGAAACTCGGATTCCAAGAAATGTACTTTGATTTTGTCGGTAGGAAGCTCGTTCAGAGTTTTGACGGTATGTTTGTGTTGGGTTTTGAATAAGTTTTAAATTATACACTGTTTTGAAGAGGGTCATTTATAATTTACCATTATGTCTTGAAATCAACATGAAGATGAAGTAATGATCTTTAGCCATTTTTTTTTTGTCTTTTTCATTCTTTTTTTTATATATTCACTTGATGATAACATGTTTAATACATTCATTTCCATAAAATGTTTTATCTAATAAAAAGATTTTTCTTGATATAATTTTTGAAAAGCTGAGACATGGTATTAATTTCTTTGAAATGTGTATTTCCTCTCCAATCTAAAATATACTATTAGCCATGTTTATTAAATTTTATTATATCATTAGAAGATGAAAAAGAATACAACGAAAAATTGTACAAAAAATGATAAAATTAAACTAAACCTTTCGATATATGTATTCCCTCTCAAGTCACTATGTTAAAATAATTTCAATATAAAATACTCATTATTTTTACTGATAAGCTCCAGCTAAATCCTCACGCTCATGTGAATCTGATGATAAGCGCCGGCTAAACTAATATTTAAACAGTAAAAAACAGTTTGAAGTCCAATTTTCATGATTTTCATTAAAACTATAAATGTACGTTCACTTTCTGAATTTTAGATCCAAAATTTGTGAAAGCCCAATTAATTGCTGGTTCCTCTACAACTAGAAAAAGCCATGTCTGAGGCTGCTCTACGAAGAGTAGGCAATATTCTTTTCGGACTAAGCTGCTATTTATTATTCCCTTTGTATTACAATGCATGGGTTTTTAGAATTTTTTCTTGTATAGCAATAGATGATTTCTGTATATTTTTATCAATTAATACTAAAAAATTATAAATTTTAAGAATTATTAATTGAAAATTTTAAACTTTGATGAATTACTATTAGTTAATAATTATGAATAATAATGTATTTATTGTTAAACATTAAATATTTTTCTTAATTTATGTGAAAGTGTCAAAAAATTATCTATTCTAATATAGAAGGGAGTAGTTTTTAAAAACTATAGATCTTATTAAATAGACCAAGTCCAACAAAGGCCCAATAATTGATTGATTAAAAGAGATGTCATGTTAAGTTAAACCATTCAAAACTCGTCGGTCCCGGACACCTAAGAACTTATGTCGAGATATTATTAGTTGAAAGAAAAACAAATTGAAATTAGGACAAAAAGATTATCCAAATGTAAGACCAATGAGATTTGGAAGTTTCATAAGAAATAACATAGAACTTAAGAGAATTAGTGAAAAAGCACAAGATTACACTTCCAAGACAGGAAAAATCTACCAAAGTAGCAGCTCAATATTATGATATTAGCTTATCTGAGTGCTAAAGCTTAAAGTATGACATTCCAGATTCTTTAAGTTTACCTGCAAATAAATTTGGTGATTTTGAGATATAGGTTCTGCAATTTATGAAAGAATATGGAGTAGAATTTGCTAAAATTTAATCTCACCGCAACAGCAATACCGGTCTCACAGAACTTAGGAATGCAGATCAACCGGACAAGCTGCCCTTCAGACCCTGCAGCATTCATATTTCCAAAAAAAAAAAACTTAAACATAAACTATGATGTTATTTATAGTCGCTGTGTAAGGAGGTTATATACCCTTTATTAAACGGTTGTCATATTTATCTTGATTCCCAACGAAGTAGACATGAGGGCAGGTTTCAATCAAGAAAGGGTCTCTATCGGTGAAAGGATAACAACCTATACGCAAGTGAATCAAACAATAGGACTCAAAAGAGAATATTGTCCCTTATCTTTCTCTTGAGGGTTTAGTTCGAAAAAGTTCATTTGCAGGGGAGGTGAGCTCTTACCAAGGGTATTAGGTGCAGTGGGAGCAAGATGTCTCCACCTCAGCGTTCTTTCAACAAAATCAAGCTTGCTTTTAGCCTCTGAGTACTTGTCAAGGTCATCAATGTTCTGACCAGAAGTTCCAAGAAATCTGCAAAATGTCAAAAGCCAATTGAGGTTTTTAGTCAGATAAACTCAAGCAATTATATCGTTGTATTCAGAGAGATTGTATCCATTATTAATAATAACCACACCTGATATTATCGACATCAAATGAGTGAGGATTTGTACACGATCGAAAGGTGTTGTAAGGTGCGGATCCAGGGAAAAGACATCTGTTCAGAGGCTGAACAGAAGAGAAGGCTTATGAATCAGATTTATAGATAAAAATTCAGTGTTTGGATATTTATCTATGTATGTATCTACAAACCTGCTGAGGCAATGCGAAGTTTGCTGGATCATTCAGGCCTGGCATGATATCTACTGAAACTCCTGCAGCTATCTAAGAAAATCCACAAAAAAAAAAACAAGAATTTGAATTTTCATCTCAATAGAATCGATAACCCACAGGTGAATCTGGTTAAGTGACCTGGTTTAGCATGATATCAATCTCTCTGATGGGCTCATATAGTGTTGATTGATCTTTTGAGGCCAAGTTCTGCAAAAATCAACCAACAAAGATCATAAGTCATAACTGTGGCAGATAAATGAAACAGTATTTGAGAAAATATTAGCATTGAAAGTATGAGTACCTGTCCATTAATGAGTTTACGGGGAAATTCAACAGAGTTTCCAGCTATAACCACATGTACTATCTGTGCTGCAAGGCCTTGTTCCTGTTCAAACCATAATGCATAAATTACAGATTAAGGAAAGAACATATATTGAAGAATCTGAAAGTTAAAAAGTTTGAACCGCCTCATCTCCGAGATGTCCAGTTATATGGTCAACAAGAAGCTGAAATTGCAGGGGATTAGCCGATTTGCTTCCAATGCACAGCCCCGACAATAACACAACATATTTATCTTCCTCTGCAGAACAAAATGGATGTAATATGGTCCATGAGAGATTGTTTAAAGATATGATTGAGCCACGAGGATAGCAAAAGAAAGAGAACACAGCTAGACTTACGTAGATCGATAGGCCGCTCTATCTGAGGCGGTAAACCAGCTTCTAGTACATCCTCAACAAAGAATTCACCAGCACAAGTTTCCTTCCCATGCAAGGCAACAACAACACCTACAATCCAAGGATGCTTCAACATTAATTTTCTCAAAGAACCCGTCGTTTAAGAGAGGTAAGGTCGATCAAAATCTCAAACATTTGCCACATTTTAACAAACGCAAAAACCAATGCAGCAAAGAACATTCACAATCCAATTTGCATACCTGTCACATATATCGCAGGTGAAAGTGCAGAGCCGCCAAGCTTAACTCTCCCACTCTCGTCTTCCAGGATCAGATTATCATCAGGATGCATAAAGTTATGTGGTTTAACAAGCGGAGTAACTGACCTCTGCATTAGTGTTGAATGTACTCAGCAGATTGATTCAACATAGTAGACATAGCGCAAAAAAAAATCCAAGTAAAAGGCTGTACACAGAAACCAACCAACCTCTTTAGAATATTCATCGAGAACACAAGGTTTAAGCTTCATGTGTTTGAACAAGGTTCCTACAATGATGCATTCTTTTCCCTCTTCAAGTCCCAAAACCTTACCAACTGCAAAAGTGGAATTTCACATTTCAGATTTATGATTCAAAAACCTGAGTTACCCAGAAAACTAATACTACCCAATCTGTAATCCCTAAAAATTACTGATTTTTCACCAATCTATATCTAAACCCATGAAAATCCTCAAAATTGCTCTTCTTTGTCCATGAAATCAAAATGAGAGAAACAAAGCACTGACCAGGCAAATGGGGTTTCCAAGTAGGGGCAAGAGAGTAGAGAAGTGTTCTCATGAGATGAAGACGAGCAAAGTAAATCTGACTGTACTGCTGCCCTCTATACATCTCCTTTTGTATCTCGAATCTCTCATCCTGCTTCAATTTCAACAACAACAACAACAACAACAACAAAAAAACTCAGAATCAGAATACAAACCCTAGCTCCGCACACAAATAAAGTAGAAAGAGTCTGAGCACACAAGACTCCCATCGTCTTTCAATTGAAGTAAATATAGAGAAGGGTTTACTAACCAGGTAATTGTAGTCCGATTGCTTCCGTTCGTGAACCTTCTCGGAGTCGATTTCCATAGATTCCATGGCGGGAAAAGTAAAAAAACACTCACAACAACACTGAGCAGAAAAAAAATTCAGAGAAAGGTTTCAACTTTTGGCACTTTTCGACTAGAGAGAGAGAAGAGAGTCTTCCTTCTTTTATCAAATCAAACCCAAACCCGGTTCGTCGTCAAGGGGTTTAATTTAAACCGTAAACGAACCGGATTAACCAGAGAAAGGTTTCAACTTTGGCAGTTATCGAGTCTTCTTCTTTCTTCTATCAAATCAAACCCAATCCCCGGTTTACCGTAAAGGGATTCAATTTAAACCGGAATCTAACCGGGTTAAACCAAAAAACTTCTACCTTTAACTCTCTTTTTTTTTTTTTGATTGAAAGCACAAAAATTCTCAATCTTTTTTTCGTTGGCTTCCTTCCATGTCTCTTTCGCCTGCTTCTTCTTCTTCAATGGCGTTGATAAATGGTTCGATTACGGGTACGTCTGCGGTTCGATTGAGATTTCCAGGCTCAGCTTCACCGTCGAGGAGTTTTGTTGCTGTTGTTCCGGGGGTGAAGGGCAGTTGGAGGAGTTCGTACCGGAGAAGGAGGGGTTTAAGAGCAATGGTGCAGGAAACAGTACAAGGATCTCCTTCTGTTTACGCCAGAGAAATGGAGCGCCTTTCTGCTAAGGAATCGCTTCTTCTCGCTGTAAGACTTGGACTTTAATTACTTGGGTCGATATGTCAAGTTAATGTATTTGTTTTTAGATCTCTTCGATTTCACTCTGCTTTTGAAATCTGGTCTCTTTTACTATCCCTGTTCTATGCTGAGGAACAAAATGGGAATAATTGAGGTGAATTGTGTATTTGTTAGCTGTAATCAAGATATTGGACTTTACCCAATTTAAAAAAAAAAAGAATTTTTGTTTTCTCTTTCTCACAGTCTAGATTTTGAATGATCAGTTAGGAACAGCTCTGTGTTTTGAACTTCTCAAATACTGTTTGTCCTGAAATTAGTCTATGTACACAGTTGAAGGATGCTGGAGGGTTTGAGGCATTAGTTACAGGGAAAACAACCAATATGCAAAGGATTGATGTGAATGAGAGGATTACGAGTCTAGAGCGGCTTAACCCGACTCCAAGACCAACCACGTAGGTGCTTCTTTTACTCTTTTGGTTACAATTTTTTGCTTTTGTTTTTTAGGAGGATAGTTGTCTTTTTATTGGTTCCTATAGCTTTTCAGGTCCCCTTGTTTCGAAGGCAGATGGAATTTTGAGTGGTTTGGGTCTGGAAGTCCTGGTTTACTCGCTGCTCGTGTTATCTTTGAGTAAGTACACTTACCTACTTATCACTTTCTCACTCTTTTTTTATTCAAAGTTTAGAAGTGTTTTGCTATCTGATTGTATTGTTTCAGGAGGTTTCCTTCAACATTAGCTAATTTATCAAGAATGGAGATACTGATCAAGGATGCTAACGCAAAGGCCACCGCAAATATCAAACTTCTGAACTCGGTAACATACTGAAATTCTTTTTCAAAATTTGTTTATATGTAGTATACATGGATTCACAGAGGATGTTACTCACAGTGGCAATAAAAATTGCAGATAGAAAGCAAAATCATTCTGTCATCGAAATTGACTGTAGAGGGACCTCTGAGATTGAGAGAAGAATATATTGAAGGTATGGTCGAATCCCCAACAGTCATTGAAGAAGCAGTTCCTGAACAGCTAAAAGGCGCATTGGGTCAAGCTGCCACAACTTTGCAGCAGCTTCCTGCTCTTATCAAGGATACTTTAACCAGTGGTCTTAGAATTCCCCTGAGTAAGCTACTTTTTTTCATGATTTATACATAAACATTTTCTGCTCACATGTACACTGAACCAACTAGTGTCATTTGCTTTAGGTGGATCCTTTGAAAGATTCTTCATGATATCGTATCTAGACGAAGAGGTTCTTGTAAGTTTTTGCTTAATCCCATGCTCAGAATTTTGTTAGGAGTGGTGTGACGGACTGAGATCGTTGCACTGACCAAGTTTTATCTGGTTTTGGTTGTTTGTTATTTTCCGCAGATAGTAAGAGATACAGCAGGAGTGCCTGAAGTTCTAACGAGGATAGAAACACCATCATCCACTGTTGTAGAAACTCTTGAATACGATAGTTAGATGTTACTAGCCGTTGTTGTTCTTGTTCCTATGTTCTTTGTGTTACTTAAAAGTTACAAGAACCAACCACCAAGTTGGTGTCTGTAAATGTTTGAAGTTGATAACTTTATAACCTTGAGGGTCATCTCCATACATTAAAACATCGTCCTTCTCTTGTGTTCTTTCCTCAGTCTTCTCAATGTTTCCAAGTACAACTTACAGATTCTCTGTTTTGATCTTCATAAACTCTTTCTCTGTAGGAGAGAGAGCTCAGATTTAACATTTTTAGTTATCTTGTTATGTGTGGTTCCATCATCATGCATCATCATCACAATTCACCAACATGACACACACAAACGCGTTTGTAATTGTGGTAACTTGTCGGCTCATATAAGTATTTTTCATGTATTATATTTGCTATCTCGAATTTAAAATTATGGCCCCATTTGTTNTTCAGGAGGTTTCCTTCAACATTAGCTAATTTATCAAGAATGGAGATACTGATCAAGGATGCTAACGCAAAGGCCACCGCAAATATCAAACTTCTGAACTCGGTAACATACTGAAATTCTTTTTCAAAATTTGTTTATATGTAGTATACATGGATTCACAGAGGATGTTACTCACAGTGGCAATAAAAATTGCAGATAGAAAGCAAAATCATTCTGTCATCGAAATTGACTGTAGAGGGACCTCTGAGATTGAGAGAAGAATATATTGAAGGTATGGTCGAATCCCCAACAGTCATTGAAGAAGCAGTTCCTGAACAGCTAAAAGGCGCATTGGGTCAAGCTGCCACAACTTTGCAGCAGCTTCCTGCTCTTATCAAGGATACTTTAACCAGTGGTCTTAGAATTCCCCTGAGTAAGCTACTTTTTTTCATGATTTATACATAAACATTTTCTGCTCACATGTACACTGAACCAACTAGTGTCATTTGCTTTAGGTGGATCCTTTGAAAGATTCTTCATGATATCGTATCTAGACGAAGAGGTTCTTGTAAGTTTTTGCTTAATCCCATGCTCAGAATTTTGTTAGGAGTGGTGTGACGGACTGAGATCGTTGCACTGACCAAGTTTTATCTGGTTTTGGTTGTTTGTTATTTTCCGCAGATAGTAAGAGATACAGCAGGAGTGCCTGAAGTTCTAACGAGGATAGAAACACCATCATCCACTGTTGTAGAAACTCTTGAATACGATAGTTAGATGTTACTAGCCGTTGTTGTTCTTGTTCCTATGTTCTTTGTGTTACTTAAAAGTTACAAGAACCAACCACCAAGTTGGTGTCTGTAAATGTTTGAAGTTGATAACTTTATAACCTTGAGGGTCATCTCCATACATTAAAACATCGTCCTTCTCTTGTGTTCTTTCCTCAGTCTTCTCAATGTTTCCAAGTACAACTTACAGATTCTCTGTTTTGATCTTCATAAACTCTTTCTCTGTAGGAGAGAGAGCTCAGATTTAACATTTTTAGTTATCTTGTTATGTGTGGTTCCATCATCATGCATCATCATCACAATTCACCAACATGACACACACAAACGCGTTTGTAATTGTGGTAACTTGTCGGCTCATATAAGTATTTTTCATGTATTATATTTGCTATCTCGAATTTAAAATTATGGCCCCATTTGTTATTATCTTATGTTAAGTAACTATCAGTCAATCAATCAATATGTATATCTATTTATTCGGTCCATTTGAATAAGCGAAGGATTTTTGGAGTAAAAAAAAAACAGTTTAATTTTTTTTTAAACGTGCATTCAACTAATGTTAGTTAAATAAGTTATAGCCAAAGGTAATGATATTTCGTTATAGATTTTCAGAATCCCCTATATATTAATACAGAAATATTCTCACCAAAAAAGCTGATGTGTCGGACTTACAGAGCTCTTGTACTTTTCTAATAAATGTTCTCACTTACAGAGCTTTTGTATTCTCATTATTATTTACATAAATATGTCATTAAAATATACTATGAGACAATGTTTTTTTCTTTTAGTTTTTAAAAATGAAAGACTTAATCAACTATTAAAATCCAAAAATGAATTTAATTATCACTTTCATAACCTATTTAATTATTAAAAGTAAATTACATTTCAAGAAAATATAAACTATTTATTTAATTTTTTTGAAATGCTAAAGTTATTCTCCTATTTTGATAAAGTCTGATGACTATTCAATTATATTTAGAAAAATTAATTGAATAAATTATCACAATAATTATAAAAGTAGATTACATACCACAAACAGTTTAAACTTATTCATCTATTTAACTTTTTGAAATGCAAAACTTATTCTCCAGTTTAAAAAAATCCTATAACTATTCAAGTATATTTAAAATTAATTATCACAATATAATATTAAAAAAATAACATTTCACAAACAATCTTATAACTATTCACCAATTTAATTTTTTGAAAAACAAAACCTTTTTCTTCCTATTTAAAAATTCCAATGACTATTTAAATATATGTGACTCAGCAATCTTAACATTGTATCCATGTTATTGAATTTTTTAAAAACACTAAACAATCATTTTTTCCTATAAGTTTTCACCAGAACTACACTTTTTGATTATTTACCACTTTTTAATTTATACAGTTGTCTCATTGCATTTTTAGACTTAAGATTAGTTTAAATTAAATCAATTAGTCTAAAAAATATTTATTTATCTATTTAATGGCATAGTGATGTAGATAACCATGTGACCATAAAAGATAAAAAATTGATTTTAGAAACATAAAATACATCAAAACTTTCTCCACTACATTGAAATTGTTTTTCACGTTTAAATATTTCACGGGTGAAACATATTTTTACACAAAATAAATGTAAACTTGAATAAATAAATAAAAAAAAACTTTACTTACAGATTTTGTTTATACAAACAAATCTTAAATCTCAAATAATAATATAACTCATAATTTTTGAATCGATTTATCCGCACTATGTGCGGGTTAGTACATAGTCTTACATTAAAAAAAAAAAGGATTTTCTTAGTACGTTTTTTACATTTTATGATTCATATCTACTAACAAAATGATCCAAACACACTTCATAGATGACCATTATGATTCATATCTATTTTTCTAATGATTCAATTGAGACCTACACTTCCTAAATAATATGGCAATCACATATCAAAATACAAACCAGAGAAGAAAAAAATATGACTAAGAAATAGAACTCGTAATAATCATAATCCCAAATCTCCCCACGATTCACAAGATGATGATCTAAAAGTCAAACTTTCGAGAAAATCAAAAATTAGTTAGCTTCTAGCTAAAAAGCTCGTATAGAAAGAAGAAATAAAAATTTATTTTAAGTTAACCTACTTGAATAAATAGAAATTTAAAAAAATGTTTCCGCTCTAGACGGTTTAATTAGGAGTATTGGTGAGGCTCTGCGAAAACGCTGCCATGTAAGTGGGAGGAAGCATCGGCAGAGTCAATGGCCAAGGGCATATAAGGGAATTCACCTAGCTCCTGAATGAAGCCGTCGTAATCTCCTAAGCCATTCAAGAACCCACCGGAGCTCTCGCCGCCATGTCCGTTCCACGTCATGGACACCATCCCTTCTTCTTCTTCGTCTTCTGCTTCTGAGTTTATGCAGAAACCATGGCTCTTGTTCATGTCATGGACTTGATGATGATGATGATGATCATGATCGTGATGACTTACTCTAGATATCGGGTTTCTTTTGACAACCTTTTGGTGGTGGAGATCGTGGTAATGATCTTGTTTCCCGGTGAGATTCTGGACGATTTCACGGAAGTTGGAGACGTCCGTCTTGATGATCTCCGGTGCGAATATGTGGATGATTCTGATCTTTGGTTTCGATTTGGTTAGTGTTTTTGATTGTTTGTGCATGGCTATGGTTGGGATGCTTCTTCGTTTCTGAATAGTGGTAGCTTCAATTTCCATAGTTTTGTAGGCAAAAAAAAATTAGGGTTTATGTGATCAGAATAGAGAGAGAGGGAGTTGGTGAAGTTTTATGCTAAGTGAATTATGATAAGGTTATATATAGGGGAAGAGAGAGAAGAAAATGATAAGAATTAACTTATTTTAGAGTTACAAGTTTTAGTGACAAGTATTATATATTGTTAGTGTTTTTGTTTTTGTCAACTCGTATTTCTAGTGTATATGTAGCAGAACGTACGTAAGATCCTATTGATACTAGTAATAAATAAAGGCAAATGAAATTGAATGATGGCTTGTTGAGATTCAATAGATAAACTATGGTTGGGGTTGGATTAATTAATAAACATATATAAGATTACATTTATATTGGTGAAAGAGATTTGTTAGGCTGTTTCCGAAGACATGAGATTTATGAATCCAAAGGAAGTCCACGGACCCCTCCAGCTAACAAAATCCTCGTTTTGGAATGTCTTAAGACATTACTTCCTTTTATATTTCTTTTAGAATATTGTTAGAGTATCATTGATATTATACGTACCGCGTACGATATATCAAGTAATTTACGGTCATTTTCTGAATTATACAGCTAAATGTGTACACATAGACATAGTGTAAAATGACAATATTAACGTTGGAGTACATATACGAAGGTGACACATCGATACGATATTTTCCAAGTGAAATGTATTTTTATTTCAACATAGTCGAACTAAAGTAAAAGTAGCCATTAGTATATTTGGCAATGTGTGTTTAGGTATTAAGCATAAATCCAGATGGCTTCAATTAAATAAATACCTATAGGATCTCAGAAACTTGTCCCCATGTAATGTACACAAACCCAACCACCTTAATGACCTTATCATTTGCAATCTCTAAAGTTCAACATAAAAATACAATTTGTGTGGACCACTACTAAATTAAACCTTATTTTTTAATCTATGATTACAGCCTTAACAACTAGAATCTCAGATACATGTTGATTAACTTATTTTGATGAAATAATATTGCGAAAGAAAATATATATGCAAGGTGTAAACCATATAGACATGTCTTTATAAGAACCACAAAATTAATGCCACAGCTGTTAGTGGTATATACATTTATAAACTCACGCATAATGTTCATGATGAGAGCTTTAAGAACCATTTAAACGAACTTAATTATGATAACTAACAAGACATATATAATAAGATAATAATTACCGTTAGGAAGATAAGAATGTACTCTACTACGTTTCATCACAGAGAAGGAAGATAAGATTGTACGAAATCGGACGTAATGATATAAAGACATGGAAATTGTAGAAACTGGATTTCCACAATGAATTTGTTTATGGGGAGAACAAATTCGGTAAAGTAAACCCTCTAGAAAATCAATCTAAGCTTTGATTGTTAGAAGAAAAGGAATTGATCTTTTAAGAACTAGGGTTTCTATTGCTAAGAACAAGAAGAGAACTCAATAATTGTATTCAATGATGGATGCTTTACAATGGAGAAGTCTTTCCCCATTTATACAAATTCATAAATCGTACAATATATTAACTTTCCTTATCAGACGAACTGAAATAAGAAAAGTTACTCTATCTCTTAGATCGGCCGCCGGGCGAAGTGGAAGTCGGTTCTTCACCCTCGAGGTTGGGCTTCTTCTATCCGAAGTGGGCTTAAATGACCTAACTGAGTACTTAACCGGATTCCCAGTTAAATAACCAAATTGTCTTTCTGGTTTAGTTCGGTATGTCGGGGGTGCTAAATCCCGCACCAACAATTAGTCCTCCCCCCAGTTCTACATATTCAGAATTCAATTTGAATATTTTGAACTATGGAAAAGAAAATATCTGATCTAGACCATAAAGAATCATTTGATTTTACCCGGGATTCCCGCGCCACTTCAACATGAACCGTCCGGACGACACATGTCGTTTGCGTCACATCTACTAGGTCGGAAGTCGAAGAGCCGCATAGGTCATAATGACTCTTCGTAGGGTTGCCGCCCATTCGACTCTATAAATACGCCTCCTCCCTTCGTCATTTCTCATTTTCTGCCAACAGTGAAAGGTAATCTGCTCCGAACTCACATCATGGCTGGCACTTCGGATCCCTCTTTTTCGCCGGAAAGCGAAAGCGGACAATTAATTCGTCGCACCTCCAGACGCGTCACGCAGATCGGAGAATCCAGTAGATCGGGCTCCGAAATCCCATCTCTTCTAACTCGCTGCTCAGCTGGAGCTTCATCATCACAGACTCCCCTACCAGTTCGTCATGAAGACGGGAGTGACGAACTGACTTAAGATGTGTTGTCGCAAGAAAAAGACCGATTCGCGCCTTTAGGAATCTCAATCGAAGATATCGATCCTTTGTTAGACCATAAAGGACGAATTGGAGGCGATAAGAGTTTGAGTTCGATCAAAACCGTGAACGACATGCTGAACGCATGTGGTCTATTTAACAACAACATCACAATTCTGATTCCTCGAGCCGACCAGCGCCCCTGGAACCCGCCGGAAGGGTACATATGCTTGTACGAGGGTTATTTTACTGAATGTCGCCTCCTATTCTCAATCCCAGCATTAATATCGCTCTACACCCAAATACGCAGGATAGCGATCTGCCAATTTGTCCCTGGAGCCATTTGTAACTTCATGGTTGCCCTTACCATAGCAGCCGAAGTCGGAGTTAACATTTGAGTTCAATGCTTTGAGCAACTATCCAATTTCAAGTCATCAAAGAGTCCGCATCGCTGGGAAGTGAATATGAGATCGGCGCACAATTTCCTTGCTGGTCAAAGAGTTTCCAAATTCAAGAAGTGGGTGAACCACTACTTTTATGTCCGCGTCGATCAGTACTCGCTCGTCAATCCATTGGGTTTCCATCGGAGAGTGTGGAATGAAAATCCTGGTAGATTTTATATTTCCAGTACGTTCTAATTGACTTCGGCACCTCTGACAAATTTTAACTTTTTCATGTCTTGCTTCCAGATCGTCCATTTTGCGCAACACGTCTAGCTCCGGACTATCACCCTGTCAGGAACGCTCTACTATCCGGGAACAATCGTCGGTGGGAATTTATTACCCGTATCCGTGTTGAAACAGCGATGGGCAAACCCATGACAACATTCCCAAGTTTCGCGAGTTCGCTGTGACGAACTGCGGAGCCAGCCGGGTCACGTGTCGTTGAATCCGACAATCTCCAGGTCGTTCGCCGAGAAACCCAGACTTAACTTTTGTTTCATAATACTTGTGGTTTTAGATTTTCAATGCAGATGTTTGGTGAATATTCTTGCTGTTTTAAAGTTTTAACTAATCAAAAAATTATAAAATAAATTAATAAAGGACAAAACAGAAAATTTAATATTTTTCTTAATTTGTGTGCAAAAACTTTAAATGACAATTAAAAAAATTAGGGTGACTAGTGAATATGAATTTGTAAATTTTCAAATCATTAATTGTGACCTAACAACGTAATTGTGGGCGTATATGGGCTTGTCCATCATCTTCACCTCATATATCTTAACGCTAATCGTCTCATGTCTTTTAGCCTAGGATTTAATTTTAAAAAAAAATTATCCACAAATTGTACAAACATTTGAATATCAGACTCTACCAAAAAAAAAAAAAAACATTTGAATATCAGATGTGGGACACAGTCACACAAAAAAAGAGAAACGACCAAACTAATAACAAGACTTGGCTTGTGTGAACTGTCTCTCCTTCAAACACGTAACTACTGGTAAATGGTAATAAAACCCCACTGAGCTTATCTTTTGGCCTCGTGATCTTCGCCAATATTACCAAACGAACCATTAGACTTATGTTATTCTTTGTATATAAACACAAAGGGCAAAATTGAGAAACTACATGTGATTACTGATTAGTGATTCTGTCCAGCCAAAACAAAACTAGCAGATTCTCCGCGTGACATATATATTACAAATTGACAAATCTGTAGAAAATTCAACAAAAAAAATTTAAAATTCAAAAATATTCAAAAGCTCGACAACTTCGTTTATATCTCCCTGCCCCCTCACTCCTCCTATCATCACTTGCACTCTCCTCAGTCTCTTAAATCGAATCGAACTTTTTCGAAGAAGATGAAGGCGTCGATGAGGTTCCGGGAAGAGCAGAAGCCGATTTTGAAAGCTAAGGTCCCTTTGAGTCTTTTAGGATTACCATTTCAATCAGGTATCGTCGCCGGTGAATCAAAGGAGCTTAGTCTCAATCTCTCTACCTTCTTCGAATCTGGTCCATCCTTCAAAATCGCTTACCGTCCCAACGACACGTGGAACCCGTTCTCGGTTATCGTCAAAACCGGTACCGGATCTTTCGGTTCGCCGATCTCTAGCTCCATGCTCATGACCGCCGAGTTCAATCTCGTCGGAAAAGGTAATCCTAGCTTCATGCTTCACTTCGAATCTCGGTTCGGCGATTTCTCCATTAAAAAATCACACTCGTCCTCCTCCTCCTCTGCCTTCTCTGCCTTCAAATCGATGAAGGGATCTGTGTCGGAGGAGGATTCGTCTATTGATGTTCCGGCGGTTAACGGCGGCTACGCCGGAGCATTTAAAAGAGTCACGGTTCTGCCTTCTGCGTGTGCCGGAGATATCGCTGGAATGATCTCCGGTGTTGATGTCGCGGCGAGGACGTCTTTCCCGTTGAGAGGACGCGCCGTCGTGAATTTCCGATGGGGAATTAAGGTTCCGACAGAGATCAAGCATGGTTTTGGTTTTAATCCGACGGCTGAGATTTCGCTTAGGAGAATCCCTTTCTTGGTTATGAATAAAATCGCAATCGAACACGTGGACGGTTCGAATGCTGAACCAACGAATAAACCGGGTCAGGTTTCCGGTTCTGGTTTACCCGGAGGAAGTGCTGACGTGGCTGAGGCTTGTTTGGCTGTGAGACGGCAGATGGAAGAGCTTCGATCGGAGAATTCACAGTTAAAGAGATCCGTGGATGATCTCCGGCAAGAGATTTCAAATGTCCGGCCATTCCCGCCGGCGCCGATGGATTGCGGTTCATCATCGAAGGTCGAGAATAAGAGAAAGACGACTGATTATGGCGGGAAGAAAAATGTCGCTGCGGAGGAACTGAAGAAAGCTTGAAAGGACTTTGTGAATATCAGAATATATATGTTTTTTGAATAATATAATTGTTATGATTATAGCAATATATATTGTTTCCATGCCTTTATATAATAAATATTGTTATGCTTACGGAAACAGATAATTAAAAACATAGTATAATATAATGATTGGTAATAGATTCGAACTAGTACATCAAAATGGTAACGAGTTTAATTTCTTACCAAAAACAAGTTCTAAGAAATCCATCAAAAAAGGGATTTACTTCTTAAAACAAATAATCTTACGAAAACAAAGTATAAGAAATCCATCAAAAAAGGGATTACTTCTTAAAATAAAATAAATAAATAAATGATCTTTGTCGTCGCTCTTCTTTTCGATTCTCACAAACCTCTCAACAACATCTCTTCGTACTTCCTGAAAGATTCAACCTTCTCCAACATGAACCTCTCATGACACTTCGCGATGAACCTATCAGCCAAACGATTAATATCATCATCATCGACATCTCTCTCCTCAACAGTATGATCATCATCAATGTTGTTATACTTATCATCAACCCTCTCTTCTACCCACTCGAGGTAACGATCATGATTATGATAATCCTCAACTTCATAACCACGAAGATAGAAAGTGAAAGGGTCGACAACGGTAGAGGATTCAAGGAAGAACCTGTTGCGATGGTTTTTTTTGGATGACTTTGTTGTTGGGTGAAACATCATCCTGAGTAACCTCTTCTTGTTGAGTTTAGATACGCCTTTCATAATGGATTTGGCACTTGATAGAGACTGTAAGAGACGGTAAAGAGAGTCTTTAATGAGCTTCTTCTTTTTTGGTATATCTTTGATGATGTCTCTCTTTTTTGCTATATCGGTAATGATATTTAGGAACAGAGTTTGGAGTTTGACAGCGGTTGAAGAAGATGATGACCATTTCGGCTGCATGACTAAACCACGAGTTTAAAGACTCTCTCTTACTCTCATATTTTGGTGTGCATTACTCGGTAATTTATAAAGCATTGTAAACCAGGATTTAGACCATATCTCATATCTCTTGTTTAGGTAATGTATATATTTGTCAATATTCTATAGTTTATTCATCTCGTGTATATTTGTCAAGTGTATATATATTTGTTCCATTTTCTTAACATTTATAGTCCCTAATATTTTACTTATACGGCATTCATACAATAGTTTGTTTAAAAGGTATTTGATTGATATCTTCGTAGGATATATCTCAGCGTAAATGCTATCAAGTCTAGAAGACTTACCAATTGGTCAAGCTGCAATTTACGGTAAGAATGATCCTGCATAATGGAACACTGGAAAAAAAAATTAAAACAGAGAACTGAATTCAGTTGAACTTTCCAATCACATAAACCATCAGTGAATCCAGTATATACAATGTACTAAGATAGAGACGTTTTGTTTCTGATTTTATCAAAGATTAGTAGTAATCAAACCTTTAGCTTTGGATGCTCTTAATCCGATATAGTCAATTTGGTATTACTAAAACCCAAGTAAATCCTAAAACTAAAAAAGCATCACAAATCTACTATTTACTTTCTCCGGTTTGACTTCTTCTGCCTTCTAACTGAGGAAACTGGCTCATCTCTGATAGGCACTGGTAAGACGGTTCCTTCGCGTATACCATCCGAATCAGATGACATCTTCTTTACGGTTTTCTGGGCTTCAATGAAAAACGTAATATCTCTTATCTGTACAAGTCCATTATTATCAGGTCAGGTCATACTACCACTCGTGAAACGTTAATAGCAAACCTCAATGAGTTTAGAAGCTTACCTGTTCTTGAAGATCAACTATCATCTCATCTTTTGATCCTAGCAATGCAGCTCCCCTCTCTTCTATCTCCTTGGCCTTCTTCCTCCAACTATCCTGCTCTTTTATAAGTTTTTTATTAACCTGAAACACAATTTTTAAAAAGTTTGATCGTAATCAGTTCATAAGAGAACCTGTCAAGAATGGAATAATAATCGAAAAAGAGAACAAGGCAGAGAGACTCTTACCTCAGTGATACCACTTTTTTCCTCTTCACATTTTTCAGTCTCTTTCTGAAGCTCGTGCATCTTGTTCACAACGATCTGCTCAACTGCTTCGGCGATATTACCTTCCTGCTTGCTTCTCGCCTCAACAATGAGAGATTCATAGTACTGCAAAACCATCAATATACCATTAGGTGGCTACAACTTTATCCTCTATCAAGTTTGTTCATATATAAATAAGAATAGAATGAAACAAACATCAGAAGAAACACTTGCCTGTCGCTGTCCCTTTAGTTGACTTGCAAGAAGGTCATTATACTCGCTTACAATCTGTTCCACAAAAAACTTAGTCAAATAATAAAATTTACAACCACTGAGACAAACTGATGCATTTTCCAGTAAAAAGATAAGACAAAGGGTGATTCGATATCGTACTGAATCAACTTTGCTGTTGTAGATGGCTCCGCTAATTCCTGTATCCTCACTACACTCACAGAGACCACACTCCCCATCATGTGATAGACAACGGGTGTTCATCTCTACTGACTTTCCATCAATTCTTGAATGGTTTAACCGATGAACATAGCTGTCACCAACATAATCCCAGATTTGTTGTGTTCGCAAATCAAGAGAATAGCAGTGATGCGTTTCTTTCCAGTGCCTGATAGAATGCCCTTCCTTGTATCTACAATTGAAAACATAATCCACTGCGAATGAAACTTCCACCTCTAAGGAAGTTATAGATGTAGCTATAATATCAGGTTATCTAAAATCTTATTACAATGGAAATGCAAACTAAGCATTACCTTCCACAACCTAAGAAGCCACAGACAAGGCATGCCCATACGTTCTCTGTTTTCCCACAAATAGAACAGCTTAATATCTCATCTGGTTGTTGACACAATCGACAAACCTACAAAAGAAAATGAGCATATATATTGTTAAGAATTAGATGAATCAGATTCATTTTACACCAGAAATATGCAAAACATTAAAGCTGCAGGGTATAGCTAAGCAAACACTACAAATTAATGACCATCACAAATGCAACACCAACCCACCATATAAACTGAAAATGCACTGAAAGAGAGAGAACAACTAACCTGACAGGACAGATAAGTCCATTTAGAAGTGCAAGAACACTGAAACGAGTGATCACAAAGAGTACTGACTATACCACTGGTGTCGGGATCTAATCTCTCTGCATGAGTCAAAAGTCCAAATATTAAACATACTTAATAACTCGCAGTAAAATAACATAGAAATCGTATTCTTAAGCACAACTCACCAAGACATATTGGGCAAGTAGGTAACTCTGTAAATCCAGCAGGTGCTTCTGCAGCAACCTCACCAAATTCCGTGTGTTCCACCGAAATTACATAAAGAATATGGCAAACCTCAGCCTAAAACACAAGAAACGTTACTTTACACTACAAAGAACACACACACACACACACACACAAAAAAAACGATAATAAGCTCCATATTATAATATACCTCAGAAGGTGCAAATTTTTTCCCATTCAGATCATTGTGGAATCCATCTGCTGCAGATTGATCAGTAAGCGTGACAAGAACACTATATCGATCTTCCATTCCATCGTTCCTTATAATTTCCAAGAAGAACCAAATCAAGACACTACCAGCAACAATCATAGTAGTCCTCAAAAATCAAATCAAGGAATCGGAGAAATGGAGCGTTCGACGAACCTGATGAAGAGGATCTCGGAGACATTAGCGATGCGGGAATCGCAGAATCGGATAAAATCGAGGGAGGAAAAGTAATTGGGAACAGCGACGATGAAGAGAGTGGTGGATCGGGAGCTAGGGTTAGGGAGGGAGCTGTGAGAAGAGTTCCGGTAGAGATGGATCAGACCTTTGCGTTCGGTGATTTTGAGAGACGATGGTTGTGTGAGTTTAAGAGGAGGCTGAGCTCTCTTCGATGCGTAGGTGAAACCTGTGTCTTCTTCTTCAATGGAGATTGGTCGCTCCAAGTCAACTGAATGAACTCTGAGGATGAACATCGCTACAAAGCGGGAAAGAGCTCCACAGAGAAAGCTACTCAAGAGACGATGCTTCTTCTTCTTCCTCTTCTTCTGGTTTTGGGATCTTCTATTTTTTTGGGGGGTTTTTTTTTTTTTTTGCTCTTCTTAATGGGCCCTTGGCGGCTTCATCGGCCCAATATTAACTTCGGCTTAATCGTCCGTTAATTTTATTTCTTTAGAATCTTCATGGTCGTCGTTGGTATTGTATAACGTTTTTATCTTAGCTTATAAGAAGAGCCCAAGAGAACAGAGTCGATTCACCAAACAGAGGCTTTTGTTTGACGATGTGATTATATAAGTGTGATGTATATATTTAAAGATCGACTTACATCAACAAGTCTATACTCATCATATCATATGTATGCACTTATGCACTTTGTTAGAAACATTCAGAAGATGTATATAGGCTTAATTCTCTTTGCATGCATCTAGGTCTCCTCCAAAATGAATCAAGATAAACATTTCGCAAACTAAGACATATCCTTCAAACAAGAATTACTTGTGAAACAAAATAAAAACAAACTCTTTGTCGTCGCTCTTATTTCCAATTCTCACAAACTCCTCGCAAGCATGTCTTGGAATCTCCTGTAAGACTCAACCTTCTCCAGCAAGAACTTCTCATGACACCTCGCGATGAACATATCTGCCAAATGATTAATATCATCAGTACCAATATCTACCTCCTCAACCCCATTAATGTTAATGTTTTCATCGACCCTCCCTTCTAGCCACTCGAGGTACTGAGACTCATGATTATCTTCTTCATCTTCATGACCATGAAGAGATAAAGGGAAAGGTTCAGGGTCAGGGACTACATTGGAGGATCCGAAGAAGATGTTGTGTTGATTGATGGATGACTTTGTTGAATAAAACATCATCATGAACAACCTCTTCTTGTTGTGTTTAGATATCTCGATAAGAATGGATTTGGCTCGGGAGAGATACCGTAAAAGACGATAAAGAGCGTGTGTGATAAGGTTTAAGAATAGGGTTTTGAGTTTCATGGAGGGTGAAGATAGAGAGACTATCTCACACTCTTCTTCTGTGTGCATTAATCGTCAATACCTCGATTATTTATAAGAAATTTTGTTGACGTTTATAACCTTACAAGTCCCTGTTATTTACTTTTTTTTTATGCATATGACATCATCGTTTATCTTAAAAGCTAATGTACACAATTCCTTTAACTTGTTGCGTGGTTTTTAGAAGAAAATAAAGTGAAAGTCTTCTTTCTTCAAAAATTTTACTAAGGTACGTGTGAGGAGAATCTAGAGATGACACAATCGTGATAAAGAGTTGGTTTCAGAATTTAAACAACTTGCAACTGCCCCCTCCTTAATTTTTATATTAGGTCTTCCCAACAATTTGCATACTGCCAATTTGATAGACTAATAATCGCTATGAATAGTCTGCAATGATGAAAATATATGTGATTTCTTGACATGAGGTAATAGAACGAAACCACCATATTATACTCCTTTTAACTCTAAGCTTCTTAATCCTTTTTTTTATGATAAAAAGATGTAAAAAGTTTTGATCTTTGCATCATACAAACTATAAGACAGAAAACCAAGACAGCTATATATCGTACATAAAATCACAAGTTATTGTTTTACGTGTAGCTTTGGCATATCATATATAACGTGAATAAAATGAAGATTTATTGGCTAAAAAGAGTTAAAGGGAGAAGCAATTGGATTGATTCAATGCGTTGAAGAGTGGTTAACTTTTACTCCAAGGCAAATACTACTATTGTCTAGAGACTAAAATCATTTAATTTACTATACACATCACCACTTATATTAAACCTCAATCATTTGAACATGCATCCATCACCAATGATGTGCTTAAACTTAAAGTGTTGAAGTAGTAGTTCAATTCAGTACAACTCTTTCCTGTAACTGAGTTCATCATATGATCGAATTATTAGTTTTTTTTTTTCTTTTTGTTTGCTCGAATCGAATTAATATAAGACATATTTTTTCTTTCTTCATATAAAGTAAGAAGAGAAAGCCTTATCTGGGCTTTGAGTTCGGCCCATATAATGAAGATAGGAAAGGCCCATATAAAAACCCTCAATGCTGTTGAGCTGTCATCATTCTTATCCACAGACCACAGAGAGAGGAGACGACGGTTCGAGTTCGAGTAGCAGCAGCAGTAAGAGCCTAGGTGCCTCTAGGTGTGTGTGGGGGTGAGAATGACGTGCAGATAAAAGCGCGTGTGATTAGTTAGAATGCGAGAAAATCCGAATCCCATCTTCAACGGGGCTAAAGAAGATCCATCGGCCAATGGACGGCTTTGGTTTATAGGATCATGGTCAGTGGTATGGGTATGGTAAGTGTGTGCTACTCACTTACTCTGCCAAAACCCAAAACTCTCTTTCCTTCTCTCTTTAGATCTCACTCTCTCTCTCTCTCTCTCTCTCTCTCTCTGTGATCACTTTTATGAAAGAGTCTCCTTAGTGGTGGGTGTTTCTCTAATCTCTGTGTTATATCCTCTGTTTCCTCCTACTCTGTGTTTGTTAGAGATAAGTGATTCTTTTTAAAAGTAGATGTAGATTGATTGAAAGAAACTCAAGAAGACAAAAGGGTTCCTTTTTCCAAGTACCCAAGAAAGAAAGAAACCATATTTATTCATCTGGTTCGTGTGTCAGAGATTCTGATAACGTATTCATACAGTTTTGCATTATTGTTAAGTTTGATTGTTCTTGTTTACTTGTACTTAATGAGATTGGTAACAAACTTACAAAACCAGGTTTTCTTTGTTGTTGTCTTATTTGATTGCTCTCATGCAATGAAATTTCATAGATATTGAGATTGAAATCAAGTGAAAGATTTTAGGCTTCTGAATATTTCAGTTTGTTGCTGGTTTAGGTTTGGAACAGTTTGGTAAGAACTGCAATTGTTGTTATATGTTGAACGAGAAAGATAGGAATCTTGTTTTCATGTTCTTGTGTAATGTTAACCTGATTGGTTCTTTGTTTAATCTGGATATAGATGGAGAACGACATAATGATTGTGTTCCAATGAGCTGGTTTAAAATGTTGTGCTTGCAGGTTTCTAGATTGTGTAGTAGCTTTTGGGGTTTATAGACTATGAGAAGAGGTAGAGGGAAAGGGAAGAAGCAGAATGCATCTGCTCGGGAAGATCGTGGGAGCGGTGAAGAAGAGAAGATTCCAGCTTACAGGAGAAGAGGAAGGCCACAGAAGCCAATGAAAGATGATTTCGAAGAAGAGGAGGAAGAGGAAGAAAAAGAAGATGAAGAGATGGTGGTAGAGAAGATAGAAGATGATGAAGAAGAAGAAACTGATGATGGTTCAGTAACAAGTAAAGATTTGAAGAAGGAGAAAAGGAGGAAGATATCTAATGGAGGCAGTAGAGATGTAACTGAAGAAGAGAATGAGTTAGGATCAAAGTCAAGCACTGATGATTCCATGAAATCTACTACGTCTATTGGCTTTAGACAAAATGGAAGCCGGAGAAAAAGCAAGCCGAGACGAGCTGCTGAAGCTGTTGTGGAATGTAATGGAGTTTGAGAAACCTTCTTGTGAACATACTTCACGAGACCACGATGACAAATTAACTTCAAGAAACCTTCTCCTTCTTGTTTTTTGCTTTTCTTACAAGTTATTTTGAAGTTGACAACTTTAGGATCGGAACTCCTTTGGTGAATTATGAGTCAAAAGCATCAATTTGCATTCTCTCTTTAAATTTTTCTTGTCTCTGCATCTGTTTGGTTTATGACATTTGTGTGTCCAAGGATGATCCTGTAACACATGAATTTGGAAGAGACAAGAGAGAGAGAGAGAGAGAGAGATGTGAGATCCTCTCTAATCTTGTATCTCCAATTTTCACATGATTGTGAAGATGCTATAATTGCAAATTGTGTACGTCAGTTAGGCAAAATATTACAGTGAAGCCGTTAAGGGAAGAGAGGTGAGAGGTGAGAGGTGAGAGGTGAGAGCTGAGAGCTGAGAGCTGAGAGCTGAGAGGTGAAAAGTGACAAGAGTGTTATTATACTTCAAAGGTTGGTCAAATTATATGATTATTAGATTTGACTTTTGGTATTAAAACTTTAGATTCATAAACTATAAATATTTTCATTGAAAAATGGCAAAATCTACTAATCATATATTTCTAAAGAAATTTAAACCCAGGTCCAATATAACCCAAATTTCCCCCCCACTTTCATGCAACTAATTAATAGAATAATAATAAGAAGAAGAATTTTTTTCACAGGTATGTGTTCGTCATATTTGACGGCATAAACATAAATCATCATAGTTTCTCAAAATGTCTTTGTTATTCAGATAGAGCCTAGACGTTTTGATGACGTAATTGTAAAAACTAGTCAGGCAGGCNTGAAGAGATGGTGGTAGAGAAGATAGAAGATGATGAAGAAGAAGAAACTGATGATGGTTCAGTAACAAGTAAAGATTTGAAGAAGGAGAAAAGGAGGAAGATATCTAATGGAGGCAGTAGAGATGTAACTGAAGAAGAGAATGAGTTAGGATCAAAGTCAAGCACTGATGATTCCATGAAATCTACTACGTCTATTGGCTTTAGACAAAATGGAAGCCGGAGAAAAAGCAAGCCGAGACGAGCTGCTGAAGCTGTTGTGGAATGTAATGGAGTTTGAGAAACCTTCTTGTGAACATACTTCACGAGACCACGATGACAAATTAACTTCAAGAAACCTTCTCCTTCTTGTTTTTTGCTTTTCTTACAAGTTATTTTGAAGTTGACAACTTTAGGATCGGAACTCCTTTGGTGAATTATGAGTCAAAAGCATCAATTTGCATTCTCTCTTTAAATTTTTCTTGTCTCTGCATCTGTTTGGTTTATGACATTTGTGTGTCCAAGGATGATCCTGTAACACATGAATTTGGAAGAGACAAGAGAGAGAGAGAGAGAGAGAGATGTGAGATCCTCTCTAATCTTGTATCTCCAATTTTCACATGATTGTGAAGATGCTATAATTGCAAATTGTGTACGTCAGTTAGGCAAAATATTACAGTGAAGCCGTTAAGGGAAGAGAGGTGAGAGGTGAGAGGTGAGAGGTGAGAGCTGAGAGCTGAGAGCTGAGAGCTGAGAGGTGAAAAGTGACAAGAGTGTTATTATACTTCAAAGGTTGGTCAAATTATATGATTATTAGATTTGACTTTTGGTATTAAAACTTTAGATTCATAAACTATAAATATTTTCATTGAAAAATGGCAAAATCTACTAATCATATATTTCTAAAGAAATTTAAACCCAGGTCCAATATAACCCAAATTTCCCCCCCACTTTCATGCAACTAATTAATAGAATAATAATAAGAAGAAGAATTTTTTTCACAGGTATGTGTTCGTCATATTTGACGGCATAAACATAAATCATCATAGTTTCTCAAAATGTCTTTGTTATTCAGATAGAGCCTAGACGTTTTGATGACGTAATTGTAAAAACTAGTCAGGCAGGCTTAGGAGATCAGGTCTTTAGTTTCAGGGTCTAACCAATGCAGCCAAACAAGTGGAAACCACTTTCACTAAATAAAGCTAAGCAAAAAGAACAAATCAAACCTAAACCTATAAAATATTACTATATATTAGTAGATTACAGTTTACACAGACTTTGATGGATGATGTCTATGACTACGATTTAACTTTTCATACCTTTTATTATAACGAAAATCAAGAAAAATCTTACTTTGGACATTGTAAGTTTTAAAAAATAAAAAAAAACCCCAAAATAAAAGCTAAAAATCTGGCTTTAATTTGCAAGAAACAACAAACAAATAGCACGTCAAAATAATAATAGTAAAAACATTTGGTTATATAAATCGCTCATAAACACATGAGAAAGAGGTTTAACAAACAAAAATAGAGTACTGAATTCATTTTATAGGGTTGCTTGCACATCTGCCGACACCAACTAGTTCCCTTGAAGTGTCACATCTTTTGTTGTGTTCCAATAACTGTACTGCTCACATTTCAGTCTTTAATATTTTAACATTTTTTTCAATCATTATAAATTTTGAAATTCACTAGTATTCTTCTTTTAACATGTTCGTTGCTCTTTAACTACTACAGTGTAGCAACCATCTATTTATAGAACTCTGAACTCCTCGGCAGTTTCCTTTTGGTTCCCAATGCTGAGAGTATAGAATCTATGGAAAGATAGTATTTTTTAAATTAACACGTTTCTGTTATTTTAAGTACAAAGCAATATCAGATTATCAAAATCTGTAAAGTTGGATGTCCTATGCATGAGTCTGAAAATATTGCTCCCTGGTGGCATGCATATAATATATGCTTTCAAAGTATACTAAAATTAAATTTACTACATCACACATGACCCGTCACCATCACGGTTAATTATGGATATCCAAACATTAAAGAGTACCACCCAACTAGGACTCTTTACAAAACACATAAAATCCAAAATTTTATACCTAAAATCCCTGGACAAGATCGATAAAAGTTTAGGGTTTTTTTTTCTTTCAATAAACGCAATAGAAGATTTCTCTAGTCACGGGTTGAGGTTATCCAAACCGGTACAAAAGAGTCTACGTCTATGAAGAAAAATAACAAACTATGCAAATGGGTTAAAAATGGTTACACATATGTCTATAAATTATTCGCATGCGAGATTCAAGAAATGGACAAAAAAGTTTTGAAGCAAACAAAATACTTATTGGTGGATAATTATTTCGAGGATTCTACAAGTACTACTTCTCGTAAACGAGTGTGACTCCAACTAATTGTAGGCAAGATACACAACCAACATACAATGTTCTTAAGCGCGATTTTTAAAACAGCATTGGTCATAAAAATTACTTGTTTCTGCATAAATATGTATGGATTTTGTTTGGCCAATGACGATCGTTTTTATCATATATAGCAGATGTATTGACCAATTTTTGTAAGTGATTCCATTCTATCATAATATAAACCTCCATCATGGGTTAGTCGATTGTATGAAGTACTTGGTGATAATTTGATATATTCGAGATAAACAAAGTTGGTGGTGAGTTTTTTCTTTTTTAATCTTCCAAAAGAAAATGTTGATATTACAACAGCTGGTTGTGGTGCTGCGAACAAAGAAAGTTAGTTTTGAAACGAAGAAGAATCTTTTCTTATCTTGGGACCTGATGAGGGCTGAGGCTGCATATATACAATGCAATTACATATTCTATGTTACAAAAACTATGATTGTCATAAGGCTTCTGGATCTTAGAGTTTATCTTGAGATCTTAATTAGAGTTTCTCTTGAGATCTTAGAGTTTCGTACATCCATTATGGAAGTTAACATTCCGTCTTTTAGTATCTTAACAAGCTTAACATATATTGACGCCAGAAACCATAGATTTGGTGTTGATCTCCTTACTCACCACAACGACGATATCTATATAACGTAATTGGACAAATTTGGAATATCTACCTAAACAAAATTGTGTTTTTGTTTGGGGTTATCGAGAAAAAAAAAAGCTTTAAAAACTCGAGGTATGAAATCATGGTTCTTTTGCATGACTGATCATGTTTATAACAACTTAAACTATTGTTTAAGCTATTTAAAAAACTTGAACTGATTTTATAACTGCTTTTATCATAATCATCTCGACTGACGCCATCTAGATGAATGCCAAGTCCAATTTTTCTTATAAATAGGGTTTAAGAATTCATAATTTTCACATGAAAAAATAAATTGTATTTACATTTGTATATATCTTTGAAATCTATTAAAGAACAGTTCTTTTGTTGACAAAAAAAAAAAAAAAAACAGTTCCTTCTTATTTGAATATATATAAGAAAATCTCTCATATTTCATTTCAAATAAGAGTACTTTCAAATATGCATGTATTTAGTTTTAATGAGTTCATTTTATAATTGTAAAGTTTTTAACTTCATATAAGATTTTCAGTTCAAAATAACCAATTCAAATATTCATGGTAGATTTGCTAGACAACACAAAATATCATCTCCATTTATTGCCAACCTCATAATGCCAATGGTGGACCAAAAGAAAAAACATTGCATTTATTTATTCTCTTGACATAAGAAAAAATGCATTAACTTGTCAAATAATTGCTAGGAAAACCTCTCTATACAAAAAGTTATAAAATGTGAACAGTATAAAGTAAAAAATAAAAAAAAAAGAAGTGTGTGTATTTGAAAGACCTCTCCAATGTTCACTTGCTCCAGTTTCTCCAAGTTTAGAAAATTGCTACAAACTCTCTCTCTCTTTCTCTCGTTTTGCTATGTGGTAATAAACAGACAACAGTTTTTGTTTGTCCGTACCATTTTACTTACTCTCACACTGTCTTTGTCTCTTACTACTCTCGTCTCTTTTTTTTCCCTTCTGTTGTGTTTATATCTTTCTTTTTTCTCTAAACCCAAAACAGTCAAAATCAGGGAAGCCAAAATTTTCTTTGCTTTCTTCTCCTTTCGTCCTTTCTTTAAAACCAAAGACAGTTAGGTTTGAGAGAGAGAGAGAGAGAATGAAGAGTAAAACCCTTTTTGTCTGAGTAAGAGGAAACCAAAAGAAAAATGGAGATGGGTTCCAACTCGGGTCCGGGTTTAGGTCCGGGTCAGGCAGAGTCCGGTGGTTCCTCCACTGAGTCATCCTCTTTCAGTGGAGGGCTCATGTTTGGCCAGAAGATCTACTTCGAGGACGGTGGAGGTGGATCCGGGTCTTCTTCCTCTGGTGTTGGGTCAAACAGACGTGTCCGTGGAGGAGGGTCAGGTCAGTCTGGTCAGATACCAAGGTGCCAAGTGGAAGGTTGTGGAACGGATCTAACCAACGCAAAAGGTTATTACTCGAGGCACAGAGTTTGTGGAATGCACTCTAAAACACCCAAAGTCATTGTTGGTGGTCTCGAACAGAGGTTTTGTCAACAGTGCAGCAGGTTCTTATTATCCCAATTCTACCCTTTAGTACTATCGTTTATTTACATGTTTTGCCATTGCCGGAGATATTAGAGTCCGGCCAAGGCTTTCCTTGTTCCACTGTTGTGAATCAAATCTAAAGGCTTTAGCTTTTTGTGATTGTCAGTGTCATATGCTTTTTTGGCTTTAACGTCTTTTTATTTTCATTTTTTGAACTTTACAGCTTCGTTTTGTAACCTGGTCTTGTGTTTTGTTGGACTCGTTGGGCTTATTTTTGGGAATATGTTTACGTGTACTTCTGGATGCTTCTCTTTATTTTTATTTTTGATTTTGTCTTTCTAAATAATCTCATCCAAAGGGATATGAAATGAATGGACAAGAAGAAACCCATTGCCCTCATTTTTGCTTCTTTAGGTCATATCATTATTGAGGGGGACAAAACTAGTGTACCATTGCATCATTGACGTTATCATTGAGGAACTCAGTTACAAGTTTGTGGTTTTTAGATTCTAATTCAAACTGATGACCAAAGCTTATAATGACTTATATAAAGTATAGAACCGGTGGTTAACGTGGAGAGTGTCTTTGTGTTTGGATTGTTCTGTTCTGTTGCTTTTCTTTGAAGTTAACAAGATCTGAATCAATCTCACTCAGGTTTCATCAGCTTCCTGAGTTTGACCTAGAGAAAAGGAGTTGTCGTAGGAGACTCGCTGGCCATAATGAGCGACGGAGGAAGCCACAGCCTGCGTCTCTCTCTGTGCTGTCTTCTCGTTACGGGAGGATTGCACCATCACTTTACGGTTAGATCTTTTTTTTGCTTGACATAATTAAGACCAATACAAGTGATTATTTATCTTTATAATGAGATGTATTTATATGATTGCATGTTATGGGACAGGGAACGCTGATGCTGGAATGAATGGAAGCTTTCTTGGGAACCAAGAAATGGGATGGACAAGTACAAGAACATTGGATACAAGAGTGATTAGACGTCCTGTGTCAGCACCGTCGTGGCAGATCAATCCGATGAATGTATTTAGCCAAGGTTCAGTTGGTGGAGGAGGGTCAAGCTTCTCATCTCCAGATATTATGGACACTAAACCAGAGAGCTACAAGGGAATGGGCGACTCAAACTGTGCTCTCTCTCTTCTGTCAAATCCACATCAGCCACAGGACAACAACAACAACAACACATGGCGAGCTTCTTCAGGTTTTTGCCCGATGACAGTTACAATGGCTCAGCCACCACCTGCACCTAGCCAGCATCAGTATCTAAACCCGCCTTGGGTATTCAAGGATGATGACAATGACATGTCACCTGTTTTGAATTTAGGTCGGTTCACCGAGCCAGATAATTGTCAGATAAGCAATGGCACGACGACAATAGGTGATCAGTTCGAGTTATCTGATCACCATCATCAAAGTAGGAGACAGTACATAGAAGATGAGAACACAAGGGCTTATGACTCTTCTTCTCACCATAATAACTGGTCTCTCTGACTTGTCTTTGCATCAGAGAATCTTCTTACCAATGTTACCATGAACGATCCTGCTCTATCTTATCTTTTGCTCTTCTGTAATCTGCTATTAATAAACCAGACAATTGTTGCCTAAGACTGGCCTTTTGATTTTTATGCTACTTGTTTTGTTTGTTCCATCTCCATGAAATTAGCCATAGCCTCATCAGCTTTGCTCAAACTCAACAATCTTAAACGCTAAATTAGTCTCAGAGACCTATTGATTAACAAAGTGAACTTCCTTAATCCACAAAACTCTAATCACTCACCTTCATAGAGTCGTCCTTTATAGACTTAGTACCCGCGTTTCCTAATGAAACCTCGCATTCTAATCAAAACTTGAACTATAGATATACTCATATACACCAGAAGACGACTGAGCTATGATTCCAACTTTTGATCAGAATGTAATTTGATCTGATCTAATAAAATATAGACATACAGCTTTCCAGCCACCATCTGATCTGCGCTATGCCTTACGATTCTTCTCTTCATAAAAATCTGTTGTCAGCAACAGTAGTAAGACGATGACAGAGACCTTTCTTCAAAAGATCTCTCATCTTCCAACCATAGTGGTAGTCAGAGCTTTGCTACAGAGACCGAAAGAGGGGGTAGAGAGAATAACATAGATGGGCTTCATAATGGGCCTAATAGGCCCACATGAACTTCTACTAGATTCTGCTTATTGGGTTTTTTTATTTCTTTATTGGCTCTCTACTGGGTCGTCGTCTCCTGAAGAACAACGAAAACATCTCTCATTGAGTTCCTTCACTGAATCGCTCTCTTTCCTTGCTTCTTCGATTTCCAAAGGTTAGACTTTTCTGAATCCTTCAATTATTCTCTCTACGTTGTGTTCTGTAACACCTTTCTTCTGTTTGTTATTGATGGATTCCAATTTTTCATTGTATTACGACTTTGTGATGAGTTTTACTGAGCTTCCCAAAACTAGGGTTCTGCTTTTACATTAATCAAATCTCGGGTTTTTCGTTTCAATTCAATGTCTCACTGTATGATTTGTGGGTCTTTAAACCATATTATATTGACGATCTGGTAATGGGTTCATAAGTAAAGTTGTAAAGACTGCGACTTTCAAACTTCAATTTGATAAATTTGATCCAAATCACGCGTCTTCTAGTACATCCCGCATTCAAAATTCACATTTTGTTTTTGTTTTGTTTGATCGTGTTCGTCTGATGAATGTTTTACTCGTGTGCATTAGCTAGAACCGTAGAAAGGAATCATGGATCCAGCTGAAATGAGATATTTGGAAGAAGAGGATGGTCCAATGATGAAGACAATGAAAGGTAGTGTCACTGGTTTTGGTGCTGGGATGATTTACGGAACCATTTTAGCGACTTGGAAAGATGTTCCAAGAGTCGAGAGAAATGTGGCTCTTCCAGGGCTTATCAGAACATTGAAGATGATGGGAACCCACGGGCTGACTTTTGCTGCCATTGGAGGCGTTTACATCGGTGTTGAACAGCTGGTTCAGAACTTTAGGTGCAAGAGGGATTTTTACAATGGTGCTATTGGTGGTTTTGCTGCTGGAGCTTCTGTGCTTGGTTATAGAGGTAATGGTGTTTCTTCTTGTCTCATAGTTGGTTACTGTTTTGTCATTGTGTCAGCAAAGACCATTGTCTCTATGATTAAGTAGTTTGGAATGGTTTTGGGGAAGACCATTTGAAGTTGCTGGAACTAGCAGTATGTAGATTCATAGGTTTTAGGAGCTAAGTAGTCACTGATGGACAAACAACAAAATTGAGTGGCAGTAAAGTAACAAAGAATTGTCAGAGTTTTTAATATCTAGGAAGAAATAATTGTTCCTTGCCTGAAGTTAATGTTATTCGGTATCTAGTGTAGCAAATCTATATGATATCAGAAGTGCCAAGACTATGTTATTGAGTATGTACACGAGCCTCCCAAAATCTCATATATGTAAAGAACGAGAGAGTACATAGCTTTGATTGACCTGATGCTGTAGATTTCTGCATTCTTTTGTTGTTGGTTTATTGATTCTAAATTGGTTTATTACAGCAAGGAGCATCCCCACAGCTATAGCAGCAGGTGCAACTCTAGCTATTACCTCTGCTCTGATTGACTCTGGAGGTCAGACCACAAGAGTAGACACTGGCAGAGAGTACTATCCTTACACCGTAGAGAAAAGAGCTGAAGCTGATTCCTGATTTCTCTTTTGGTGACTGAAACTAATAAGATGTGCATTCGCTGATCCCAAGGCTCTTTGAGATAATATCTCTTCCATGTCCTCTCCTTTTTGTTGATTGTATCCGGATATGTGAATTCATAAAACTCTGTGCTCTTGTTTCCTCATGTTCTTATTTCTGGAGAGTGACTTCCTCACATCTTTTGTCTGAATTTTTCCTACAATAAAAAATCGACTTTGTCTGAAAATGTATCAAAGGTTTCAGCTTTCAGTAATCAGACTTTTGCTTCTGTTAATCTCAAGGTACATACTTCATCTGAACCAACAATAATCGATTTGAACGTGACAAGCATAGGAAACAAACATGGAAACATTTATCCTAATCATAAATCAGACGAAGTGGATTTGGAGATCTACATGTAAAAGCAGAGTTGAACACGTGGCAACGAAGAATTGGCTATCTTAAATTTCCTTGTGGTATGGCTAATCTAGTGGTTCTTGTCCAAGTAACTATCGCATCACAGTGACGAGTTTTTTTTTTCTTTTCTTCCGGAGACCTCTGCAGCAATGGCAGGGATCATAAGCCCTAGCCCTACGGCTCTTTATTTCACCAGGTAATACGAAAGTTGATTCCTTTTGATAAATCGCCAAGTTCTTTAATCTTGGAGTGTTCTCATCACTCAGAGAAAAGTTAACAGCTTTGATTTCTGATGCAGTAATCTTGGTGGAAGACGACTGAAAGCGGTGAGCTGGGCGGGAAAGAGTGTCTCCGGGAAGGTAATCCGCCGGAGACACTTGAGAATTGCGGCGGAGGTGAAATTCGTGAATGCAGAAGAAGCAAAGAAGTTGATAGCCGAAGAAGGTTACTCTGTGGTGGATGTAAGAGACAAGACTCAATTCGAGAGAGCTCATATAAAATCTTGCTCCCATGTCCCTCTCTTCATCTACAACGAAGACAACGATATTGGTAAGAACTCAAACCTTTACTTGAACAAACTGTATGGCATTACTTTTGAGTTCTGAGTGGTTTTGTTTGAGCAAAATTGCAGGCACGATAATAAAGAGGACAGTGCACAACAATTTCTCAGGACTGTTCTTTGGTTTGCCTTTCACGAAAATGAATCCTGAATTCCTTAAGTACGTTAGAAACGAGTTTCCTCAAGACAGCAAACTTTTACTTGTTTGTCAAGAAGGTCTCAGGTTAGTAGATCAAACTCTGGATTCACTGAGTCACCGAGTGTAGTTTGAAGTGAGAATTTTAAAGTTTCTTTTGTTGTTCTTGAAAAGATCTGCAGCTGCAGCTAGTAGATTGGAGGAAGCAGGTTACGAAAACATAGCTTGTGTAACATCAGGGCTACAGTCTGTAAAACCAGGTTTGATTCCATTTGGCTTCATCTAAAGAACATTCCTTGGGGGTTTTGGAGATCCTTTGGTTTGAGAAGGATGATGAATCGGATTTACTGGTTGTTGCGTCTTTAGGGACATTTGAGTCGGTTGGTTCAACCGAGTTGCAGAAAGCTGGCAAAGCAGGGCTTATCACAATTCAAGGCCAGATCTCTGCAGTCTTAGGAACAGTGCTCGTCTGTAAGTAAAATTCTACCATACAGTTGAAGAGAATATAGAGAATGTTGTTTGGCCCTTTTGGTTATGAATTAGATTTTGTTGAACTTGCAGGTGCTTATTTGTTCATACAGTTCTTCCCAGACCAAGCAGAGAAGCTGTTTCCTCCAACAAGCTAAGAGGCAAAGACAAAACAACAATTGATCCAGAGAAGTTTTCACATTTTCAGCCTGCTTTGTATGTGTAGATGCTTAAGAGAAAAGATTGAAAAAGAAACTCAAATTTTTAAGATTCCAAGTAGTTACTAAGGATTTATATATATATGGTTTTGAGCAAAGGTTATCTGCTTAAAACAATTGAATGAAATCAACACTTAAAAAGACAAGATTGCGTAATGTTTTTCAAGGACAAAAACGTGGATACATAGAACTAATAAATATGATCAAAGCAGAGAGAAAACCCTACACAATAAAACAAAGCTTTAGGAGTTAGAGAGCGTGCTGTGCAGTTAAGTTCTGATGTCAAAGGTGCTAGCAATCTCTGAGGAACAACGGATCAAGAGAACTCTACAGTGACTGTGACATCCTCCATCGTCATTGGTCTCTTTTAGTCGCCTTGTAGGCAGTAAAGTTGCCGAATATTTCCAGTTGCTGTCACCAAAGAAGCAGATACATATAAATCATTGGATGACCAATGGAGTGAATGAACTAGAATGGGGATGTGATTTGATTACCGTAGAGCCAGTCTTTGAAATGCATGTGGAACGCTGTAATAAGTTCTCGTTTTCGGTTTTCTTCAAGAGGTGTTTCTCTTAAGGATTGCCTTGTCTCTTCCAAGTTCTTAAGCTGCTCAAAACCAAAACACAGTTAAGGGATCAGATGCTGAGATATGGATGAAAAACAAACAAGCAATTTTATATGGAAGAGCCCAAAAAAAACATACGTTTGTCTGCTGCACTGCCTTATATGCATCTGGCAATGGAAATGGATTGTCTTTCGTGGAACCAACTGCCTCGCCCGCAAACCAGTTTGGGATCTGAACCAGAAAAATTAATGTGAGAAATTAACCCATGATCACAATCTTAGTAACCAACATCACTAGTTATTACAGGAAAATTAAAATAAAGAAAAGGGGAATCTTACCAAAAACGTAGTTAACTGGTCAGGGCCTACACATGAAGCCGGTTCAGATTGTTTATCAGAGGCGCCAGTAGGATGTGAGAGTGAGTCATGCGGATCAACTGCTCCCAGTGCCAAGGATTCATTCCATTTGTTAATAGTTGGCTCAATTCCTACCTCGGTCATGTGCTCCTCCAAGTGTGAGTAAAATGTATTATATGGAGCAACCTGGAACAGATCAAGTCATATAGATGCCAACAGTTACAGACAATACATCAGAAGATGTTTCAACTTAAGAAGTGACTCTAACAGCATGTTCAATTGTCCAATTACCATGAACCGCTAATATGATCATGAAGGCTTTTAACACAGAAAAGATATAACCTCAAGTTAAACAAAAATATGTAGTCTATTCACTAATGTCAGATGATTATCAGAGCCGGAAATAAGAGTTGCTAATGCAGCCTGACATAAAACTTGTAAATTAAACCCTCAATCTTAAAGAGACACATCACCTGTAGTTTGTGGTTATCACCAACAATGAGAGGTCGCTGATTGACTCCCAAAAAGAACACACATTCACGGCAATTGGCGATGCAGATTCGTTTGGTAGCTGCAATCACATGAACTCTCTCACAATGCTCAACTCTTACTGCCTGCAGGGATAATAAAATATTATCACTGAATCTTCACCCCTGAACCTCGTTAACCAAAGACTCAAGCAGGAAGGAGTAGATTTATAGTACCTTGCCAGCAGCTCCCAGAACGATAGTAGAATCAGAACATCCATACACAGTTGCATATCTCAATGGTGCTAAAAGATAAATGACAGAATCATGGCAATTGGCAACCTGCAGAATACGCAAAACATGCAATTGACGTGCATACATGAGTGAAAGAAACGGAATGAAGACCTACAACTACAAAATGTGAAGGACTACTGAGTTTAAAATGCAAATTAGTTGTTCAAAACAGACCTTCACTGATCTACCCTTAAGATCGGAAGCCTGCTTGAAAAGTGAAGTCTTAGAGACTCCCTCAATAATACACGGACCTCTCTCGTTCGATGAAACTTTATTAAGAGATACGCCAGACTCTGCCATTCCAGCATCTTGATCGGATGTCCCATTTTCTTTCCCAGAAATTCTGTCAGAAATGGTTTCTAAGGCGGACGCTATGTCTTTTAGAAGCCAATCATTCACTTGAGAAGCAGGAACGGGGACAGCAGGCATATCAGGATCAGAATTCGCAAAAAAAGGAGTAGCTTGGCTTAAAGAAGGTACACCAGATCCCTTATCACCATAATGAACAAGAAACCCAATGTGCTCAAAACTTTCCATAGACAGGACCTGAGGAAGAGATTCAGACCATCTAGCATGAGATATTCCTTCTTTTCATTTCCCATATTATTTGTATTCCAACATAAGTTTTGATATCTATCCAATACAAACAGTTATTAAAAGGTTAGCACATACCAAAGATTCATCTCCTTCTCCCTCCACATGCTCTGAAAGGAGAGTAATAATATTTGTTATGTGCTTATGCAGATACGACAATTGATGAGCTTCTTCATCTGCCGGTGATGGCATAAATCGACGGCTGTTGCTACGAACAAGCTGCATGATGATGGAAACGTAATTAACTTAAAGCTTTTGATATCATAAGCTCAAATACATTATAAAGAAATACATCAACGAGCATCTTCTCAGTTTGAAAAATAACAAAGATCACTTAAACAAACACAAACTACACCCGCCCCATTCAATGTAGTTCTTCAACATTGCTTAATGCTAACGTCCCTAAGTCTAGTGTCTCTAAATTTCTAAACTTGCATTGCAAATTATAGTATAATCCAATGCAAAATCGATTAAAAAAAAAAAACAAACTTTCGGGCCTACCAAATACGTTTTCAGTATCATTTCCCTACCAAATAGATCACAAGGAGCCACATTACATAATTCAGAGAATGTAAAACGTAAAAAAAAAAAAAAAATTGCCTGAATTGGCGATAACGCCGACAAGTATCCATCAAAGGCAGAAGTAGATGGCCAAACATCAGCCACAGCAGCAGAGTCCTTATGCGTTCTAGGCAACAACTTCTTATACGATTGAATATATAGAAACAAAATCAGATCCCTCAAATCAGCTCCAACCGAATCAACTTCTTCAGATTTTTGGGCCAAAACCAGAGGATCATTCTCGCAATGTAACACAGAACCGAGAGTTTCGAGAACGAGACGCGCATTATCAACGGAGATCAAGAGCGCATCGGAAATAGCGGCAGATCCAACGCGGTTATTCGTGGCGGAAGCAGCTAGCTTTTGTTTGATCGGAGCTAGAGCTTGAATCGGGTCGGTGAAAACGAGCTTCTGGATCGGAATAAGGCCGTGCTCGAAAGGTACACGTCTCGGGTGGATGATTGAATTCGAATTCGGAGTTTGAATCGGGTCTGGGTCAGGTGGTGGTGATTGGTCGATGAGTTCTTCCGTCATTATGATTCAAAACCAGAGAATGAAGGAAGAGACAGTTGTGAGGGGAAGTTACAGATCTTTTGAACATCGGACATGGAGAAAGAAGGAAGAGACAAGAAGAGAGAGAGAGAGTGTTATGTTACAGTGTGTGCAACCACATGGTAATTATCATACGCCTTCGTAAGGAATAATGGGCCATAAAATCCGGCCCATTAAGCAACCCTTTGATAAAGTTTATTAGTTTCTTTCTTCTCCGACTCAGTTTTCCACCGGCGACGAGATTTGAAGTCGTCGTTTCAAACAATGGATGATTTGGCTGCTTACTACTCTCACTATAATCTACCGGTGAATGTTCCTCCGCCGCCGCTGGGAATGGCTCCGATTCCGATTACTCCGGCTCATTCTGTCTATCTGCCTGCACACGTGTCTATTGGAGGTCGCGATGAGGTTCGTACGCTTTTCGTGGCTGGACTTCCTGAAGACGTCAAGCCTCGGGAGATCTATAATCTCTTTAGAGAGTTCCCAGGATATGAGACTTCGCATCTTCGGAGCTCAGATGGAGCTAAGGTAAATCCTTTTTTCGGGATTTTGTAATTTGGGTTTAGGGATGATTGGATGATTAAGAGACTGAGAATCTTACTGTGGTTGTTTTGGTAGCCCTTTGCATTTGCTGTGTTTTCGGATCTGCAGTCAGCTGTAGCGGTGATGCATGCTCTCAATGTGAGTACAAATTTCTTCGGAACTTGCTGCTGTTTCAATTTCTAGCTGATGTTTCTACTTATGTGAATGATTGATTTGGGGATATTGCTTAAGACATGTCTCTGAAGCTAATTTAGCCGGAAAGAATGAAAATTTGGGTTTTATATAAGTAAAGTTGGTGTCTTTCTGGTTGTTCTTATTCACCCTAAGTAACTTGAAATCGTTTCAGTTTCAAAATTAGATAGCTGGTTGCATTGTTTTGGCACGAATGAATTTAGCTGTTGCTATTTACTTTAGCTTGAACTAAGAAACTTTAGAAATTTATTTATGAAGACCATTAAGCTATTTTTGTCTTTATTTGTTTCCTTTCAGGGAATGGTATTTGATCGTGAAAAGCATTCTACTCTTTACATTGATCTTGCCAAATCAAACCCCAAATCTAAGCGATCAAGAACAGGCAAGTAGCAGGATTCTTTCTGTTCGGTAGCTCAATAAAAGTTTGATCTTCGCTTATGTGTTTATTTTGTTTTTGTTTTGTGGTAGATGATGGTTGGGAAAGCTTGAAAAAACCCAAGTCTTTGAGCACCACTACTGAATCTGGTAAGATACTAAGATCATTGGCACAAGCCTTTCTGGGGCTTCTAGTGACCTTTTGTATTTTATGTTTCTTGTATCTGAATATGTGTATTGTATTTGTCGTTATGAACTTCACAATCCCCACGCTCATGCATGTTAGCTCTTTCTGGTTTAAGATTTCACACTTGAACTATAAGTGCCGTCAACATGGTTTCACGTTTCTGAAAAGCTCACACTGCACATTCTTGCACGTTTGGGCACTAGCAGGTTTTGGCAGCTTTCACACTCCTGGAATGAGTAGTTCTGCGTACAACACAATTGGTTATTCACATGCACAAAGGTCATCGGCACTACTTGAGCACATACTTGTGAATGCGTAGATTCTGTTTCTTTGTTGCACTCACTTTTCTTGTATCTCTTCCCTGAAATCTAACTTACTTAAGGCTTAGCTGAACTGGTCATAGCCCCCATGCACTGGATATGAGAGAGCTTGTTCTTCCTTAGCTATTACCTCAGGAAACTCAATGTCTCACTATATTCTTTTTGTTCGTTCAGTCAAGGAATTGCTAATGTTGCTGGGAGGGCACCGACTACTGGAAAATCTGTAAGCTTCTGCCTATTTTATACTTTCATATGAATATTGCATTCTGTTTGGACAAAAAAACAGTGAGGTAAATTATTTATTACCATTGGACATGACGATCTTTGTTCTTTTGACAGAATAATGTGGCAGATCCTTGTCCAACACTTTTCATAGCGAATATGGGACCAAATTGCACCGAAGCTGAGCTAATTCAAGTTTTCTCGAGGTAAGGATACTTTATTCTTCACGCAAAACTGTAACCACTAGGGATAGTTCATAGTTTTCACTCTTTTTCCTGTCAGATGCCGTGGATTCTTGAAACTGAAGATTCAGGGTACGTACGGAACTCCTGTTGCGTTTGTTGATTTCCAGGTACAGCTCTCGCAATATCTTTTTCTGAAAGAGTAGAGGCAGATCCTATTTTGTTTAAAGAGTGAACTGACTCTGACATGTTTACCTTGATATGTGGGTTTTTCAGGACATCAGTTGCTCAAGTGAAGCACTACATACTCTTCAAGGCACAGTGCTTTACTCATCCCTCACTGGGGAGGGTTTGAGGCTGCAGTATCCTTCACTACTACTCATTTTAATTCTTTGTGTTTTTTTTTCTCGTGGGACTTTACCGCTATTCCAAGAATATACTTAACAAGCAATATCAGATATGCTAGATCACGGATGGGAATGCGTAAGAAGATTAATTAGTGTTAAAAATGATTACGCTCTGATTCGTAAAGATAAAGTAGAATGCCATGTTAAAACGGCCTAGGTACTGAACTTTGCTATATGCATATGTAGTTACAGTATGCAGATGTATTATTTATCATATTGATTGAAGGGACCATATTGGAAAGCAAGTTTTATGTAAGAGCTTTGAAATGATACATAATTATGGTTCTTTTATACATATACTTCTTGGGTAAAAAGCACTTAGAAAGTTAGAAGGTATTAAAGTGATCCACAGGGTTGCACACAAGTGGTCGA